>NC_137069.1:39725009-39799943 GCF_032717465.1 Coenobita brevimanus
GAGAGAAGTATGTGGTAACCATAGGGGTACCGGGTATTTGTCTTCTTAGTGTGACTGGTAAAATATATGGTAGAATACTCATTGATAGGGTTAGGCATATGACAGAGGAGCTAGTTGGAGAAGAACAAGGGGGATTTAGGAAGGGAAAAGGGTGTGTAGATCAGATATTTGTTCTAGGATGTTTAGTGGAGAAGTATCTGGGGAAGGGAAAGAAAGTGTATGCTGCCTTCAAGGACTTGGAGAAAGCTTATGACAGAATAGATAGGAAAAGTATGTGGAAGGTATTAAGAATATATGGGGTGGAGGGGAATTTGTTGAATGCTGTGAAGAGTATGTACGAAGGAGCTTGGGCTACAGTGTGAGTGGATGGTGAGCTGAGTGAGTTCTTTGATCTCAATGTGGGACTGAAACAGGGTTGTGTGATGTCTCCATGGCTGTTTAATATATACATGGATGGGGATCTGCAGGAGGTGCAAGGTAGGGCAGTAGATGTGGGGGTGGCTCTAATGAATGAGGGTGAGATTTGGAAGATTCCGGTGTTGCTGTTTGCTGATGATACAGTATTATTGAGTGAAGATGAATGGGGGTCGCAAGGTTTGGTAAATGAGTTTGGGACAGTGTGTAGGAGGAGGACGCTGAAAGTTAATGTAAACAAAAGTAAATTATGGTGTTTGAGAGGAATGAAGTCACAGAGTGTGCACTGAGGTTGGATGGTGAGGATATGGAGAATGTGAGTGCATTCAAGTACTTGGGTAGTGTGATGAGTAAGGGTGGAACTTTGGGGGATGAAGTGCGTGAAAGGGTACAGCAGGGAAGGAAGGTTGTTGGTTCACTGAAAGCAGTGATGAGAAATAGGGAGGTGAGTATGGAAGTTAAGAAGTCACTGCATGATAGTATTGTGATCCCTACCCTGACGTATGGAAGCGAGGCGTGGACCTTGCAAGAGGGGAACACGTCAAGAGTGAGAGCAGTGGAAATGAGTTACTTGAGAGGAGCATGTGGAATGACATGGAGGGACAGGTTGACGAATGAAGAAGTGAAGGAACGTTGTGGGGTGGATGTGGATGTGGTTGAGAAGATTAGGAGAAATACACTGAGGTGGTTTGGACATGTGGGGAGAATGGAGAATGAAAGACTGACTAAGAGGGTGTATGTAGGTGAGGTGGAGGGAGGGAGAGGGAAGGGTAGACCGAGGATGAGGTGGAGGGATGGAGTTGAGAGGTATATGAAGGAGGGGGGTAAGTTGGGGGGTAGTCAAATGGTGGGTGACAGAGCGACTTGGAGGCGTTTTGTCTGCAGCCACCCTTCGCGAGATTAGGGCGTCGGGCTATATATATATATATATATATATATATATATATATATATATATATATATATATATATATTCTAGAAAGTACATGGCAGAAAAGAAAATGTCCCATCATCATCATCATGATACGGACCTCCTTTCCCACCCAAGGGCAGTGTGAGGAGTAGCAATGTCCAGACAGTACAAACTTGCCCAATCCAAATAGGCCACACTTCCGTCCCCAGAATCCTGGCTCTACCGGATACGCCAAAAACATTCATCACATTCTGCAGCTTCACACAAATGTATCCGATTGAGTCAATCCAGACGCTGCCATGCTCACAAGGGGTGCCAAAATCCCTGATCATGCACTTCTTCTCTCAACATTCATCCAGCCAGCTCGATCTCTTGTCAGTTCCCTAGCCTCACCGACTTCCAAACCTCTCTTCCTCAAACACTCATCCACCATATCTCCACCTTCTCCTTGGCCTACCTTGTCTCCTCTCTCCTTCAAATTCGCTCAGGTATACCTTTTTCACCACTCTATTGTTATCCATTCTTTCCACATAACCATACCATCTCAGAACACTCTTCGATTCTGGTGTGCACCGACTTCCTCAATCCACACCTTTCTTGAATCACATTATTTCGTTTCCTATTCACCCTCTGTACTCCACATACATTCCTCAGCAGTCCCATCTCCACTGCTCTTACTCTTGACTTTTCATTTTCATGCCACACCATAGTCTCACACCCATATGTTAGAGTTGGCACTAACACTCCCTCATGTAAGCCTCGTGCAGCTGCAACACTCAAGCCTCTGTTTCTTATCAAGGCCTTCATTGCACCAGCTACTTTTCTTCCTTGTGTCAGTCTACTTTCAACTTCTTTTGCACATTTTCCTCTCTTTTCTATCATTGTACCCAACGATTTGAACTCTGTCACCAATTCCAGTCTCTCTCCAATCACTGTGACATCACACTGGGGGTCACCTTCTCTCTCACTAACCATCACTTTACTCTTCTCTGCTTTTACTCTCAAGACACGACACTCACAGACATCAGCAGAGAAGGAATTCAGTGCCAGGAGACGTGCCACACGCACAGGTGAAGAGCTCTGTGAAACGGCTGAAAAATGGGAAAGCAGCTGGGGCTGATGAGGTGTATGCAGAGATGCTTAAGTGTATTGGAGAGAGTGGAATGAAGTGCTGGTTGGAGATATGTAAGAAGGCATGGATGAGCGAAACTGTGCCTGCAGAGTGGAAAAAGGCTGTGATTGTACCCCTGTACAAAAATAAAAGTGAGCGAAGTGAGTGCAAGAATTATCGTGGCATAAGTTTATTGAGTGTGGTAGGGAAGGTATATGGAAGAATTATTATAGAGAAAGTAAGATATCAGAAGTCCTAGTGAGTGATGAAAAGGGTGACTTTACGAGTGGCAGAGGATGTGTGGATCAAGTATTTGCAGTGAGACAGATAGCAGAGAAGGCTTGTGAGAAGGACCAAAAAGTGTTTATGGCATTCATGGATCTGGAAAAAGCATACGACAAAGTAGACAGAGAGGGATTGTGGAAAGTTTTGCGCATGTATGGTGTAGATGGTAAGCTGCTAGGTGCTGTCAAGAGTTTTTATGATGGTAGCGAAGCATGTGTAAAGGTTAATGGGCATCTAAGTAAATGGTTCACAATCGTAGTGGGCGTGCGACAAGATTGTGTGATGTCCCCATGGCTGTTCAATATAAATATGGATGGGGTGATGAGAGAAGTAAAAACACGAGTAATGGAGAAAGGGATGGCGTTGGAAATGAATGGTGATAAATGGAATATCTCAAATTTGTTGTATGCTGATGATGCAGTACTGCTTGCAAGTACCGGACAAGAACTTGATAGGCTAGTGCAGAAAATGTGACAGAAAAGAAAAAAAGAAAAAAAAGGCTAGGAGGCTATTTGCTGGGATTGGATGGAACAGACTAACAGCCAAGAGGTCAGGGTGGAATAAATGGAAGAGGCCCTTTTCCTGCAGTGGACTGACTCAGGCTGCTACTGCTGCTGCTACTGCTGCCAGGACTACTACTACTACTACAACTACTACAACTACTATTACTACTACTCTTGGTGCTGCTGTTGCTGCTGCTACTACTACTACTACTACCACTACTGCTGCTACTACTAATACCACAACTGTTACTACTACTATTACTACTACTACTATTACTACTGTTGATGGTGATGATGATAATGATGATGATGATGATGACGATGATGATAATGATGGTACTACTACTACTACTACTATTGCTGTTGTTGTTGCTGCTGCTACTACTACTACTGCTGCTACTACTACTACTACTACTACTGCTACAACTGATGATGATCTATTCTATCTATCTATTGCCAGACGCCTCAATCCCGTTTGGGGTGGTCACAAACAAATCGCCTCCAAGTCGCCCTGTCCCCTGCCATTTCACTGCCCTGCTCCCAATTCACACACCCCTCTCTCATATACCTCTCCACCCCATCCCTCCATCTCATCCTCGGCCTCCCCCTCCCTCTTCCCCCCTCCACCTCACTCACATACACTCTCTTCGTCAGTCTTTCACCCTCCATCCTCTCCACATGGCCAAACCACCTCAGTGTGTTCCTCATAACGCTTCCTATGACAGCCACATCCACACCACAACGCTCCTTTATATCCTCATTCGTCAGCCTATCTCTCCATGTGACTCCACAGGCTCCTCTTAAATAACTCATTTCCACTGCTCTCACTCTTGACTTGTGTCCTTCCAACAACGTCCAAGCTTCACTTCCATTCGTTAGAGTTGGTATCACAGTACTGTCATGTAGTAACTTTTTCACTTCCATGCTCACTTCCCTGTTTCTTATCACTGCTTTCAAAGAACCAGCAACCTTTCTTCCCTGCTGTACCCTTTCAAGCACTTCACCCTCCAAACCTCCATCCTTACTCATCACACTACCCAAGTACTTAAACGTACTCACATTTTCCAATTCCTCACCATCTAACCTCGCTGTACATTCACTGACTTCACCTCTCTCAAAGACCATCACTTTACTCTCCCCTACATTCACCTTTAGATTCCGTTTCTTACACACTCTCCCAAACTCATCCACCAAGCCTTGCAGCTCCCCTTCGTCTTCACTCAACAACACAGTATCATCTGCAAACAACAGTACAGGGAGTTTCCAAACACTATCCTCTCTCACCAGGGCCACTCCAACATCCACTACCCTACCTTGTACCTCTTTTATTACCCCATCCATGTACAGATTGAACAACCATGGAGACATGACACATCCCTGTTTGAACCCAACCTTCAAAGAGAAAAATTCACTTAGTTCACCATCCACACGCACTGCAGCCTTTGCACCATCGTACATACCCTTCACAGCATTCAACAACTTCCCATCTACTCCATATATTCTTAACACTTTCCACAATCCTTGTCTGTCCAGCCTGTCATATGCTTTCTCCAAATCCATGAAAGCCGCATGCAACTTCTTTCCCTTCTCTAGAAACTTTTCCACTAAAGATCTAAGAATGAATATCTGATCTACACAACCTCTTCCCTTCCTAAAGCCTCCCTGTTCTTCTCCAACTAATTTCTCTGTTCTTTCTCTAACTCTGCCAATAAGTATCCTACCATACACTTTCCTATTATACTAAGAAGACAAATGCCCCTATGATTACCACACACTTCTTTTTCCCCTTTTCCTTTGTACAAGGGAATAATTATACCTGACTTCCCATCCTCTGGGACTCTACCTTCCTCCCAGGCCAATCTGCACATCTTCCACATCCATTCTACTACTATCTCTCCCCCATGCTTCAGCATTTCACCACACACTCCATCAATTCCTGGGGCTTTCCCCGATTTAACTTTCTTCATTGCTTCCACAACTTCTATCCTACTGATTTCTTCCTGTCTTCTCACCTCCCTCCTTCTCACAGCCATTCCCCAGCCACGTATACTCGCATTACTTCCATCCCCTATGTTCATTAATTCCTTAAAGTGTTCTCTCCATCTGCTCACTTTTTCTCCCTTCTGCACTAGTAATCTACCATTTTTATCTTTCACTCCCCTGTTAACTTCACTTCCACCCTGTCTTACACTTTTCACCTCTTTACAGAACATTTTCTTACAGTCCCTCCACTTTACACTCAAATTCCTTCCAAACTGATGATGATGATGATGATAATGCTGATGGTAAGACGGCATCGATAAGAATGTCGCCGGGAAAAAAAAAATCCCTAAAAGACCACAACACCATCAAGAATGTCGCAAAAAATTGAACAGAAAAAGATATATGGGAATAAATTTGTCAAAATTACACGGAAGCGAGGAGAATGTCACCGAAAACGAACCTAAAAAATGGCTGGATTTTTTTTTCTTAACCAGGCGACACGGAAATTTGAACACTGCATTCCTTCACCCTCTAAATAATACAAAAAAAAAAAAAAAAAAAAAAAATCAAGGAAAAGGGGAGGGGAGAAATAGGCAGCAAGAAGAATCATGTCGACAGTGCAACACCCACGCCCAGCGACTGGTCCAAGGGTCGAACTTTAAACTTGTCCTGTGACCTTGACCTTTGACTGATTGGTCTCAGAATCAAATCCCTTTATTCCACCCTCACACTCAGCCCTTCTCCCAACTCTGGTCTAAACAAGGGGTCAGCAACCTTTGATGGACTGGGGGCCGGAACTGCGTTGTTACTCAGCTGGAGGGCTAGATGTTTTGAACTTATTAATGACTACATCCTCCTCCTCGCGTAACAGCCTAATAATAATGATAATAATAATAATAATATAACAATAACCATCATCAACATCATCAAAAATACTGTACAGTAAATCGCATGCATGTTATCGTTTATCGCACAGGCCACATCATACTGGGCAATAATTTTTGCACATCTGTCAGTGCTTCATCACTAAGTGCTGGGTGCTGCACGTCATACCCTCCTAATCGGAGCTCAAGTCAGTTCCAGTACACACTTATTTGAACAGACTATCTCGAACCAGTGTTTGCCATAGTGATTAACAGCCAATAAGACTTGCTGGTATTTCATTTACTGAAGGGGTGAAAAACGGGAATATTTTTTTAAATTTGTGGAGCATAGTGGCGGACCGGTCAGATTAGGTTTACAGGCCAAGTCAGGCCCGCTGACCGTATTGTCGACCCCTGGTATATATAAAAAAAAAAAAAAAAAAAAAACTTTAAGCTGATTTTGCTTGGTCAACGCATGACCCAACCCTGTGGCTTTGACCTTTCAGTTATCGCAAAAAAAAAAAAATATATATAGTTTTATTATGTGCTATTGCTCTGCTCTTCCAAATCGAACAAATACTATTTGCGAAATATTGTAAGCACACACACACACACACACACACACACACACACACACACACACACACACACACACACACACACACACACGCGCTTTACTCAAAACATAACACGTCCTCTCCGATAGCGCATGTAAAAAAAAATACAAGTTATTTCTAAAGAGTGCGGCACCTAAAAGAAATTAAAAAAGAAATATCCCATAAAAATATCAAGAGTCACAAATGAGAAATAAAAAGGCAAGAGTAAGACCTGCGAAAATACTCGTGCTAAAAAATAGGCACAAAATAACCATATATTAAAGAACTGCGAAATGCTGAAAATAGTTTACTCGAAAAAATGAAATAAAAAATTGAGATGGATACATAGATGGATAGACAGACACACAGATTGACCAATAGATCGATAGATAGATAGTTAGAAAGGTAGATGGATGGATGGATGGATGGATAGATAGATAGATAGATAGATAAATAGATAGACAGATATATAGGCATGGACAGATTGATAGATAGGTAGGTAGGTAGGAAGACAGACAGATCGATAGAGAGAGAGAGAGAGAGAGAGAGATAGGTAGATTGACAGACAGATGGACAGGTAGACAGAGAAATAGATAGGTAGGTAGATAGATAAATAAATAGATGTATAGATAAATAGATAGATAGACAAAGACACAGATGCTCACACAGATAGATATGTACCCCCTCCACAATATGTCTACCCCCGATGTATATATGTCCCCCCCCAATGCATACATGCCCCCACTAAATTTGCTAGGTCAGCATGCTTTCCCACGCCTGAAGACGGCGTTATTGCATCAGTTCATATCAGGCAGCCTAGCCGGGCAGACTATTTTACTGTGAGCTTGTAATAAACTCCTTATCTAGCTGTTTGTACACGGAGTTTCTATTACCAAAGTATTGCAAGTTACATTTGGTAGCAGCGGTGTTTCGAACCATCACATTCTGACCGCCTCCTTGGATTTTTAGTGATACAACAAGATACACGACGACTCGCATCTGCCAGCCTCGCCCCTCCTCCGTGTCTCTATACCTTGGCTGTGCTTTTCGAGTGTACCATTTTTCTCACCAGTGCCCACCTCTCAAACAACCGCATCCATACGCCTTGTTCCTGACCGCACGTGTCACCGTCGCCGACCTACGCACCTGTTGCACCTGTTCCCAGCACCTGTTCCGAACTCATCATAACTTCTGCCCCCACGGTGCCACTTATCACTGTCTGCCCACTGCCTGCCCACCACCATTCTCTGCATTTGCAACTCAACAGCTCTACACCTGCCTTGCACCCACATCTGCCCTCACCACCCACCACCGGCCTCCGCCGTCGCCCACATCTGGTCTGCATTACGGAGCCTCCTAAGACCGCCACTCCCTGCCGGTGATTCATCGCGGCGTCTCTTCTCTCTGCCCAGCTGTCTCTACCCCGCCGCCCCGCCTCGCCCCGCCTCGCCCAGCCCAGCCCAGCCCCGCCCAGCCCTGCCCTGCCTTGCCCCGCCCCAGCCCAGCTATGCCCAGCCACCCCTGCACGTCATACATCTCAACACTCCCATCTCTACTGTGTAACTATAGTATATCTTTCCTTTCTATAGAGATTATCCTCTATTTTCTCTACAGATTGGTTATTGTAAATATTCCATCTCATTTTCATTACCCCGTTTTCATCTTCACCTACGTTATTTATACTCCATCTCATCCTTCGCATTTTATTTAAACCATCCATGCCCGCACCTTCATTCATTTTCACACCTAGTGTATTCCATTCTCTCATTGTTATTTATACATTTCCACCTACGTATCCATCTTCATCCTTTCATCTTCCATTGCCGCATTAAATGTCATACTTTCCATGTCAACCGTTTACCACCAGCCCTCCCGACCCGGAAACATCACCTGCTCATACCCCGTCTGCCGACTCTAACACAATCACTCATTTACGAAGTGGCAAAGAGTAACACCGCCCTGTACCTGAGACTCCCATTTCACTTCCCGCAGAATCACTTACTACCCGTCCTACCCTCGTAAATCCAAATAACTCCTCCTCTACTCCTGCCTCTACACTCCCTTCTTCTTCCTCTAATCCTTCCCCTGTCGTTCCCTCTCCTGCCTCCCTTCATACCACGTCTTGCTCGCCCTTAACTGCCACTACCTTCTCTCTCTCCCACACCTCTCCTCCCGCCACTTCTACACTTCCAGCCATGGCCAACTCTCCACAGTCTATCTATCTCGACGATGCCAATCGTCCCAAATTTACCGGCCAGGACCCAACTTGGTCTGTCTATGATTTCCTCAGAGAAGTCGAAACAGAATAAACAATAGACAAATTACCGAGGAATCGCTCAAAGTAGCTTACCTCCTCGGTCACTTGCACCACGGTAAATCAGACATCGGATCCGCGATCCGTGCAGGACATTTCGATAACATTCGTACCTTTGCTGATTTTCGTACGGAACTCATCAGCCTTTGTTGCCAGCATTCAAATACCGCGTCTCTCATGGGATTCATTAATCTCCTAAACCAACTAGATGAGGACTTGCGCGTCCCAGCGCAATATGCCAAGCTCTGCGAAGCTGCCGCTGCCATGAAAGCAACTAGTAGCGAGATGCTCCAATTACTGGTAGGCACGAAATGGTTAGAAGACAAGAATGGCGTTCCAATGCTTTCACTCACCAACTTTGCTGACTTAATTGGTTACCTCAGATTCCTTCACTGGCTTACTCCTAAACAGAGAGAGCTAGCCTTGGAAATCGGTTTCAGTCCAGGAGATAAAATTATTCAGGTCACTAAAGCCATTTATGAAAGAACAGGTTTGAACTACACGTGTCAGGGCACCACCCAACCCTTGGCCTCCTCAGTCTGTCACACCTCCACTACCCCAGACCAATCTCGCTCCCGTCCCACCACACGCGGTAGACCTGCCACACATCGCTCTCCTACCGCAGGTCGTGATCAATCTAGCGCCCGATGAAACAGACACTCTTCGATTCTTTGCTGGTACTGTGGTCATCCTGGACATCGAGCATCCAGTTGCGACCGTACATACAGACGTTCTCACTCCCAAACCAGACAGCATACGCCTTCCCGCTCACGTCGTCCACACTGCAAATACCACAAATCAAGCACGACTCACACCACTGAGGAATGTCGTCACCTCAACCGCCCACAGTCGGGGGAAGCGCCGCGCCCGTATCGGACCAATATCATGTAGAACCAGAGACCCAACTCCCCATCCGCCATGTAGGTCCCATAACATCCTCGGGTTTAGTCATTCTCGGAAGCAGTCATGACATACCAACGTCATTCTTCTTGGACACAGGATCTATAGTAAATCTCATCTCCGAAAATTCCTTACAAATTATTCATCGCCATCACAGCCATGTCAGTTTCCTAGAACCACCAGACATTCGCCTATGTGGTGTTAACGGCTCAGAGTTTAAGGTTAAGGGAAGAGTCACCCTTGAAGTCAAACTCCACAGAGATTTTCCCCCTATCCTCATTGAATTTCATGTCACTAATGACTTGCAGTATCCCGCAGATGCCCTTATTGGTTTCTCCACCATGGCACAACATTCCATTGCATTATTACCTGCTTGTGGTAGTATAGACATTTCTGGATTCCCGGTTTACACTATGGAATGTCCCCGTCCTATTCAGTCCTTCAATTACCTCTGTCCCTATCACTACCAAAAAGTCCAACCCAGCCCAAACCACCACTATTATCATCTGAGAATACAGAGATCATTCCTTTACTGACTGCGAGCAAGGACATAAATTCCTCAATGTCTCCTGATACATCATCTCAGCCTTCGAACATGGCTCTTACATCCTCTCCCGACAACACTAACGCTGACTCAGACATGTCTCAGTTACCTACCTCACACAGTCTGCATGATCTTCTCCAACACACAGAGACGAAACGTGCAGTAACGAATACGTGCACAATTTTGTTACCGCATGAGTTCACCAAAGTCTCTGTCTGTGTTGCCGGTGTGAAAGAAGGAGAGGATGTACTAACCCTACCTGAGACGTGTTGTGTGAATGGCTTGACTTATGAGTCAGCATGGTGTACAGTCTTAGAGGACAGTTTATGCTATCTGTACTTGCTCAATGTCACAAATGCTCCACTAAAACTTAAAAGTGGTGTAAAGATTGGAGACTTCCTAGTATACCCAGCGGCCGTAAAGGTGTGCCAGGATTCCTCAATTCCTACTATTCAGACTGATGATACGCCAATCGGTGTATGTACTATTAACTCTACGGGATCTGCGCCGACGCATTCACCCGATATGCTCTCACATCTCACTTGCACAGATTTTCCAGAAAATACGCCTCAACTCCTCGACCTTCTGATCTCGTACAGAAACGTGGTTGCCTTACCCGGTGAACCGATGGGTAGAACAGACCTTGTCAAACATACGATCGAACTACTCCCAGGAACTCAGCCGATTTACATACCAGCGTATCGATTTCCTCACAGCCAGAGAAAGCAAACAGATCAAATGGTACAGAACATGTTAGACCAGGACATTATTGAACCCTCCGTCAGTCCATGGAATAGCCCACTTTTCTTAGTACCAAAGAAGGACGGCAACTTTAGACCAGTAGTCGACTATCGTAAGGTCAATTCTGTCACCGTTCCAGACCGTTTCCCGTTACCTGTCCTCACTGATTTGCTAGAATCCCTTGGTGACAATAACGTAGTCTTTTCATCTTTAGCCCTCCTCAGCGGGTACTGGCAGGTCGAAATGGAAGAGTCCTCTCGCCCAGTCACAGCCTTTAGCACCCCTTCCCGACATTTTCGGTTTAAGAGACTCCCTTTTGGTCTGAGAAATGCTCCTTCCATGTTCATGCGACTTATCCATTCAGTCTTCAGCGGTATGATGGGACACTCTCTTTTTGCTTACCTAGATGATATCATTGTTGTGAGTAAATCCATCCCTGATCATTTTACCAAACTCCAGCAAGTCTTTGAACGCCTCCAGCTCGCAGGCCTGAAAATCAACCTCAGTAAATGTGACTTCCTGCGAAAGAAAATCAAATTCCTAGGCCATGTCGTAGATGCACAAGGCATTCATACTAATGAGGATAAAACTAAGGCGATCATTACCTTCCCAGAACCTACCACTACCGAAGCTGTACGAAGTTTCCTGGGCCTCAGTGGCTATTATCGTCGCTTCATCCGGAATTATGCGAAGATCGCCGCTCCTCTGACCCACTTACTCAAGCAGAATGTGCTCTTTGTTTGGACTAACGACCAGTCACAGGCTTTCCAAAAGCTAAAGACAGCTCTTGTAAATGCCCCTGTTCTAGCGTTCCCTGATTATACCACACCCTTCCTTCTCTGCACAGACGCCTCAGGCACTGGACTTGGTGCCGTTTTGATACAACTCGATGAAACATCAAGGAAGCGCGTAATAGTGTATGCTACTCGCACCCTTACAACCGCTGAACGTAACTACAGTGTCACAGATCTCGAAGCGCTAGCGGTAATCTGGTCCTTGAAACATTTCAGAGATATAGTCTATGGTTATCCAGTGCATATCCAAACAGACCACCTTCCACTATATGATTTGTTCAAGAATCGCAACCTAACAGGTAGGTTAGCTAGATGGTCTGTCATCATCCAGGACTTTAATCCCACTTTTCAATATGTATCAGGCAAGTTGAATGTAGTCGCAGACGCACTCTCACGTCACGTAGCAGCAGCTATAACATCACTGCAGCCTGAAGTAACTGAAAATACTACACTAACGTCAGAAGTTGTTCGAAACTTTCAACGCCAAGACCCCATGTGGTCCAAAGTCATTTATTTCCTAGAATCTGGCGATGCCTCGACCTTACCTACTCTGCCAGTATCACTAGATGAGTTCATGCTAGATGATGATCTCTTGTACAGGAAAACACTGCTAACAGGCAAAGATATGCCCAATCGCGAAGTACGCCAACTTGTCCCCACTGCCCTGATACCAAAGGTTCTTCATATTGTTCATAATACTCCTCAAGCTTCCCATCCATGTAAAGACCGATGCTTGCGCCAAGCACGTCTCAAATACTATTGGCCAACCATGCGCCACGATATCAATGCCCACTGTGACTCTTGCCTCTCCTGCCACTGCCACAAAGGATCAACCGGCTTACCAGAACCTCTCTTACAATACCCAATCCCATCACGACCATGGGAAACTGTCTCAGTCGATCTCTTAAAACTACCTCTCACAGAATCTGGCGCTGAGTACTTGTTCGTAGCGGTCGACCACTTCTCCCGCTACTGTGTCCTCGTTCCCCTCTCCGACAAGACCGCAAAGAGAGTTGCACGTGCCCTTGTAGATCACGTAATTTGCCCGTTCAGTACCCCTCATACCATTCTTACTGACAACGGTACAGAGTTCAACAATAGCCTTCTCGATGAGATCTGTCGCCATTTTGTATCAGTAAGTGCAATGTCGTGCCTAACCATCCGGCTTCCAATGGCCTTGTCGAACGCCACAACCGAAAAATCTTAGAGTGCCTCAGACATCTAGGCTCCCATAGTTCGTCCTGGGATGACTGGATTCCCCAAGTGGCATCCTCCATCAATAGTTCCATCAATGCATCCATTGCTGAATCTCCCTTCTTCGTCCTCTTTGGCTTTGACAAGGACCTCCCATACTCTCTCTTATCCTCAAAGCCAGAACCCATCTACAACATGGATGATTATGTTAAACTAAAATTGGCCAACTTCCAGACAATCCACCAGTATGTCCAATCCACTTTGGCTTCCTCTCAGGAGGACATACTGCAGCGCCAACATAAGTCCGCCTCTCCTATCACTATCAATGAAGGCAATCTTGTCTTTGCTCATTCCCATACGCGTTCCTCCAAGTTGGATGACAAATTTACAGGGCCCCACCGAGTCCTCACTCAACAAGGCAACAAATTTCACCTCCAGGACCTGTCCACTAGTGACACCAGATGGGTCCACGTCGATGACTTAAAGCGCGCACCCCGTGGCCTCGTGTTGGAAGAGTCACTTACACAACCTCCTGCCCCCTCTTCCCCTCCTCCCATCCCTCAGTCTACCTTGTCTCCACCTATCCCTCAGTCTCCTTCCTCTCCACCTCCACCTGCTCATTCATCAACCAATCAATATCGGTCCAAACTGCGCTCTGCCCATCAACCTCTTCACGACCTCCCCCATTAACTCTACCCTGATTTTCTAGGTACGATGTTAGCGATCTCCCTGCTGGCAGTGCTGACCCTCCTGGGGTCTGGGTCAGGTCAGGACGATGGTGGAGTACGTCCCGGGGCCTTGGTCGGCTCGGGAGGCGAGGTAATGCTTATCGAAGATGTAGCCTCTTTGCGCTACGATCTTGCGCCCCTGGCCGACATAGCCATTGCCCTACCTGCCTACGCGCACCAGCTCTGCGGAATCAGGAACCATCTCACGGCCCTCATGGGGACACACAACCCGAATGAGTATCTCTATAACCTTTTCCTCCCACTCTCCTGGCAATTGCAATACATAAGTAACAGATTCACTGAGCTCAATGACACATTTTCCATTCCGACACCCGTGGGTCGTTCTCGTGTGAAACGAGGTCTCTTCGACTTCGGCGGTGAGATTCTGAGTGGCTTGTTTGGCGTTGCTACAGCCCGTGACATTTCTGGCTTCAAATCTGATCTCATTCATTTAGCTTCAGCCCTAGAATCACAACGCCGAGTCATTAAAATCCAACACACTATGTTACAGAAGCTCACAACCCAACTCAATGAAGTCACGTCCACTCTAAACAATTTCACCGATATCTTCCAACGCCACCTTTCAGATCTCAACGTTATCTCTCATTTCTTCTACCTCAAACTCAACATGGATAATCTCCAACTGGCCGTTGACTCTCTCCTGTCTCAAGTCTCTACCTTGGTTCGTATCCTGGTCGATGCTATCAATGGACGTGTCACTGCCGACTTAGTACCTGTCTCAGCTCTCCGTTCTGTCCTGGAATGGGCTCACTCCACCTTCGGTCTCTCCCCAGTCCTCCCTTACTCCTCCCTTGAATATTATTATCTTGTTCTCGAAGCCACTCTTCTCACTACATACGTCGTCGTCCATATTCCTCTCCGTTCTGCCATAACCTTTAACCTTTTCCACATCATTCCCTTCCCTTTCCGCCTCAACAACTCCTTGTTACAGGTATCTGTTCCTTCAGAATATTTCCTCCTCTCCCATGATCATCTTTCCTTTGTCTTCCTTTCTTCCACAGACTCCAGCAATGTTCCTCCCTTACTCCGACCTCTCGTCTCTGTGCTGCCCACCTTTTCGCTATCTTCCCTAGCAGTGCTACACCCTGTGAGTCTGCTTTAGTTCGCACCCATTCCATCTACTCGGCCTGTTCTTTTGTCCCAGCTCTTGACCTCCCGGTCCACCATGCTCACCTCAACCATGTCCAGTATTTCTTCTTTGCTGTTCCCATCTCTGTCACAATCATGTGTCCTGGTTCTTCCGTTCGCTCCGTCCCCGCTAGTGGTCTCTACAAAGCACCTGACTATTGTACCGTCAAATCAGAGTCCGTCATCACTTACGCCACTCGCTATCACCAAGCTGTTCGTAAACACTCCTATGACATCTTTCAACAAATCGACATGCCTTCAACCCTACCATCTGCCAACATTATCATCACCTCCCCTCACTTGCGCATGCTCACCTTCCTCCATGACAGTGATTTCATTATGGATCAATTTTCTCTGGCCTTCAGCCGTTCATGGGTTCATCCAACAGTTGTGTTTCCCCCTGTGGTTATCGCTTTCATAGGTTTTCTACTCATCATCTGTGCGGTGCATTGTTGTGTCAGAAAAATGGAACGTCAACTCCAGGAAATCAGAGTCGCTACCGGCATAGTACGCCCTACACATGACGTAGAAACTCCCCGTACTTAGTGCCCTCACATTCCGTGACTACCATTGCCATCTAACATTTAACCAAACTGTGAACAGCACTCTGCCTACTAGAAAATGATGGTATTTCTTTAATGCATTACTGAGTGACAGTGTATCCTACAGAAAATACAAAAAAAAAAAAAATGAAGGAAGAACAACAATACAGTAGAACTCTCATATCTACTCCTTGTTTATCATGTATCAAACTATCATTGTGTACTTCCCATTATGTTTATATATCCCTTCGACCCTTACTGGATTTGTACCTATTATTCCTTGTATATCTTATATGTATATATCCTTCTAATTCCCTCCCCTCAACATGGCCATGTCTCCCCTACTGCCCCCGTATCATACTTATCCCTTGTACAAACCTCCCGGTCCTGCCTTACTACTATAATATAAAAACATTTAACTCCCGGTGTCCGGAGACACCATCTCAGCTACCCGTGGGAGTAGTGTACCCCCTACACAATATGTCTACCCCTGATGTATATATGTCCCCCCCCAATGCATACATGCCCCCACTAAATTTGCTAGGTCAGCATGCTTTCCCACGCCTGAAGACGGCGTTATTGCATCAGTTCATATCAGGCAGCCTAGCCGGGCAGACTATTTTACTGTGAGCTTGTAATAAACTCCTTATCTAGCTGTTTGTACACGGAGTTTCTATTACCAAAGTATTGCAAGTTACAGATAGACAGATGGAAGATAGATAAATGGATAGACAGATAGATATATAGATAGACTGATAGATTGATAGACAGAAGGACAGCTGGATAGATAGATGGATGGACAGATGGATTGATAGATAGACATAGATAGATAGATAAATGAACTGACAAATGGACAGATAGACAGGTAGTTGGATAGACAGACACATGGACAGGTGGATAGATAGATATATGGACAGATAGATAGACAGATGGATAGATAGAGATAGATATGCCTTGAAAATAATTTCACGCAAAAAAACTAATACAGTTGTTCGTCAAAATTTACACAGCACCGAAATGAGTGTTACCAAAATGAGAAAGTACAGAAGATAACTCCCCCCAAAAAAATAATAATAAATACATCGTCAAAAAGCGAAAAGAAAAGAAAAATTGTTCCTAAAAATGCACTTTATGGAAAAACAGCAGCCAGAAACAACGAAAAAAAACAAAAAAACAAAAAGGAAAATCATATACACTTTTTTGAGTAAGTATGCGAGGCAAAAGAGAAAAGGGGGGGGGGGGGCAAAACGAGAAAAAGTAAAATATATACACTTTTTCATCAACAATTAGGAAATACACCAAACTGGAGACATTTTTAAAAAGTAAGAGGCGTTAGAGAGAGAGAGAGAGAGAGAGAGAGAGAGAGAGAAGCCAAAATAAATACATTGTTTTCTGGGCAGTACTCGATTAAAAGACTATCGAAACAAATAAATAAATAAATAAAAATAAAATGTACACATTTAAAAAATTCCATGATACCAAAAGTGGCCCCAAAAAAACCGAACCCCCACAAAAAATGAATAATTATATAACTAAAAAATAGGGACCTGGTTGGAACAGCCAAAGGAAACTGAGCCAGATAGGTATACAGATGAGGTGACACTAGAAGCTGAGAGAGCGTGGCCGGCGACAGAGGACACGCTGGGTGAGACAGGGGTAGGCAGGAGAGGTAGGGAGAGTGAGGCAGCGGTTGGTAGGGTGGGGTAGGAGTAGGCAGGGCGAGGCAGCGGTAGGCAGGGGAGGTAGTGAGAATGAGGAAGCGGTTGGTAGGGTGGGGCAGGGGTAGGCAGGGTAGGTAGGGAGAGTGAGGCAGTGGTTGGTAGGGTGAGGAGGGGTAGCAGGGTGATTCAGGGGTAGGAAGCGTGATGCAGGGGTAGGAAGCGTGAGGCAGGAGTAGACAGGGATAGACAGGGGTGAGGCAGGGGAGGTAGGGCAGAGGGGTAGGAACGATGAGGCAGGGTGGGTGAGAAGGTGGGGTTTGGAATGTAGGGTGAGGCAGGGAGAGAGAGAGGGAGACAGGGTATATGAAGGTGTAGAAGGGCAAGGGTAGGCAAGGTAAGGCAGGGGTAGGTAGAGTGAGAATAAGGCAGGGAGGGGTAGGCATATGTAGGCACGGTGAGGCAGGATGTATGAAGAGGTGAAAAGACAGGCAGGCAGGTGGGAAAATGGGGTAAGGTAGCCAGAGAGAGAGGATGGAAGGAAAGTAGGGTGAGGTAGGAAAGGTAGGATGCGGCAGGGGGTAAGCAAGGCGAGGCAAATGTAGGCAGGATAAGGCAGGATGGGTGAGGGGGTGGTAGCCCAGACAGGTAGGTAAGAAAACAAGGTAAAGTAGATAGAGAGAGGATGGAAGGAAGGCAGGATAAGGTAGGGTCAGGAAGGGAGAGGCAGGGGTACCAGGGATAGCAGGTGGGTGAGGAGGTAGGCAGGCAGGTAGAAAGACAGGGTAAGGTAGGAGATTAACAGGCAGAGGGAGAATAAAAGGAAGGCAGGGTGAGGCAGAGTAAGTGAGGAGACATGCAGGCAGGCAGGTTGGCAGAAAAAGATAAAGTTGACAGAGAAACGATGGAAGGAAGGTAGGGTGAGGTAAGGTGGGGGCCGCAAGGAGGTAGGCCGGAAAGAGGTGAGGCAGGAAGGAGGTGAGGCAGGAAAGAGGTGAGGAAGGAAAGGAGGTAAGCAAATGGGAGGGGAGAGGAAGGGTGGAGTAAGGAGGAAGATTGGAAGGCAGACAAAGGTAAAAAAAGGGGAGATAGGGAAGTAGGCATGTTGGGTGGGTTAGGCAGGCAGGGAGGCTGAGGCTGGGTGAGGCAGAGGGGAGCAGCGGCAGGGAAAGACAGGGTAAGGTAGGGGGAATGAAGGCAAGGAGATGTGAGGTAGGGTTAAAAAGGGAAAGCAGAGAGGAAGGTAAGGGTGAGGTAGGCAGAAAGGGAGGCAGGGAAAATTAGCAGACAGGGACGAAGGCAGACAAGGAAGGGGTGAGGCAAGGAGAGGTTGAAAGAGGAGGATGGGATGATGTGAGGCATGTTAAGTGAGAAGGTGGATGAAGCAAGGTTTAGGTAGAGAAAGGAAGCAGAATGAGGAAGAGAGGAAGGCAGAATAAAGGTAGGAGATGGGAAGGCAGTGAGAGGGATGGAGGGAAGACAAGGTTAGGCAGATGAGGGATTTAAGAGGCTAGGAGACCATTGCCTGTGTCAGAAGTGTGGCAGGATAAGGCGAGACGTTGGTAGGGTGACGGGGAGGCAGGGAAGGGATAAGGTAGGTGAAGGATGGGTGGGGATAGTAGAAAGGATGCGGTAGGCAGGCAGAGTGAGATGGGTAGGGAGATAGGGAGAGGTGGGGACAGGCAGGCAGCGAGGGTGAGGCAGAGGAGGCAGGAGGGGAGGCAAGGGAAGGGGCGGGGAAAGAGAAGGTACACGGAGAAAGACAGAAAGTAGGGTTAGGCAGGAGATAGGCAAGAGGAAAGAGGACGAGAGGCAAGCAGGATGAGGTAGGCAGACGGGGGAGGCAGGAAGAGTAAGGTAGGTGCACACGGTGAGCCAGGGTGGATGAGGCAGGGTGAGGCAGAAGATGGGTTGGCGAGTTTAGGCAGATGACTTGACACCAGAAGCTAAGTGGTTGTGTCTGCGACAGATATGAGGCAGGAAGAGGAAGATGCAGAAGGAGGTAGGAAGCAGGGTGAGGGAGGATGAAGTAGGCACGAGACAGAGTGAGTTAGACAAGAAGACAAGCAAGTAAGCAAGGTGAGGCAGGGTGAGTTAGGCAGGCAGAGGGGCAAAGGGAGGAAGGAAGCAGGGTGAGGCAGGATGAGGTAGGCAGGGGGCAGAGTAAGGTAGACAAGAAGACAAGCAAGTAAGCAGGGTGAGGCAGGGTGAGTTAGGCAGGCAGAGAGGCAAAGGGAGGAAGGAAGCAGGGTGAGGCAGGATGAGGTAGGAAGAGAACAAATTAAGACAGACAAGAAGACCCACAAGTAGGCAGGGTGAGGCAGAGTGAGACAGGGTGAGTTAGGCAGGCAGAGAGGCAGAGGGAGGTGGGTAGGCAAGGTGAGGCAGGATGAGGTAGCCAGGGGACAAAGTAAGGCAGACAAGATGACAAGCGAGTAAGCAGGGTAAGGCAGGGTGGATTAGGCAGGGGTTGGGCCTAATCAGGGTAGGCAAGTGAGGTAGATTAGGTTAAGACGAGGCAGGCAGTCAGATAAGGTGAGGTAGGCGTGGGGTTGCAGGGGAGGCAGGGTAAGGAAGGTAAATGAAGGAAAGGATGAAAGAAGGTTAGGAATTGAGAGGTAGAATGACAAATGAATGAGGATGATAAGAAGAGAGAGCACGCTATGAATGGTAATGATGATGAGAGGAAAGATGAAGTGGATAGGCAGGGTTAGACAAGCAGGTAAGGTTGGTAGGGTAAGGCAGAAAAGGAAGATTAGGCAGGGTAAGGTAGGAGTAACTTCATCACTGACGAGCAGTTAGCTATTGTTTATAAAAGCCATGTGCGCTCTCACTTTAATATTGCTCACCCTTGGGGAATGGATGTGGAGAGGTTGCATTAAAACATCTAGACAAAATTCAGACCAAAGCTGTTAGACAACCCTGCCATTACAACTAAACTACCTCCCCTACAAGTAAGAAGGAATGTTGCCTCCTTTGCATTATTTTACAGATATTTTTATGGCAAATGCTCAGACGAAGTTGCGTCCATCGTGCCACCTCTCCATACCTTCCCTCGTGCTACACAGGCATCTGGTAGCGCTCATGACTGGAATGTCACTCAGCCACATTGGAGAAATTTTGCCTATCAGAATCCTTTTATTCCCCGTACTGAATCTCTTTGGAACTCGCTTTCCCAGAGTTGTTTCCCTCCAAACTTCAACCTACAGCTGTTCAAGTCTAACTGTTACAGATATTTTATGAGTAGAGGACACCAGTAATCTGGTGTATGGATAATTTTTTTTATTCATTTGTTTTTCCTTCCTCTGTTCTGTTTTTTTTTTTTTTTTAAGGAGGTGTAAGGTAGGTAGGGTAAGGTAGGAAGGGTATGGCAGGTAGGATAAGGCAGGCAGGGTAAGGCAGGGAGGCTAGGTAGGTAGGGTATGGCATGTAGGGTAAGGCAGGCAGGGTAAAGTAGGAAGGGTAAGGTAGTCAGGGTAAGGCAGGCAGGGTAAGGCAGGCAGGGTAAGGCAGGCAGGGTAAGGTAGAAAGGGTATGGCAGGTAGGGTAAGGCAGGCAGGGTTAGGCAGGGAGGCTAAGGTAGGCAGGGTATGGCATGTAGGATAAGGCAGGCAGGCAGGGTAAAGTAAGCAGGGTAAGGCAGACAGGCAAGGTAAAGTAAGCAGGGTAAGGCAGGCAGGGTAAGGTAGGCAAGGTAAGATAGGCAGGGTATGGCAGGCAGGGTAAGGCAGGCAGGGTAAGGTAGGCAGGTTAAGGCAGGCAGGGTAAGGCAGGTAGGGTAAGGCAGGCAGGGTAAGGCAGGCAGGGTAAGGTACGCAGGGCAAGGCAGGCAGGGTAAGGTACGCAGGGTAAGGTACGCAGGGTAAGGCAGGCAGGGTAAGGTAGGCAGGGTAAAGCAGACAGGGTAAGGTAGGCACAGTAAGGCAGGCAGGCAGGGTAAGGCAGACAAGGTAAGGCAAACAGGGTAAGACAGGCAGGGTAAGGCAGACAGGCAGCTAAGGAGAAGTTGGTGATGGACTGACATGATGAGGAAAGTTAATCAGAGAGGCAGTGGAATGCATGGAGAGGCGCGAGAGGAGTGAGGCAGAGCTAGGGTGAGGCAGAGTTAGGGTGAGGCAGGGTGGGGCAGAGAAGAGGTAAGGCAAGCACTCAGGAAGGGAAAGGGTAGCACTGGATGGGTAAAACAGAGGGAGGTACAGAGTGAGGAAAATAGGAAGGCAGGATGATAGATAGAGGGAGGTAAGATAGGGTTAGGCAGGCTGGGAGGCATGGTTAGGTAGATGGATAGGCAGGGTGAGACAGTGAGGGTAGTCTGTCACCAGATGGAAAGGCAGGGTGAGACAGTGAGGGTGGTCTGTCACCAGATGGAAAGGCAGGGTGAGATAAACAAAAGACAGTGGAAAATAAAGAGAACAGACAGGCAGCGCGACACAGACAGCCAGAGGCACTGTCAAAGAGACAGAGAGGCGAGTGTGGCATAGATAAACAGACAGGTAGAAAGACAGACAGACAAAACGAGAGGTAGACTACAGTATCAGGCAGACAGAAGAGAAACAGGCAAACAGCAGAGACAGAAAAACAGACAAACGGATAGATAGAGAGAAGAACAGAGACAAACAGACATACAGAAGTGTCGAGACGAGATTTACTCGCGAGGGAAGAGAGAGAGAGAGAGAGAGAGAGAGAGAGAGAGAGAGAGAGAGAGAGAGAAAGAGAGAGAGAGAGAGAGAGAGAGAGAGAGAGAGAGAGAGAGAGAGAGAGAGAGAAAGAGAGAGAGAGAGAGAGAGAAATGGTTGTGGACTAGTACAGAGAGAGAGAGAGAGAGAGAGAGAGAAAGAGAGAGAGAGAGAGAGAAATGGTTGTGGACTAGTACAGAGAGAGAGAGAGAGAGAGAGAGAGAGAGAGAGAGAGAGAGATATGGTTGTGGACTAGTACAGAGAGAGAGAGAGAGAGAGAGAGAGAGAGAGAGAGAGATGGTTGCCAACTATAGAAAAAAAAATTTACTCCCAATCAATCAATCAACAAATCAGTCAAACAAGCATCATTAGGCCAGACAATAGTGCTTTAGTAAAAAGATAGACCCCACAACACTACTCTTAAACACGATAAAGAAAAAATAAAGACTACAAGAGTACACGTGTATATGGAGGAAGAGAGGGAGGGTGACTTGGAGTGGCGATGGTGTGGGAGGTGGAGAGGAAATGAAGATGAGGAAATAAGGCAGGGTGAGGTAGTAGGGTGAGATAGGGTAAACAGGGTGAGTGAGGCTGGAGTAGGCAGGCTGAGTCAGAGTTAGGGAGGTTGAGGCAGGGGTAGGCAGGTTGATGCAGGGATAAGCAGGTTGATTCAGGGATAGGCAGTTTGAGGTAGGGGTAGGTGTGGTGAGCAGGATGAGGCAGGTTGAGGTAGGGGTAAGTAGGGTGAGGTAGGGGTAGGGAGGTTGAGACAGGGGTAGGCAGGGTGGGTGAAGGTATAGGAAGCCAGGGCTGGATAGAAAAAAAAAAAAAAAAGAAGTAAGAGGAGAAACTTGATGATGAGGAAACAGGGAAAAACAAGAGAAAAAAGACAGGCAATGGGAAAGCAAAATAAAAGATGAGCAGAGAGACGTGACAGAGAAAGAAAGTGATAGGAAATTCGCAGAAAGGAAGTTTTAGACAGACAGACAGATAGATAAATAGACAGACTTACAAACAGACCGATTGACTTTTAGACTGAGAGGCGAGAAAGACATATTAAACAAGAAGCGGTGCCAAGGCACAGCAAACCCGCCTCCGGCAGTCATTTTAGTGCTGACGTATAAACACAACAGGATATTTAGTTAAAGATGTCACATATCAAATGTGGAGCAAATCGGGTGAAAATTGACGATTTTACGTCCACTTGAAATTTTAGGCCCGATCCACCTGACACTGACCTCCTTATGGCTAATGGGAGTGATCCACCTGATGTAATGAGGCAGGTTACAGGATGCAGATTTGAAAGATGCACCTTTAAGTTTTGGTTTCATGTCGGTATGACAAATTTGAAAGGAGTTATGGCGAAAAATCGATTTTATTTTACATTTTGGGGGGCCTACAGCCTAGGCCATCGTCCAATTTGGCCCAAAATTTCAATGAGTGATCAGAAGGTCATAGCCCATCACCCCAGTAATTTTAGTAAAAATCGTACCGGTAGTTTTCGCATAAAGTTGTTAATAGACAGACATACAGACAGACAAACAAAAAAACAAACAGACAAACCTAGTGAAAACAACACCCGTCCCCTAGCCCCTCCGGGGCGGGGACGGGTAAAAAACAAATACAAAGAAGAACAAGAGCAAACACACACACACACACACACACACACACACACACACACACACACACACACACACACACGCAGATGAATAAACTTAAAAATGGATAGATGAAAACAGAAAAAAATCAGATGAAGGAGGCGAAAAAATTTACATAAATATTTCGAGCCTGAAAGACTTTGGGAAACTCACATAAAGAAAAGAGGTTAATGAAATCGTTTGGAACACTGGAAACACATTGTGATTGTGAAGTTTTAAAATTATGAATAATAAAAGAAGTTATGAATGTGTTTATGCATGGTAAGACGACTCTCTAAACACACGCTTGCACATAGTATACATAAATATATACATACTAATACACACACACACGCACTTTCTCACAAGCATACACCTCTACACCTACACACACACATACACACACACACACACACACACACACACACACACACACACACACACACACACACACACACACACGCGCGCGCACTTTCTCACAAGCACACACCTCTACACCTACACACACACACACACACACACACACACACACACACACACACACACACCCCCGCGCGCGCGCGCGCACTTTCTCACAAGCACACACCTCTACACCTACACACACACACACACACACACACACACACTCGAAAAAATGGAAGGAAATTTAATTGTCTGTCAAAAAAATTAGGTGACATCCATATTCAGACTTTGACGCCATTGAAGAAAGATAAATAAAAACAGAGACTGATAGGTATTCCAATATTTTAGGTCACAGAAACAAAATATAAACTTTAACTAAACCTAGAAAGCCGTATAACTGCCCAAGGACAATTTTGATGAAGAAAAACTTTCCACAGCCATTGCCTACTACAAGTTTAGCTATAAAGGACCTTGAGGTCAATGTCACTGATCTTGTGCATATCACCTTAGGTCACCAGTCTGTAAGTCCAAATTTGTTGGCTCTAGCTTTAATGTGTCATGGAAAATTAGCAGAATCCGGTGTATCCGGAAAAGTTTCAGTTTTTATCCCAGGAAAAGTCAAGGTCACTGATCTTGTGCATGTCCCCTTAAGTCATCACTGTGAACAAGTCCACCAAGTTTATTGGCTCTGGCATTATTCTTTCATGGAATATTAGGTGACATCAAGAATATCCAGGACAGCCAGAGTAACTGACCCTGGTTGATTGCGGAGAATATTCATCTGGTTACTGTAATACTCTTTTCAGATCTGCTTCCCGGCAAGGGGCGTATGCTATAAAATTTTCATATTTCTAGCGTAAGTGGTTTCTGAGTTTCGACAATTTGGTTTTCTATGTTCCCGATGATATCCGGAGATACGGTGAACCGATTTCCTTCCAATGTTGTCAGATGAAGCGGCCAGCCGGGGGACTCAGCTGACAAACTTTGGAGGTTCTAGCTTAAATAGCCTCAGGATAATGACTATTTACTTTTTCTGAAGAAAGAATAATAACACGAAGACCGTAACTATCAGAGACAGTTACTAAGCTCCACCTATAAGAATACTTTTTTTTTTTTTTTTGGTAAAAACTCTAAAATCGTTGGTCAAACTACCACCAGTAAGTATACACACCTGGTGCAGGCCCAGACAAAACTTCTAATGCCAAGAAGTGCCTAATTTATGTTTTGTTTTTTCCTGTATGAAGGAGCACTTAAAATTTTTTGAAAACTGGGGTGTTTCAAATACCTAGATGTTACGCATCAATAACCTCATTTTTCTTTTTCATATATAGGTTTGGAAAATAATTTTATCACAGGAATTACTTCCATGTTCATTCAACTATAACAGTTTTGGAATAAACTGAGGCTGAAAATTTCACGATTTTCGAACATTTTTCCACCTGTGACCTTGAAAAGATCAGTGTCACTGAAACTGGGTCAGTGCAATAGGGTCACGGTGCTGTACATCCCTAAAAAGTATGATGAAAATAGGAGACGTAGAGTAACGGAATAATGATGATAATAATAGTAATGAAAATAATAATAATAATAATAATAATAACAAACATTTAAAAAAATAAAAAACAATAACAATAATAAAACAATAATAATAATAGTAATAATAATAATGATAATAATAATAATAATAATAATAACAATAATAAAAATAATAATAATAATAACAATAATAATAATAATAATAATAATAGTAATAATAATAATAATAATAATAATAATAATTAGTAAAAATAATGACAATAATAATGCCATACAGATATCTCCAGGTGTGCTAATAGTTGGAGGTCAATACAAAGACTATTAACAAAAGCAATAAATTATCCCATATGGATGTGGAAAATTTTAATAATAAAGCTTTGAAGCCCACGGAATAAAGCACATGGCGGCAGCAGGAAAAGAGAAAAGCTATAATAAAGAAGCAATAGAAGCTGTGAAAGAAGATAAGAAAAGAATAAGGTGAAGACAAAGACAGATAATGAGGTGAAGGCGTAAAGGACAAGGAAGGAGAAGGAAGAATGTGTGTGTGTGTGTGTGTGTGTGTGTGTGTGTGTGTGTGTGTGTGTGTGTGTGTGTGTGTGTGTGTGTGTGTGTGTGTGTGTGTGTGTGTGTGTGTGTGTGTGTGTGTGTGTGTGTGTGTGTGTGTGTGTGTGTGTGTGTGTGTGTGTGTGTGTGTGAGAGAGAGAGAGAGAGAGAGAGAGAGAGAGAGAGAGAGAGAGAGAGAGACGCAAGGGTAAGAAACAGAACGAGGCAAGAAGAGAAACTGAATTAGTGGACGAATGAAGAAAAACAAGGAGGAGGAGAAAAAGAAGAAAAAGAAGACGAAGCAGAAGAAAGCAGATGATAATGATGATGATGATAATAATAATAATAATAATAATAATAATAATAATAATAATAATAAAATAATTTGGTTTTACGCCAGGTATCCCCGAAGGGCTAAGGCGTTGCCCCTGGATAGAGGACTTTTGGACTAGAGCGTGTAGCATTTTATGACCGGATGCCCTTCCTGATGTCTACCAATGATCCTTGGGTGGATTCGATCCTCCTACCCTTCGGTCAGAGCAGAGCGCTCTAACCCACTGAGCGACTGCTGCTACATAATAATAATAATAATAATAATAATAATAATAATAATAATAATAATAATAATATTGCGTGAGCAATAGGTCATCAAAAGTAATATTGCAACTTTATCTAGCATTAGTAAGGCCATATTTAGACTACGCAGTACAGTTTTGGTGTCCTTACTATAGAATGGATGTAAACTCATTAAAAATGTAAAGAGAGGAATGACAAAAATGATACAACATGTTCAGAACCTGCCATATGAAGACAGACTAAAAAGACAAGTTTGCTCTCACTAGAGAGGCATAGAGTAAAGGGAGACTTAACTGAGGTGTTTAAGTGGATGAAGGGAATAAATAAGGGAGATATTAGCAAGTTACTTAAAGTAAGCATATAGGATAGAACTAGAAGTAGGCCCAATGGTTTCAAACTAGAAAAATTCCGTTTCGGTATGGAATATGTACAGACTGGTTTGGCAATAGAGAAATAGGTGAAAGGAATAAGCCACCTAGTAAAGTAGTTGCTGCCTCTTCCATTGAGAGTTTCAGGCATAAACTAGACAAACATATGACAAATAAGGGGTGGGTATAGAAAAAAAAAATACAAACCAATACTAATTCATTCTTTTTCCTTTTCAGGTTACACTATGATAGTCTCTTTTTCTTATAAAATGTCCGCTCTAGTTTTTGTATACTGCTTGGTGATCTTTCTGACTTTTTCCTGCCGGCTTCGGCTAGGGGGTTTGGAGGGAGGGGGAGAGCCTTCTTTGCTATCCTTATCTCATTCTAGTAGTTCAGTTACTCTTCTAGGAGCTGCCTAGTATGGGCCAACCGGCTTACTGCAGTTATCCTCTATTCTTATGTTCTTATGTTCAGAGTGAAGTGTAGGGACCCACCAGAAGAGTGTCAAACACGTTGGGCGAAGGTGAAAGCAGCAAAATCCTCGCAGAGCAAAAACGGTGGAGCCCAAACTACTTTCCATTGACACCTGGACGATCTCAGAAAATACTGGCCCAAATGGGCCTATATTCATTTCAGGCCTGCTCCCCAACCTTGCCTGTGTCTCCCCCAAAATTCCAAGTCTGTACCTTTAGCGGTTTTTGATAATCAGTCAACAGACTATTTTTATAGGTTTTTGGATATAACTGGAAACTCAATATTGGAAACTGGCTGATACTAGGTCATACAATGCCACCAGCTTGGGGACTCAGATGGTTAAGTATGATGGTCGTAGCTCTCAAACTGAGTCAATACGAGCATTGTACATCTTCGTAAGATATAATAACTATAATAATAATAACAATAATAATAACAATAGTGACAAGAACAATATAGCTCACCATTGGTGTGGTGATTTATAATAATAAAAATAATAACTAGAAAACGGAAATTGCCATCAGCAGTTTCAGTAATGCACCACATGACAAGGTCATCCATCTTGTGTACGTGACCTCAGTTAAAAAAAAAAAAAAAAAAGAGCAAATTTTTAGCTTTGACTTTGGCTGTGACCTTAAGTTTTGGGTCAAGGTCATTCATACTTGATATGAATATGAAGTACTAAAACTGTACTAAGTTTGGTGATTGTAACTCAATTATTTTTTTTTTAATTGTGCAATTGAACTTTGACCTTGGCTGTGAACTTGAGTTTTGGGTCAAGGTCATTCATACTTGGTAGCCAGCAATTCACCACATGACAAGGTCATTACTTTCTTCCTTGGCTCGACTGCAGGGGCTGATTTGTTTCCAAGTACCAATCGGTAGGCCTTGTGATTTCATCAGGTGTTCCAAAAAAAAAAAGCAAATGAACTTTAACCTTGGCTGCGACCTTGGATTTTTGGTCAAGATCATTCATTTCAGTAGACATGCATAGGATATCAAGTTCTATAAATGTTCCAAGTTTGGTGATTGTGGATCATTTTTTTTTTTTTCTTTTTTTTTTTTTTTCCTGAGTATTCAGTGACCTCAAATACTTTCCATTGACCCCTGGGCGATCTCAAAAACTACTGGCCCAAATGGTCCCATACTCATTTCAGAACTGCTCTCCGACCTTAGCTATGTCCCACAAAAATTTCAAGTTTGTACAGTACCTTTAGCGGTTTCTGAGAATGCGCGAGTAGACTGTTTTTATGGGTTGTAGATGTCCTGTACTGGGAAAATCACTACTGGCAACTGGATGATACTGGGTCATATGAAGCCGCCAGCTGGGGGACTCAGATGGCCAAGTATGATGGCTGTAACTTTGAAACTGAGAGAAGACGAGAACTTTACTTCTTCGTAAGAAATAATAATTATAGTAATACTACTACTACTACTACTACTAATAATAATAATAATAATAATAATAATGACAAGAACAATATAACTCACCACTGGTGTGGTGCTTTGTAATAATAATAATAATAATAATAATAATAATAATAATAATAATAATAATAATCAGAAGACGAAGAAGAAGACGAACACTAAGAAGAAGAAGAAGAAGAAGAAGAACAGCACAAAGAGAGAGAGAGAGAGAGAGAGAGAGAGAGAGAGAGAGAGAGAGAGAGAGAGAGAGAGAGAGAGAGAACAAGGAAGAGAAAGGAGGGAAGTGGAGAGAGGAGGGAGGGAAGTCATAAAGCAAGGAGGGAGGGAGGGAAGAATAGGTGGGTCATCAGTGAAAGAAGTATGAAAGGAGAGAGAGAGAGAGAGAGAGAGAGAGAGAGAGAGAGAGAGAGAGAGAGAGAAGAAGGATGGAAGGATGGAGAGAGAAACTCTGAGAAAAATGAAGGAAAGAAAGAAGGGAGAGAAGGATATAAGAAAGAGATGTCGTGAGAAGAGAGAGAGAAGAGTTATGGAAGGAGACTGGAGGGAAAAAGAGAGTGATGGAGAGACGGAGGGAAAAAACAAAAAAATGGAAGAGAGACGGAGAGAGAATGATCAAAGATGGATGGAAGGAGGGAAGGAAGGAAGGCTGAAAGAGGCAAGGGAGAGGGAGGCGGGGAAGGAAATAAAGGAGAAAAAAAATGGAAGGAAGGAAAAAGGAAGGAAGGAAGGACGGCTGAAAGGGAGGAAGGAAGGAAGGAAGGAAGGAAGGCTGAAAGAGAGGAAGGAAGGAGGGGAGGAAGGCAGTAAAGAAGGTAATAAAGAAGGAAGGAAGAAAAGAGGGAAGAGAAGCCCTATACAAAATCATGTTGGGATGAAGGAGGAGAGATCAAGGGAAGGAAAAAGGGAAGAAGAAGGGAAGGAGAGGGGGGAGAGGAAGCGAAGGAAAGAGGGAAGAGGAAGCGAAGGAAAGAAGGAAAAGGAAACAAAGGAAAGACGGAAACGGAAGCGATGGAAAGAGGAAAGAGGAAGCAAAGGAAAGGGAGGAAAAGATTAAATGAAAAAGAAATTTTGAGAGAGAAAAAGAGAGTAGGAAGGTTTGGAAAAATAGCTTATGGATGGAGAGAAGACGAATGTATGGAAGAAAAGGGAGAAAGGATAAAGGAAGAGAGAGAGAGAGAGAGAGAGAGAGAGAAGAGGGTCTGACAGTGAGGAATATGTCACCTATGTGACCCGGCGCGGCAAAATATCAAGCTAATGATATGGAAGGCACACGGAGCCAGGAGAACCACTCGTGTGAACCACTGCCAGATGAACCAACTGAGAGATGAACCACTGAGACGAACCGGTGAGAGATGAATCACTGGAAGATGATCCGCTAGAAGATGAGGCACCAGGAAATGAAACCTTAAGATGAATCAGTGGGAAAATGAGCCACTGATTTGAATTACTGGGAAATGAAGCACTGCTTTTAATTACTGGGAACTGAAGCACTTAGATAAACCACCGAGACGAACTAGAGATGAATTACCGTGAATGAAACACAAAAGAATGACTTCGAAATGAAGCGAGGAGAAATGAAGCACAGAGATGAACCCCTGGGAAATGATGTATGGATAAATGAAGCAGAGATGAACCACTGGGAAATGAAGCACGGAAATGAACCCGTGGGAAATGAAGCACGTAAAAGTGAACCATGGGGATATGAACCTTGCTGGGAAATTAGCTTTTGAGATGAATTTTGGACAATGTACTACTGGGAAACACACAGATGAACCACTGGGAGATGAATTACTGGGAACTGAAGCTCAGATATAAAACCATCCTCCTTTCAAGGACTTGTGAGGGATCTGAGGATGAGTTTGTATACCCAGGCAGCTCCACCGGCCAGTTATACCGAGGCCACCACTGGAAGGTGTTCCTGTCCAGCGCCACCTCTAAATGACCGAACATATAGACAGATTAATATGAACCTGAAATGAAGAAAAATGGAACCACTGACAAACGAACGAATGTGAATCGAACCACAAAGAAATAAACCAGTGTGAACCGAACCAACATGAAACTAACCACTATGAAATTGAACCAATGACAGATAAACCGAAGTGAACTGAACTATTATGAAACGAAACAATATGAAACGAAATATGAAGCCGGACCAATGAGAAAGAAACCATTAAGAAATGAACCACTCGAAGAAGTTTAGACAAGTGAACAAGAAGAGACGATGTGAGAGAGAGAGAGAGAGAGAGAGAGAGAGAGAGAGAGAGAGAGAGAGAGAGAGAGAGAGAGAGAGAGAGAGAACTGGTTGTGCAAGAACCGGTACAAAACTTTATCTTAAGAATGATGGAAGGAGATTCTGCAAGAAGGAGAGTAGGAGTGAATGTGTGTGTGTGTGTGTGTGTGTGTGTGTGTGTGTGTGTGTGTGTGTGAGAGAGAGAGAGAGAGAGAGAGAGAGAGAGAGAGAGAGAGAGAGAGAGCAAACACGGGTGGAGGAAAAAGTGAGAGAGAGGAGTGCCTGAGTGAGAAGGATGGAGGGAAGGACTGTTTGAGTAAGAGAAGAGGCACTCAGGAGAGAAAGAGAGAGAGAGAGAGAGGGGGGGAGGAAGTTGAATTAAGGTATATGGATGAACTGAAATGAGTAGGAGGAAACTGAAAGTAAATAACAGATTTACTGTACATAGATATACAGGTAGACAAAAACACAGATAGATACAGATAGATAAATAGATAAATGAATATATAGATAAATAGATTACACACATATAGATACCCATATATATACGGATAGATAGGCAGGTACAGAGATAGAAGGGCATACATAGGTATTAATGTACAGTCACTCATAAAAGAAAAGACCCCCCCCTGCGTTAGAGGCAATATAACTCGGGGTATTCAGTGTTTGTAACAGTGTATTTGACGTCAGCCATATGGGATGATGAGGAGGGGTGTTTGAGAGGAGGGCGGAGTTAATCTGCACGAAACACTGCTTCAATCCACATTTCGAGTCAAACATACATTATATCTGACTTGTTATCAAGGCATATATATGTAACCCATCACATTTGAAAAAGTTTATCATTAGCTGAATAAAACCGTCAGCCGGTGGAAGGAATAAGATGCAAATGAAACCCCCGGCCTCAAGGGTTAAATGAATGGGCTCGACACACTTAGAATGAACTTTGAATGAACTTCCCCCAAACGCAGCTTCACACCCCCACACCTGACGTCATTTACAGTGTTACCAGGACCGATATCATATTGGTTGAAAGGTGTCTTGGCCGGGGGGGTCGTTTCTTTTATGAGTGACTGTACATCTAAGAGTATCTACTGAGAGAGAGAGAGAGAGAGAGAGAGAGAGAGAGAGAGAGAGAGAGAGAGAGAGAGAGAGAGAGAGAGAGAGAGAGAGAGAGAGAGTCAAGTAAAGATAAACAAGGATTAGAGTTATTGAATCGTGACCACACTTCCCAAACAGAGGTTGTGATGGAGTTGTGAGGTGAGGGTGATGACAAAGTTGTGGTGAGGGTGTTGTGAGATGAAGGAGTGTGGTGAAGGTGTGGTGAGGGATGAGGGAGGTTGTGGTGAGGGTATGGTGATGGTGTGGCGAGAGGTGAAGAGGATGTTGTGAGGGTGTTGTGAGGGTGTGATGTGTGAGTAGTGAGGGTTTTTTTTTTTTTTTTAATGCGAGGAAGGAGCCAAAGGCCATGAGCCAGCAATATCAGCTCCCTCCAAGAGAAAAAACAAAATACAATAGAGAGCCAAATTCAAGATCCGATCATTTCGAGATGCCTGGACACACTGCGTTTGAAAGACTGGAGATCATAGGCAGCAGGAAATACAGACAGAGGGAGACAGTTACAGAGTTGACCTGTTGAATAAATGAAAGACTGGGAGTAACGGTTAACTCTTGCATTAGAGAGATGGACAGAAATGGGATGAGAGTTTGCTGATAGACGGGTGCTATGCACCCGCCGTAGAGGTGGAGGAATGCATGCGGACAGTTCAGAGGAGCAGTGACCATTAAAGTAGCGATAGAAAAGAGATAAAGATGCAACAGTGCGGCGAAGAGACAGAGGTTGAAGGGAGTCAGTAAGAGGAGGAGAGTTAATGAGACGAAAAGCCTTTGACTCCACCCTATTGAGAAGAGCTGTATGTGGGGAGCTTCCCCACACATGAGAGTTGTACTCCACACAGGAGCGGATAAAACCCCTGTATAGAGTCAACAATTGTGCAGGGGTAAAGAAAGAACGGAGTCGGCTTAGCACACCTAATCTCTTGGAAGCAGATTTTACAAGAGATGTAATATGATCTTTCCAAGATAAGTCCCGAGTAAATGAAACCCCAAGCATGTTCAAGGATGATGCAGGATTAAGCTGAATATTATTAAACATTAGTAGGTACTCCTGTGGAAAATTTTGTCGGGTTGATAGGTATAAGAGCTGAGTCTTAGATGCATTAAAAACAACCAGATTATTATTACCCCAGTCAGAGATATGAGCCAAGTCAGACATTAGGTGTGCCATAGCCTCATCCCTTGTTTGTCTAAGTAACTGTTGAGATGGGGGTTGCGGGAACCGAATGGAAAGGTGAAGGGTGGAGTCATCAGCGTATGAGTGGATAGGGTTAGATGTACAGCTTAGAAAGTCATTGATGAATAAAAGGAAGAGAGTTGGTGATAGGACAGAGCCCTGAGGAACAACACTGTTGATAGATCTAGAGGAAGAACGACGGCCGTCTACAACAGCGGCTACAGAACGACCAGAAAGGAAGCTAGCGATGAAGGCACAGAAACCGTAAGAGGGCATTTTGGAAATTGAAGATTTATGCCAGACTCGATCGAAAGCCTTAGAGATGTCAAGTGCAATGGGAAAGCTGTCGCCAAAGTCCCGAAAGGAATATGACCAGGAGTCTGAAAGGTAGGTGAGAAGATCGCCAGTGGAGCGTCCCTGACGGAACCCGTACTGACGATCAGAAAGAAGGTTGTGAAAGGAAAGGTTACTTAAAATTTTTCTATTGAGAATTAACTCGAAAACCTTTGACATACAGGACATGTGGTGAGGATGTGGTGAGGATGTGGTGAGGGTTTGATGAGGGTGTGATGAGGGTGCGATGAGGGAGTGGTGAGGGTGTGGTGAGGATGTGGTGAGGGTTTGATGAGGGTGTGATGAGGGTGCGATGAGGGAGTGGTGAGGCTGTGATGAGGATGTGGTGAAGGTGTGATGAGGGTGTGGTGAGGATTTGGTGAGGGTGTGGTGTGGGTGTGGTGACAGATGATGCGTGATGTGGTAAGGGTGTGGTGGCAGATGAAGCATGATATGGTAAGGGTGTGGTGAAGGATGTGATGTAGTGTGGTAAGGTGTGGTAAGGGCGTCGTGAGGGTGTGGTGAGAGATGAAGGAGGATGTGATGAAGGTGTGGTGAGAGAAGGAGGAGGATGTTGTGAGGTGTGGTGACAGTATGGTGTGGTATGGTGAGGGTGTGGTGAGGTGTGCTGAGGGTGTGGTGAGAGAGGATGGAGAATGTGGTGAGGGTTTGGAAAAAGATGGAGGAGGGTGTGATGAGGTGTGGTGAGGATGTGGTGAGATGTGGTGAGGGTGTGGTGAGAGATGAAAGAGGATGTTCTGTGGTGTGTTTGGGGTGTCGTGAAATATGGTGAGGGTGTGGTGAGAGATGAAGGAGGATGTGCTGTGGTATTGTGAGGGTGTGGTGAGAAATAAAGGAGGATGTGGGGAGGGTGTGGTGAGGGATGAAGGAGGATGTGATGAGGTGTGGTGTCGGTGTGGTGAAAGATGAAGGAGGATGTGATGAGGTGTGGTGTTGGTGTGGTGAGAGATGAAGGAGGATGTGATGTAGTGTGGTGAGAGAATGAGGAGGATTGTGATGATTTATTAGACTACTAAGAGAAATACCGGTAAAATGAGTGTGTGATGAATAATTACGTGATGAATTAGTAATGAGAGTGTGATAAGACTACCCAACAGAGGGGTGGTAAAGTGAACAGACCTGAAGGGTGGTAAAGTGAACAGACCTGGACTTACTCACCACTTTCCCAATTAAATCCACTTCCACCCACTCCACATTAAAACACACCCTCCACAGTGAGTCCACATGCGTTCATCCCCATTCACACTCCTCGCTTCTAAATATACTGTATATACATACATACATATATATATATATATATATATATATATTGTTACGGAACAGAGAAAGATAATGTACACATTAAGTGAGAATACTAAGAGTCACTACTGTCCCGTAAAGTTCCAGGTTCAAAACAAAAGAGTTAGGTAAAATTACAAGTTAAATTTTAATGCTGAAACTAACAACAAAACATTCAGGACTCATAAGGATAATATAATGGCAAAAAACAGGTTAAATATATGGTTAACTGCAATAGCCTCTATTAACACGAAATTAGCATGAGTAAATTTATCTAAGTCAGCCCTGTTAAAATGAGATACCAGATAATACTCAGTGAATGCCAGATATATTATTACAGATACAAAATATTATTAATGATGGCTGACAATAAGAACCTTACATAAATTACAAAAACCTTACTAGGCCTAAGAATCAACCTTATGCTACACAGTACAAGAAAAAAATGCAACAACAGTTATACTCAAATTACACACAGATGCTAGATGGCTGGAGACTTCCTGACCACTCACAATAATAATAACTGTACAGGGGAGGACAGAGATGTGAACAAAATGAGGAGCAGATCTAAGTGGCAATAATGCAGAGACTGAGCTCATTATATAGGAGCCAGCAGAGCTTGATACAACTTGTAAGAAAGACGCGCAAATGAAGCCATGGGGACAAAGAGTTGACAATCCTGCTCTGAACAACAGAAAGGACGACTTACTCTACTATAACGGTAGAAGGGGGGACTGAGGCAGAACACGCTCGTGATCAAACATGTAGCATACTGTGCGTTAAAATTACACAAAGGATGATGAAATCATAGGCTATGTACACATATATATATATATATATATATATATATATATATATATATATATATATATATATATATATATATATATATATTATATACTGGGCCCGTAAAGTTCAAGGTTCAAAACAAAAGAGTTAGGTAAAATTACAAGTTATATTTTAATGCTCAAATCTAACAACAAAACATTCAGACCTCATAAGGATAATATAATGGCAAAAAACAGTGTTAAATATATGGTTAACTGCAATAGTCTTTCTATTAACACGGAAATTAGCATGAGTAAATTTATCTAAGTCAGCCCTGTTAAAATGAGATACCAGATAATACCTCAGTGAATGCCAGATATATTATTACAGACACAAAATATTATTAATGATGGCTGACAATATCATAGTCATATATATATATATATCCCCATATATATATATATATATATAGTATATATATATATATATTGGAACCAACTACTTACATAGCCTGAAATGATTCAGGAGGAAAAGAGAGTTATATGTAGAAAAGCAAAGAGAGAGGTGAAAAGATTAGTAAGAGAGAGTAAGAAGAGAATGGATGAGGAATCTGGAAGGAATTTGAGTGTAAAGTGGAGGGATTGTAAGAAAATGTTCTGGAAAGAGGTGAAGAGAGTAAGACTGGGTGGCAGTGAAGTTAGTAGGGGAGTGAAAGATAAAAATGGTAGATTACTTGTGGAGAAGGGAGAAAAAGTGAGCAGATGGAGACAACACTTTAAGGAATTGTTGAACATAGAAAATGGAAGTAATGCGAGTGTAAGTGGCAGGGGAATGGCTGGGAGAAGGAGGGAGGTGAGAAGACAGGAAAAAATCAGTTGGATGGAAGTTGTGGAAGCTATGAAGAAAGTCAAATTGGGGAAAGACCTTATGAATTGATGGAGGGTGGGGTGAAATACTGAAGCATGGGGGAGAGATAGTAGAATTTTATTTTTATGTGAAGAAGAAGGAACCAAAGGTCGTGAGCCCCCAATTATTGTTCCTTCCAAGAGAAAAACAAAAGACAAGAGAGAAATCCAAATTCAAGATCCAATCCTTTCGAGATGTCTGGACACACCGCGTTTCAAGGACTTTGAGATCATAGGAAGCAGGAAAAACAGACAGAGGGAGACAGTTCCAGAGTTGACCTGTTCCATAAATGAAGGACTGGGAGTAACAGTTAACTCTTAAATTAGAGAGTTGGACAGAAAAGGGATGAGAGTTTGCTGCTAGACTGGTGCTATGCGCCCATCGTACAGGTGAAGGAGCAGTGACCATTGAAGTAGCGATTGAAAAGAGATAATGATGCAACAGTGCGACGAAGAGACAGAGGCTGAAGGGAGTCAGTAAGAGGAGGTGAGTTATGAGACGAAAAGCCTTTGACGCTACCCTGTTGAGAAGAGCTGCATGTGGAGAGCCTCCCCACACATGAGAGTTGTACTCCACACAGGGGCGGATAAAACCCCTGCATAGAGTCAACAACAATTGTGCAGGGGTATAGAAGGAACGGAGTTGGCTTAGGGCACACCTAATCTCTTGGAGGCAGATTTTACAAGAGATGTAATATGATCTTTTCCAAGATAAGTCCTGAGTAAATGAAACCCCAAGCATGTTCAAGGATGATGCAGGATTAAGCTGAATATTATTTAAACATTAGTGTGTATACTTGTGGAAGATTTTTGTTATTGACAGGTGTATAAACTGAGTCTTTGATGCATTCAAAACAACCAGATTATTTTTACTCCCAGTCAGAGATACGAGCCAAGTCAGACATTGTGGTGTGCTATGGTCTCATCCCTCATTCACTGAAGAAACTGCTGAGGTGGACGTTGCGGGAATCTAATGGAAAGATGAAGGGTGGAGTCATGAGTGGATAGAGATAGATGTACAGCTTAGAAAGTCATTTATGAATAAAAGAAGAGCGTTGGTGATAGGACAGAGCTCCGAGGAACACCACTGTTGATAGATCTAGAAGAAGAACGATGGCTATCTACAACAGCGGCCATAGAAGGACCAGAAAGGAAGCTAGAAATGAAGGCATAGATAGAAGGATAGAAACTGCAAGAGGGCAGTTTTGAATTTTAAAGATATATGCCAGACTAGATCGAAAGTTTCTTTGAGATGTCAAGTGCAATGGCAAAACTTTCGCCAAAGTCCCGAAAGGAGGATGACCAGGAGGCTGAAAGGTAGGTGGAGAAGTGATCGCCAGTGGAGCGTCGCTGATGGAACCCTTACTGACAATCAGAAAGAAGGCTGTGATAGGAAAGATGCTTTAAAATTTTTCTATTAAGAATTGATTCGAAAACTTTTTTGTTGAATGCTGTGAAGAGTATGTACGATGGTGCGAAGGCTGCAATGCGTGTGGATGGTGAATTAAGTGAATTTTTCTCTTTGAAAGTTGTGTTGAAACAGGGATGGGTTATGTCTCCAGTGTTGTTCAGTTCAGTACATGGATGGGGTAATAAAAGAGGTACAAGGTAGGGTAGTGGATGCTATGGCCCTGGTGAGAGAGGATAGTGTTTGGAAACTCCCTGTACTGTTGTTTGTGCAGATGATACTGTGTTGTTGGGTGAAGACGAAGGGGAGCTGCAAGGCTTGGTGGATGAGTTTGGGAGAGTGTGTAAGAAACGGAATCCAAAGGTGAATGTAGGGAAGAGTAAAGTGATTGTCTTTGAAAGAGGTGAAGTCAGTGAATGTACAGCGAGGTTAGATGGTGAGGAATTGGAAAATGTGAGAACGTTTAAGTACTTGGGTAGTGTGATAAGTAAGGATGGAGGTTTGGAGGGTGAAGTGCTTGAAAGGGTACAACAAGGAAGAAAGGTTGCTGGTTCCTTGAAAGCAGTGATAAGAAACAGGGAAGTGAGCATGGAAGTGAAAAAGTTACTACATGGCAGTATTGTGATACCAACTCTAACGTATGGAATGAAGCTTGGAAGGACACAAGTCAAGAGTGAAAGCAGTGGAAATGAGTTATTTAAGAGGAACATGTGGAGTGACGTGGAGGGACAGGTTGACGCAAGAGGATATACAGGAGTGTTGTGGTGTGGATATGGATGTGATAGGAAGTGTTATAAGGAACACACTGAGGTGTGTTTCAGCTATGTGGAAAGGATGGAGGGTGAAAGACTGACGGGAAGAGAGTGGATGTGAGTGAGGTGGAGGGGGGAAGAGGGAGGGGGAGGCCGTGGATGAGATGGAGGGATGGGGTGGAGAGATATATGAGAGAGGAGTATGTGAGTTGGGAGCAGGGCAGTGAAATGGCGGGGGACAGGGCGACTTGGAGGCGATTTGTTTGTAATACCCTGAAACGGGATTGAGGCGTCTGGCAATAGATAGAGATAGATAGATTAAACTGAATATGTTTCGCAGGATACAGATGTAATGGCCTTATAATAGTTATGTTAAAAAGGTTAGCTTTTCATGCTCTGCATGATGATTACAGTAGTTACCATGATTTCTGCCAGCTGAATGGTGCTTCATATTAGTGATTAAACTGTTTGTTTTCTGGTTCTATTTTTATATGTCAAAAGCATTGTTTTATTTATTTATGTATTTAACTATTTTAGGTATGAAGACTGTGAACATGTGCAGATCAGCACACAGCGGCAGCATAACAGCAGGCCTGTTGGGGATGGATGGCTGCTAGTGGCCGAGGGGAACTTATAGTCGTTGAGAGAAGACTGAATAGTGCCCAGTATGTGAAAAACCTTGAAGAAGTTTTGTTACCCACTGTTAAAGCAGTGCTATTACCTGAGCAACTACCTGTCTACATTGCAATGGACAGTTCTTCTGTTCTTAATGCACAAATGGTGAAGGAATGGTTTATGGAACATCCTGATGTTAAAAGAATTCAGTGGCCTGCATAATTCCCTGACCTGATGCTAACTGAAAACCTGTGGGGATGCATGACACTGAGTCGGGACAGAAACACCATCTGAACTATTGAAAATTTGGTATCTCATACAATGAACATTTGGGAAAACCTTCAACCACAACGGGGAATGCCAAATTTATGTCAGAGATTAGTAGCCTCAGTGCCAGAAAGATTGGTAGGAGCAATAAAATGCAGGGGTTCATACGCAAAGTACTGAGCTGAAGACATTCAGAGCAGTGTTTTCAGTCAACCATCTGACACAAGTGGTTACCTGAAATGGGGACCTTTTGAAATTATTAAAGCTAACACTATTCATTTTCTTTTATAGTTTTAGAGTATGGCAAGTTTTATAACAAATTGTGTTTGAGTACCTAAAATATATACTAAAAGACTTCAGATCTTGAAAATGACGTTGTTTTCCAACCTAATTTAGTTTATTCAAATACACAATACTGAATGAAAGAATAAGGATGAGGAAAAATGATATTCACTTCTCCATTGTATGAATTAACAGCATTCACGATCAACTTTGTTGCCTCTCCTAATTACAAGAAATAATGTTGACAGCGACACTTCCCTAAAACTGAAATTGTTTTGTTATCCACTAGAAAGAATAAAGCAGCAATAACTATGATGGTAGCTTATTCACCGAGGGGGATAATGAGCAAGAAACATCTAGGTGCTATGTCATGTATCATCAATACCAAACATTTTCTTTTGTGCCATCCCGTTTGTTATATCATGCTCTCACAGCTTTAAAAAATCAACGGAATCACTGCATTAAAAAAAAAAAAAAAAAAAAAATGGCTTTCGATACTAGCCCATTCTTGCTTCATCCCGAGGAAATAACATTAGGCTGCTGCTTCAAGAATATGATGGGCATACTGTGGAGAGCAACACGTAACACATTCATATTTGAAGTGCATGGAGTAATACACCACACATGTAAATTTGGGAGACATATCAGACAGTTTGAAATTCTAATATATCAATGTCTCATTTTGTCCACCCTAAGTAATACTCAGCAAGATGAACTATGTAATATATTCGATAGCAAGCCGAAATTTGCAAGAAACCTGGGACTTAATATTAGGCTACTACCTCTCAGAAACACAGTGGCTATATTGTCCTGAATAATACATAGCATTAAAATTGGGAAAACGTATTAGACACTTTTTAAATTCTAATATGTCACTGCCTAAAACTGTCCTTTCTTATTAATACCTAGCATGATGTATTATATATATTATCAGAGGATGTAACTTGATGAGTTTACAAAAAACATTATTTATATTCACTCGTTTTTCATCTAACGTCTGACAGAATATAGTGACTGAAACAATAACCTGCCTCTAAGCCAGCCCTTCAGCTGTCCAGCAGTGGTGTGGTGAGCCAGCCGCAGCTAGCATCACGTTTCAAAAGTTACTGATTCTCGCACTAATGGCCATGTAGGCATAATACACTGACATACTACTAGATACATATTCTGTTATACTTACACTCTAATAGATGTTATTATATATTGTTTTTATCCTAGTTTTGGTAAGTTTAAGACAGCATAAAAGTATGGTTACACATACTCCGCCGTATAAGTAAAATTATGTCTCCTGATGCAATGAGGCAACACAAAGAGTGCAGTTATACTGGAGGGTTTCAGGAATCATTCCGTGGGCTAGTAAGAACACATTAAGGGAGGGAGCATAACTAGGTTCCTAAGTACTGTACTTGGGAGGATAATAATTAAAAAAGGTATACTGTAATGTTCCTATGTAAGTAGCTAATAAAAAAAAAAAACATACACTATTTACAATACATAGCCATGTTATAAATTAAGTAGTAAATCTTAGTAATATTTAAATGAGTGAAAATTGATGATAATAAGTACTGTATGTAGGGATAAAGCTTATTTAGTACGGGTAGCTATAGTATCACTAGAAATAATATTGTTACATCCCCATCCCACACTGCCACAGGCTTCAACAGCAAAGGTACAGTAAAGGAAGGACATTGCCCAGTTAGTTGTTCTTCCTACGTCCAGCCTTTTGGTGTGCATCAACGAGATCAGCTGAGGCGTAGCAATTAAACACTGGCTTCTAAAATGCACTGCTTTATTTTCCAGATAATTACTCTTAATGCTTGCCAAATTACACTTCACTGTTTTCACATGTACTTGAGATATGCAGTCTTCACTAACTGCACTGAACTTAATGCTTGGCAATTACACTTTACTGTTTTCGCAGGTACTGGTTATGCAGTTTTCACTTACTGCATTGCACTGACACTGGAAACTACACTCAAACTGAACTGAAACTGACTGAAACTGCTCAAGTCTCTTTCCCATTTTTATTTATGCCTTCTTATATTCTAGAATGATCTACTACTTCTCCACATTTCTCGTGCATTCTTGAGGGAGCAATATGTTACAATAGTTAATAAATTGGAGACATCCAAGACATGCCAGAGTTTACTTACACTGCATAACACTCTAAATGCTTTACAGTATACAGACTGAAATAAAATTGCATAATTCAACAAACAATCACATAAATTAAATATTATAAAGAAAAGTAGCATAAAATCTAATGCATAACTTTACAAAATAATTCTGCTGACAAATAGTAGGCCAACTGGCAACTCTAACATGTAGTAAAAAAAAATACGAGAAACATCGGGAATACTCCAGCACAACCTAACTAGCAAATCCTGCTTCTCATCAATATAGTTAGTATTCTTCATCACTTAACAGTTGAAGCCCATTCTACAGGTGTAAATTTAAAAATTTAATGATACATGGAGAAGTGATCACTCAGCAGCTGAGTACACAAGGATTCTCTGTTAATGTCCACACTCTTGTTAGACATTCTTGAGTGTTGTTCCTTATGTCATTTTCTCATTGTTGACTGTCTGTTAGTGTCATAAAAAAATTCTGTGTTATTATTTTACCATTTTTCTGTTCCTTTGTTGCTGTTTTATTTAGTATCTTTTACAATCATATCACCTAATGTCACCTACTTTTCAGAGTTATTATTTTATCTTTCAGCTTGTCATTTTACTTTTCCACATTTTGTTACCTGATATGATTTTTGCACTTTCAACGGTCACATCAAGTGATAGTGGTGATGGCCAGCTTCAGCATCCTATGGTGGCTGTACAAACCTTGTTGCAATTCGAATTTCATGCAATCAGTATTCCATTTTCCTAACAAAAATGCACCGCACAAATGGTATGAAGGATTTCAATAAAAGAGACAACCACAGGGGGAAATACAAATACCGGATGTACTCAAGGAACGGGTTGAAAGCTTACGAAAACTGATTCATGACAAAATCAGTCTGATTAAGGAAATCCAAAATGCTTAAGGTTCTCGGAGGTGATGGATAGATTGTCAGGAAGGGAGATGGGAGGTCATAATGATGGGTTGAAAGATTTCATATGTGTGATTGCAGACATGTTTGATAGATGATAAGTAGCTTAAGTAATCAAAGATTCTGATTTAACCCCTAGAGTAATGGAATTCAATCTACCAAACCGGCGTGAAAATCTATATGGAGTCAATTTTTTTATTCTTACAGAAGAAAAAAGTGTTATGCCCAAGGTTTAGAGCTTGAATTTACACACCTTATCTTGCAAACCACAGCATTTTAGACTGAACTGGTTCATGAGCTATAGCCCATCAAAGTGGAAAAAAGTTACCCTTCCATGCGGTGCGACTCCCGTTTTCTATGTGCTCCCACTCCATTCCTCCTCATTCCTTCCCGCCTATTCAGTACTTGGTGCTGATTGGCTGGAAGGGATATATGTCACAATCGGGGCAGAGCATGTTTTCCCCAGTTTTTCCCTGAGCCCCTTTAATCAATCACATTCGATATCTTGCGTAATCCTGAAAAAGAATTGAGCGATCCTGTTAGCAATTTAGGGGTTAACGGTACAATAGTCAGGGGCCTTATACAAACCACTAGCAGACACCAAATGAACAAAAGTTCCAGGATTTAATAATGATTCTAACAGAGATTGGAACATTGAAGAAGTACTGGATGCGATTCATACCAGCATGGTGCACTGGGAGTTTGGGAGCCGGAACGAAGGAACAGGCAGATTGGGAAGAAAAGCTGTGAACCAGGGCAGATTAGAGGGGTGTGGTACTGCTAGGAAAAATAGCCAGAAGGTAGGCAGCACAAAGAATGAGAAGTAGCTGTAGGGAAAGAACATTTGTCGAGATCACTAGAAGATGTAAAAGCAATTGGGAGATGATTATGGAATAGGAGGAAGTACTCTAAGGAAACAGAGGCCTACAAAAAAGGAATTATTGAACAAGAAGGTAAAGGGAATGGGAGATGGAAGAGATGAAGAGGGATATGAACATCAGCTTGTCTTTAGTAAGTGAGGTGGCTCAAAGTAATGGGTAGTAGAATTCTAAAGAGAAGGAAAGGACTGGAGATAAGTCAAAAGTAGTATGAGCTCATTCCAATACTGAACAGAGATCAGAGATAGGTTCTTAACTTCAGAAAGTGGACACGACCACCGACAGCATCAATTAGAATGCGATCTGAGGTAGTGACTTGTGAGAGAAGAGAGTCCGGGGAGAGTTGTACGTCGTCCATGTGTAGTTTGACAAATAGGAGCTCGGAGACAATATAAATTATTTAGATATATTTTTGTAAATTGCCTGTGAAGTTGTTTAATGTGTATGTGCATTCATTTAAATGGGCCGCTACTTTCTGTAGCTTAGTTTGTTGAACTTGGATGACTGTTTTGAGACTGAAGGGCACCAACTAATTCAATCTTGCCAGATTTGAATTCAGAGAGGTCACGAATGGTCGTTACACCAAATAAGCTACTTATAATTTCTCCCCGAGATCAAAGAGACCACGCTTCACACATGAACGACCTACAGGTGCCTGGCTAGAAATGGTCATTAAATTGGGAGAACTTCATTCGAATATATTCTGCTTTCCAATGAATGCGTAAGTAAAGAGGGTACCAGGTAGCATCTTTGTTGTGTTTCGCCACACTGGATGATTGATGAGTCTGTATCTCATTCACATGGCGTGCAAAGTGGGGCAGGACAATGGCTACGTCAGCCTGGGACACAAGATCGTAGCACAGGGGCACTACATCCTCTATCACCATTACCTCGCCTCCTGAGTCAGCCAAAGTCCCAGGTCATACTCCACCATCATCCTCACCCAACCCAGACCCTACTAGGGTCAACACTGCCAGCAGGCGGACCCCAAACATCTTACCTATAAAGTAAGTTTGAGCATGGGGATGACTGAGAAGAGGTGAATGTGCAAGAAACAGGTTTGTGTGCAGAATGAAACGTTGATCTATATTCATTGACTTGGGGAGGGAGAAGGGTTGTGCAGTGGTTCAGACAGAGGAATAGGAGGAATAAGAGAAGTGGATGTAGGGTCTGCAAGTGACTCCTAGAACACCAGGTCTCCCGGTGCGCACTCTAAATCGTCCTCATGCACTCACTTCGGGTCCCTAGTTGACAGTTCCTGTATTTCAAACTTGTTAGCCCGTTGATTTATCACGCGGTGTGTGCCCGTGAATTTGTCATCCAATACTGAGGTGTGCGAAAATGAACAAGCAAATACCAGATCTCCAGTACTGATACTGACGGTGAGGCAGATCTATGTGCTGATGTTGCAACTATTACTCTCTTGAGATAAAACCAGATATGCTTATACAATCGGGCAAAGAAGTAATGACTCGCTTTCTTTAAGTTTCGACACAAAACTAACTGGGTCTGGCAACGTTCACTTGGACTGGGAGTTACGAGACAAAAACAATCTTTGCTTGTTTCTGTAAACATTATTTATGGTGTTAAAAAAAAAAAAAAAACATATCTTGCAAAAATATTTGTTAAGTTCGGCCTTTTTCTTTTAGATCAATCAATAATTAAATAAAAGGTGACATCAGCACGTTCACCGGCCCTCTGTCAAACCCTGACTTCCTCTTCCTTCCACCAAAGGAGGTACAGAAACTTTGGTGCGTGGGTGTACAGAAAGATTGAAACTGCTGTGCTTTCTCAATGCACACAGTTTTCACATGAGGATATAATTCATGTACCCATGTCATTGTGAAATGCAGACACATATGGTACAATCTTCCTACTGTAAATATTCTGGGAATTACAAGCATGCTGGAATAATGCCTCACCGAGCGACAACTAATTCTGATTCCTAGTCAGTGGACTATAATTGACCTCTTACTTATAATCAGCACGGTGATTCTGACAGACCACCCTTACCAGCTTGGCCGTACTGAAGTATTTATTATGAACCTCATCTCACGGCTGCTATTGTTTTTTCCTTCCCTCCTCGCAATTAAGGACCGACTGTTTGTTCCGGACTCCCTGCTTTCACATGTGGGTTTCACGTAAACAATTTAATTGGTTTTTGCATAGTGCCGCAGGTAAGCATCGTTGTCATAACATTGAAAATACGCTGAGGAGGCCAAAAATCAACAGGTTGATGACCGTGTAATGTACCGCTTTACAATATGTTTGGGGCAAGCACCGAGGATACTTTGAAATCCACCAGAGTTTCTGATTCGTGGAAGGTTATCTAAAAAATAAGGTGTTAAAAAGCTCTAAATGGTGATTAAAGGCAGGGTAGAAACATGGATAGCCGTTCAACGTGTAGCTATTGATTGTGACTACTCGTTGTCTCGTCGTAAAAAGTGTTGGTTGGTAAGTTCGTTCTTACAGGTCCAAATAGTGTAGCATTTAACTTAATCATCTAATAACAGTCCCTGGAAAAAAAAAAAAAAAAGGATAAACACTGATTCAAGGTATTTGTGCACAATAATTGCTTTCATAATCATTCTCTCTCTCTCTCTCTCTCTCTCTCTCTCTCTCTCTCTCTCTCTCTCTAATAGTCCACCTTTCACCGTAACCTATACTCTCATTTCTGTTATCCCTTCACCATTTTTTTATCACCTACTAGAAGCCATTTCTGCCCGCATGCAGTTTTCTGTCTAAAGGATTAACATGCTAACTTTATTTTAACCCAGCCTAAGTTAACCCCAACAGGCATGACAATTCCTTGCCTAATCGAAGCTAGAACGAACATAACAGAACCAAACCTAATCCCAGGTCAGTTGTTTTGATTTAGCCTTCCATTCTCACTTAAAACCATATTTTGCCTGTTGTAACATAACCAAACCATACCTAGACTATCTAGTAAAAAATGAGTAAGCAAAGCTACTAGAGTTTAGGAATTACTTTGCTTCTCTTCCATAACGTAGCCCCCCCCCAAAAAAAAACCCTGCATCAATACAGATAACTCTATCTAACCAGCCCTAACCAAATCCATCCTTATCTAATCTAACAGGACTTACACACACACACACACACACACACACACACACACACACACACACACACACACACACACACACACAAGCCCAAATCGATTAGACCAGAATATTCCGTTCCCTTCCCTTTCGCACTTTCCCCTACGCCCACAGTCCCTTTTCTTAATTTTCTCACTCACCCCGCGCCAGAAATGTAGCCAGTCTCCGCTAATTGGGGAAAATGGAAGAATATTGGGTTCAAGGGTGCGACAGTCTCCTGCTGAATTAGAACTAACGTTGTTTTTATTTGTGTGTGTGTGTGTGTGTGTGTGTGTGTGTGTGTCACTGGAACGAATCTCATCGCTCATTATATTCTGGCTGTTACCAGACCATTCTGTATTGCTGTGGAGCTAAGTTATCGAAGTAAATTTATTTTGTTATAACTTTGATTCCTTTCCCAAAATGCTGTTTTATTACTATGCTGATACAGCTCGAACTGAACGGGATGTTCAGTATTCATATAATGGTGGCACTGATAAGCAATTGGGCAGCTTCACTGCCCACTTGTACAGGCATCATCGCCCATTCTTTGGAAGGAGGGCTTCACTGCCTACTTGTACAGACATCATCGCCCATTCTCAGATCGGAGGATGGTATACCGTGCCAGGGGCAGCTTCAACCTACAGTACCCAGGGCTTGCCTTCAGATGATTCTGGGGTCGCTACTATATCATCATCATCCGGACCTCCTTTCCCACCCCTGGGGCAGAGTGATGAGTAGCAATGTCCAGACAGCCCCAAATTTGCCCAATCCAGTGGGCCACGCTTTCCATTCACTCATCATTCAAGCCCCCCAGACTCCTGGTTGTGTCTTGATATGCCAAAACATTCACCACGTTCTGTAGCTTCACAAAACCTTTCCGATTGAGTCAATGCGGACGTTGCCACGTTAAAAAGGGGTGCCAAATCCCTGATCATGCACTTCTCCTCACAACATTCATCCAGCCATCTCGATCTCTTGTCAGTTCGCTAGCCTCACCGACTTCCAAACCTCTCTTCCTCACACACTCATCCACCATATCTCTCCACCTTCTCCTTGGCTTCCACTCGCCTCCTCACTCCTTCATATTCGCTCAGATATAATCTTTTTCACCACTCTATTGTTATCCATTCTCCCACATGACCATACCATCTCAGTACACTCTCGTCGATTCTGGTGTCCACCGACTTCCTCACTCCGCATCCTTTCACGAATCACATTATTTAGTATCCTATCCACCCTCTGTACTCCACATACAGTACATTCCTCAGCAGTCCCACTTCCACTGATCTTACTCTTGACTTTTTCATTTTCATGCCACACCATAGTCTCCCACGCATATGTTAAAGTTGGCATTAACACTCCTTCAGGCAAGTTCCGTGCAGTTGCAACACTCAAGCCTCTGTTTCTTATCAAGGCCTTCATTGCACCAGTTACTTTTTCTTCCTTGTGTCACTCTACTCTCAATTCTTTTGCACACTTTCTTCTCTTTTCTGTCACTGTACCCAGGTATTTCTGAAATCTCTCATCAGTTCCGGTCCCTTCACTGTAACATCGCACTGGGAATCAGCTTCTCTCAATAACCATCACTGTACTCTTTTCTACATTTACTCTTAAGGCACGATGCTCACAGACATCAGCAAACTTTTACATTAACCTACCAAGTTCTTACCTGGTACTCTGCAAGCAGTACTGCATCATCAGCATACAAAAATTTGAGATATTGCATTCATCATCACTCACTACCAACGCCATCCCTCTTTCCATTACTCGTGTCTTTTTCTCTCATTGGTTACCCATATGTATATATTGAACAACCATGGGGACATCTTGTCGCACACTCCACAACTGATCAAGAACCATTCACTTAAATGCCCATTAACCCTTACACATGCTTCACTACCATCATAAAAACTCTTGATGGCACCTAGTAGCTTACCATCTACACCGCACATGCGCAAAACTTTCCATAATCCTTCTCTTTCCACCTTGCCATATAAAGCTTTTTCCAGATCCATGAATGTTACAAACACCTTATGGTCCTTCTCACAAGCCTTGTCTGCTATCTGTCTCACTGCAAATATTTGATCCACACATCCTTTTGCTACTCCTAAAGCCACCCTTGTTCATCATTCACTAGGACTTCTGATATCTCTCTTACTTCTTCCCTATAATAATTCATTCCATATACCTTCCCTACCACACTCAAAAACTTATTCCATGATAATTCTTGCACTCCGCTCACCTTTATTTTTGTACAGGGAACAATCACTGCCTTTTTCCACTCCGCAGGCACAGTTTCACCCATCCATGCCTTTTTACGTATCTCCAACAAGCAATTTCATTCCACTCTTTCCACTACATTTAAGCATCTCTGCATACACCTCATCAACCCCAGCTGCTTTTCCATTTTTCAGCCGCTTCACAAAGCACTCCTTCACCTGTGCGAGTGTCACGTCTCCTGGTACTGCATTCCTTCTCTGCACACACCCCAAATCCAATCATGTTTACAGCCGTTTCTGCTCTCTCTATTCCCATTCATCAGGCTTTCAAAATATTCTTACCAGCTGGTCCTTACTTCATCCCCGTGGGTTAATAAAGTCTACCACCTACATCCTTCACACCATCACATTTCTTTCTGCTTTCACTTCTACATTGCCACACCTCTTTTCCAGAATAACTTCCCTATTTTCTGAGTAGTTTGCATTCATATTTTTCTTCCTAGATCATCATTTATCCTCCTTGTTTTTCTCCTCTCCATTAGTCTCTTTACATGATTCTTCCTCTCAATATATTCATTTCTTTTTTCATATGAACACCTGTTCCGTAATCTCTTATTTCTATTTTCCTCCACTTTTTTCTCTTTTCCTCCACTGCTTTCTTAACTTCCTCATCCCACCATTCCATACTGTTGTTCTTTGTTGTTACTCTTGCCACACCACACACCGCTTTAGCAGTCCTAACTATGCAATCCTTACATGCATTCCAGGGCTGTCCAGATCCACTTAATTCCACCACTGAATTCTAACTCCTCCTCTACTTTGGTCCTGTAATCATCTGCCATTTCACGTTGATCCTCAGGTTCTCAACTTTCAGTCTTTCTCCCTGACTGCTCATCTCTCTCCTGGATCCACCTCACTCCTCTCAGCTTGATCTTGCATGCTACCACAATCATATGATCTGACAGACCTCCATAACATCCTTTCACGGCCCTCGTACCAGCAACCATTCCCATCATCGACCTCTCTACGAGCACATAATCAATTTGGCTTCTTTCAACACGATCCCTGTTCCCTCTATACCATGTTTAGTTTATGTGCATCCTTGTGTTTGAAGTACGAGTTACAAATGCACAACCTCCTCTCCTGACACATATCCTTTAGTCACTTCCCATTATCATTTTCTCCTGGTACTCGATAACAACCCATTTTGTCATTCTCAGGACCAGTGCTGACTCTTCCATTCATATCCTCCATTACAATCACTTTATAGCTCCTGGGCATTTCTCCCACTGCTTCACCCAGCTCATCTTAAACCTGTCTTTCTCCCACTCTTGTCCTTACACGGTGCATATGCTACAATCACTGCCACTTTCATCCTTCTCAAATCTCTAACTTGACATACATACACCTCAAGCTGATGCATTTGTAGTCTTTCATTCCATTCTGCCACCTCCTTCCTTGCATCTTCTTCACCCGCTCATTCCCAGCTTTACACATTTCACACCCTCCCACTCCTCCACTTCACACCCTTTCATCTTCGTTTCTCACAGTGCCATCACGGTACATCTCGCACTCTTGAAGACATTCACCACTTCCACCCTCTTGGTCTCCTCTTTCACACCTCTCACATTCCACATGGCCCTGCGAATCTGCCCATTTGGTTGGGGCCCTGAGAAGGTATTGGACCAACCGAGGCTCTCTGAAACGACTGCCATGATTAAATGATTTTGGATGGGGGAATCTGGGGGACATTTAACCCTGCCAGAAACCCCGATTATACTGTATGGTTACGACCCAGAGTGGTAAATGGTTTCCTAGGTACAGGAAACCATTTGGCTTGTCAATGTAGAGATCACATGGCATCTCTACATTGAGTGAGTGGATGATGGGCGTCCCCATCCACCAATTATAACAACTAAATGTTTCCATTCGTATGATGAATATAAGTCTTTCGAGAAAAGAATATACGTTGAATCAAAATTCCATTCTACCCAAAGCACAGTATCCCAAAAATCAAGACCTCCTTACAGATCAATATTTTTATTGTAGGTTTATAAGATATAATATAATTGAAAGCTTTCCCATTGCGTGTATAGATTAACCCTTGTAAAACTGAAAATCGTTGTCACGTGAGATCGTGGCCTGCGGACTAAACAAAAAACTGGCGCTTCTTGCACTCAGCCCAGTAATTATGTTTTGAGATTTTAACAGCGTCGTTTATCTGGATCACTCGACTATACCATCGTTTCTTTTTAGAACAAGTGACCTGCATGAAAATCTGTAACAACTGTAAAAGGATCGTATATGTTCCATCGCTAATTCCAAACACACACACACACACACACACACACACACACACACACACACACACACATACATACACACACACACACACACACACACACACACACACACACACACACACACATACACACACACACACACACACACACACACACACATATATATATATATATATATATATATATATATGTGTGTGTGTGTGTGTGTACAGTAAAACCTCTACAATTCGGCATCCTTCAAGTCGGCAACCTCAACAACTCTGGAAGGCTCCAAAATATTCATTTAAAAAATCAAAATTCAAAAATTCCCCAAAATGCGCACATGAGACGAAGAGAGTCGGCAAAAATCCTCCCAACTCGGTAAGATGCCGAGTTGTACAGTAATGTTTAAGTGTTTTAGTGTTTAGTACTTCAGTATAATACAAGTGATAAATACATTATAGTAATGGCCTTTATAGTGTTAATTGTGCTTTACATAGTGTACAGTGACAAGTACAATACAGTAAAAGTGCGCCCAAAACTGATCTTTGAGCCCCCTAACACCCCTCCAAAAACTACCAAAAGTCCTCCTTATGCCTGAAATACACCCTACAACTGCATGTAATCATGGTAAGGCAGCTTTTGCTGTTTATTGTAAAAACTTTTAATTTTCTTAAATTTTTTTTCCGTTTTTCCTTTCTGTGTGTGTGTGTGCTGGGGGGAACTTAAAGTTTATCCCTACAACTCGGCAACAGGGCTAACTCGGCAAGGCTTGCACATGTATTATGACGAGTTGGAAGAGGTTTTACTATATATATATATATATATATATATATATATATATATATATATATATATATATATATTGGTAGGAAAAAAGATGAGGATAGGAAATAGTACATACCGTAAAACATTAGCAATACATTCCCTGTTTTGTTTTTTATTAAATGCTAACGATCATTAAAAGACGCAGACTGTTAGCACTGGATTTATTGTCATACAAAAAGGAGTGGAGGATAGCAAAACTAAGATACTAATGGCACCCTGGGGCTGAAAGAAATGAGTATGCGCCAACAGATCCCACATAGAAGTGCAGGCTTTGGTAGGAAAATAAAAAGGGGTACGAATATATATATATATATATATATATATATATATATATATATATATATATATATATATATATATATATATATATATATATATGAGAGGAGTAGACTGTAGCACCAATCGAGCAGGTAAGTATTTCCCAAGGTGGATGGAAAGCTGATGACAGAGAGAGCAGGAGCTCCTGTTTCATCAGCCCTCGGGACTAGGTCCCGACCACTTCCCTTTGCTGAACTTTTTCAGTGTCTCAGTAACACAGAGAGTAAGCCAGCATGCTTTCCAATTCAGGTTTCTCTAACTATCTACACCAAACTACATGCACAGTACACACCACACTTCCTTTTCCAAAATTCTAAAGAAATCATGGCAGCACAACACATGTCCTCGGAGTCCCCACGCAAGGAGGACCATAAATGCCCCCACCTTCTGCCCCTCTGCCGGTGATGACCCGAGCTGCCTGGAACCACTGTCTGACTGTCTTCTTTCGTTTCTGCAACATTCGCGGCCTTTCCTCTAACTTTCGCCCTGTTGAGCACCACTCCTCTGCTTCTCTAAACCTCACCTTTTTCTAACTGAGACTCAGCTGTCTGAGGCAACTGACAGCAGACCCTTTTCTGTATCCTCCTACTTTCTCTATACTCCCTATTTCTAAAGCTAAAGGCGGCTTTGTTGTGTATATATACGCAACGACTTATCTTGCTCTCGTGTTCCTGAACTCAATTAATTCCTGGAATTCTCTGCACTCTGGCTTCGGCTTTCCTGTCATTCTCTGACTAAATATATCTGCACTGTTTACTTATCTCCTAATTCTACTGACTATCAAAAATTCTTCGACTATCTCACTTCTACGTTGGAACACATTCTATCCATTTCTCCTTTCTCTGAAATCTCCATTCTAGGGGATTTCAGTGTTCACCACCACCTTTGGCTCTCCTTTCCTTTCACTGATACACCTGGTGAACAAGCCTACACCTTCTCTATCCTTAATGACCTAGAGCAGCTTGTACAGCACCCTACCCGTATCCCTGATCGCCTTGAAGAGAGCTCCAACATACTTGACCTTTTCCTTACAACTAATCCTTTCTGCTTACGCTGTTAATCTTTTCTCTCCGTTGGGCTCCACCAATCACAACCTTATTACCTTAACCTGTCCTATCACTCCGGTACAGCCTGCGTGAATCTCCAAAGAAACGTCGTCTGGTGGCAGGCCCCTGAGCTGTGGATTGGGAGGCCCTCAGGCAGTACTTCTTTGATTTTCTCCCTGGAATGATTATTGCTTCCATGGCTGGGAGCCATCTGTGTGTGCCTTGCGCATTACAGGAGGTTATTCTCTTGGACTTCGAAGCATACATTCCATTCCCATAATCCTCTGACCAATGCAAGAAAGCCTTGGTTAAATCACGCTTGTTCTAATGCTGTCTGCAACAAGGAGAGGGCCTATAAAAGGTACCTCGGAGTCAACCCACCCCTGAATCACATATTTTATACGTTTCTGGGCCCGAAATCGTGCTAAGTCTGTTCATCACTCTGCTTAAAATAATTTCATCCATACTAAATGCTCTCAACTCTCCAACTTGAATTCTTCTCACTCCTTCTGTCGTCTTGCCAAAATCCTTTCTAACAACTTTACCTCATCATTCTTCCCTTCCCATTTTCTACTCTGATGGCTCTGTAGCTATTTCTTCTACTGGATAAAGCAGATCTCTTCGCTTAGACTTTCTCCTCCACTCTCCACCTTTAGACGATTCCAGTGCTGTTCCTCCATCACCTCCCCCTCTGGACATTCCGTCGGCTGACATTGTAATTTCTTCAGCTGGATGTATTTTCTGCCATCACAGGCCTCAATACTACTAAGGCATATAGGCCCTGATGGAGTCCCTCCTGTCGTTCTCAAGAGCTGTGCTTTTGTGCTTACTCCTGCCTAGGCTCTTTCACCTTTGTTCATCAATCCTTGTACCTTTCCTTCTTGCTGGAAGTTTGCTCTCATTCAGCCAGTCCCAAAGTTAGGGCGACTATTCCCAACCCTCTATCGTCCAATTGTTTTATCATCCTGTATCTCAAAAGTGTTCGAGTCAATTCCAAATAGAAATATTTTAAAGCATCTTTCCTATCACAACCTTCTTTCTGATCGTCAGTATGGGTTCCGTCAGGGACGCTCCACTGGCTATCTTCTCACCTACCTTTCAGCCTCCTGGTCATCCTCTTTTCGGGACTTAGGTGAAAGCTTCTTGCTGTTGCACTTGACATCTCAAAGGCTTTCGATCGAGTCTGGCATAAATCTTTAATTTCCAAGCTGCCCTCTTACGGTTTCCTCTATCCTTCTATCTGTGCCTTCATGTCTTGCTTCCTTTCTGGTTCTGTTCTATAGCCGCTGTTGTAGACGGCCATCGTTCTTCTCCAAGATCTATCAACAGTGGTGTTCCTCAGGGCTCTGTCCTATCACCAACTCACTTCCTTTTATTCATCAATGACCTTCTAAGCTGTACATCTAACCCTATTCACTCATATGCTGATGACTCCACCCTTCACCTTTCCATTCGGTTCTCGCAACGTCCATCTCAGCAGTTACTTCAACAAACAATGGGATGAGGCTGCGGCACACCTAATGTCTGACTTGGCTCATATCTCCGACTGGGGTAAAAATAATCTGGTTGTTTTTAATGCATCAAAGACACAGTTTTTACATCTATCAACCCGACATAATCTTCCACAGGTATACCCACTAATGTTTAATAATATCTAGCTTAATCCTGCATCATCCTTGAACATGCTTGGGGTTTAATTTACTCGGGACTTATCTTGGAAAGATCATATTACATCTCTTGTAAAATCTGCTTCCAAGAGATTAGGTTTGCTAAGCTTTCGACTCCGTTCCTTCTTTACCCTTGCACAATTGTTGACTCTATACAGGAGTTTCATCCGTCCCTGTTTAGGAGTACAACTCTTATATGCTGGGAGGCTCCCCACATACAGCTGTTCTCAATAGGGTGGAGTCAAAGGCTTTTTGTCTCATTAACTCTCCTCCTCTTACTGACTCCCTTCAACCTCTGTATCTTCGTCGCACTGTTGCCTCTTTATCTCTTTTCTATCGCTACTTCAATGGTCATTGCTCCTCTGAACTGTCTGCATGCATTCCTCCACCTCTACGACGGGCGCGTAGCATTCGTCTAGCAGCAAACTCTCATCCCTTTTCTGTTCAACTCTCTAATGCAAGAGTTAACAGTTACTTCCAGTCCTTCATTTATGCAAATGGTCAACTCTGAAACTGTCTCCCTCTGTCTGTGTTTCTTGCTTCCTATGACCTCCAGTCTTTGAAACGCAGTGTGTCCAGGCATCTCGAAATGATCGGATCTTGAATTTGGCTCTCTCATGTATTTTGTTTTTCTCCTGGAAGGAGCAATAATTGCGGGCTCACGGCCTTTAGTTCCTTCTTCCTCGCATAGTATATATATATATATATATACATATATATATCATCCATCCATCATCCAATCCTACATTGCCCTATGAGGAGCATAGGAGCCAGGGGCTAGGCAGTTGGTCTCGACATTTAAGATGAAAGTTACCAGCCTCATTCATCCCTGAGTGGTATTACATGAGTAATCAACCCCAACCACTCCTTGGATATAAACCTTCACCGGCTCAATCCGACTGGAACGCAATAAGTACCCACTAAACCACCAGGTGCCAAAGTTTGGTTATATGGTTACCACCCAGCGTAGTAAATGGTTTCCTGGTGTACAGGAAACCATTTGGCTTGTCACTTAGTGTAGTCACCCACAGGCAGAAGGAAAAGGAAAGAATGAAGAAAAGAAAGACCGAACGAATATATATATATATATATATATATATATATATATATATATATATATATATATATATATATATATATATATATATTTGGCACAAATACTGTTGGTTTTTATGCTACCTTCCTGTATATCATCAAGATCTGAGGAAGGAAATGCAAAGTATAATAATAGGTAATAATACCAAAATAATAATCTCTGCCATATATAAGGCGAAACTTAATAATAATTAAATAAATAAGCTTCGCCATATTACTGTACTGAATATATGGCAAAGGTTAATGACGCAGTGGTATTGTTGGTATTGTAAGGGTTAGGTATATGTACGTAAATATGTAGAAGAAATGAGAGAGAGAAAGAGAGAGAGAGAGGGGGGAAGGGGGATGTTATAAGACAAGTGAGTGCCATCATAGGTTTTGAAAGCCAAGCTGAGAGGGAACCCTTGAATAAGCAAGGAAGTGTTGCTAAATGTTCTTATAGTAACAGATGGAGATAAAGAAAGGCTTATCCCACCCATATCTTTCTCGAGCAGCGCGGACATGAATATAGATACGCACTTAACATGTGGATAAGGACAGGGCAAGGGAAATTTACCGAGAAGGAGGGAACAAGCTAATTTCTAATTAGAAGTAGTGTTGTATAATTTGATTTAATCATCAAGGAACTGCCAACCATCTCTTCTGCTAGCCTGTTCCAGATAACCATGTATGTGAAGAAACTGTATAATGTATCAACGATTTTATGCGTGATTCCCCGTAGAGTTGACACTTAAACTAAATACTTGCGGATTCTATATGTTTCAGAGAGAGAGAGAGAGAGAGCGAGAGAGAGAGAGAGAGAGAGAGAGAGAGGCGTAGCGCTTTTTTCGTCGCTAGTCCCCCGAGGTAAAGTGCATTTTACAGTCAAGGCGTATTTTGCAACCAACCGTAAATATATTCAGAGCGTCACTCCCATTTTCGCCGAGCCAATCTTGTTTCAATTTCATTTATGAGGAAGACACACACACGCAAACATCTGAACGCCGCAAAGCCTGTTTACATGCTGCCATCTACTGGCAAGCCTGAGTTTTTGGCTAAGTGGTGAAAACGTGCGTTGCATTTGGCTACAGCTGCAAGAAGGCTCGTATTCCAAGCGACTATGGATATTTTCGTAACACGATTTCCTCAGCGATTTTGTCCTCACAGGACACTTCATTATCCCCCGGTGTGTTATTAATAGCTAAAAATTATGTCGATATTATGGAGTTAAAGATATTATGGAAGAGAATTTTAAGGTGCCATATGCAAAATAAAACGCCATGGACGAATTGCGACGAGGTCTTCAATGTCGGGATCCCAACTTCATTGTTTTTTTCCTGTTTTAAAGTACGAACTGTGGTGTAGACTTCTACTTGTGTTGGAGACCGGCAGGTATAAAAAGTATTAAAACAGATTTCAAGAGTAATGTTAAAACGCACACAAAAACGTGATGTCAATCCGATTATGCCTTCAGATGATTTTGTTAATTTTCGAGAAACCAATTGGAAGTCGGGTTAGAAACAGCCTCCATTAACCGTTTCACAACCTGATTGCTCTAAGCCGAATAAAATGGCCTGCAGGTAACAGATTGAAGAAGAACGTCGTTGGGCTGAGGAATAAAAAATTATTTAATAAACTGCACGTTAACAACACACAATGTGAATTTCCCACAAGATATATTCAGTGGTAAAACATAACACATTTACCAACCAACCAGTGGGGATCCCTTGTCTTCATACAGCAAGCCGCTCATACCAAGGTGTTATGAGAGACGGGTCACTCTCTCACAGGTGTACTCTGTACTCATAATATATACAAGTGCTCGTGCCCTCTTCGGGTTCCTCGCACTTGCTCCGGCGGAGGGCTTTCGCGCTGCTGTAATATATTTTAGTTATAGCTGTGGGCAAAAAATTCTACAAAGATCCTATGCCAGGCGCCGGGAGCCGCTATATTTTGGTCAAAATGTGACCACTCATTGAAATAAAAAAGTAAAAGTTTTTCAATCAAAAGATGGGAGCAAGTTTTTTCACATCAACGAATTTTTTGCGATTTATGTGCCAATTTTGGTACGATTTGATTGTGTAGTTTCTGCTGCCCAAACACACACACACACACACACACACACACACACGGCTAGTGCTATATTATATATATATATATATATATATATATATATAATTATTTACGTGTACAGTATGTCTGTGTACGTATGTATGTATGTTTTACTAGTATATATATATATATATATATATATATATATATATATATATATATATATATGGGTCTGGTTAGTACTTGGATGGGTGACTGCCTGGGAACACCAGGATGCTGCTGGCATCCCTACGTGTCAAGTGGGGCTGGTGGAGGATTAGTGCCCCCTCCCTGTAAAATAATTAACTCTAAGCTCTTTGACCACCCCGTTTGGGATACATGGCGTCTGGCAATGGATGGATGGATGGATCTAATTAGCCGTTTTCAGTGTCCACTGCAGGACCGGCCTATCCTTACCAAAGTGGGGACGATACAGCCAATGTGGCTCCCTACCAAGTGGCTTTGGTTGTCTGGGAGAGATTGTATGTAGGATGAGAAGAAGCAAAGTGTAATTGTACTGTTGGAGTGGCTTTGGATGTGTGTGTAGTCTGTGAACCAAGTGTAATCGGCCCGTGCAAGCCGACTGGGTGCATGCATACTTTATAGTATGTGACCCTGCTTCAGCCACAGTACCCCTTATGTCCGCCAAAGCGGTACGTGGCCAAGAGAAAGCTCCCAAATTTTATTACCCTGGCGTGACGCGAACCCTCGTTTTTCAGTGTACAAAAATGCACACTTTACCACTGTACCACAAGAGGCTCTCTCTCTCTCTCTCTCTCTCTCTCTCTCTCTCTCTCTCAAATTATTTACGTGTATGTATATGTGTATGTTTTACAAGTATATATATATATATATATATATATATATATATATATATATATATATATATATATATATATATATATATATATATATATATATATATATATATATTCTGACACTTATTTCACTAATCTCTTTTGGCGACAGTTAAGGCAGAGGTAACTTATTTTCCAAAATTACGGCCATACACAACACCGTTCGGTTCCTTCAATAGTACAGTGGTTGAACTAAGACATAATAGAAATAATACTTAGCTGGTAATATAATACCACTGTGACTAGAGTGTAACTCGGACCAGAAAACTATAGATAAAAGTTTTCTTCGTCTAGTTGCTCTAGCAAACAGAGAGGAACTCATGAATCAGGCGATTAATTAACCACACCCACTAGGGGTGTTCATTCGATGGCGTGATTTTGGTCTTTTGTTTCCTTTCACTGGTTTAAATAACAGTGTGGTCTATGCCGTGTTCCTTTTGCTAGTAGTAAGTTAATTCACAATCATCATCATCCGATTTATCCCATCTCTTCTGGCACTTTTTATTACTCTTCTTCCTTTTCAGGTGGTTTTACATTGAGTGACAAGCTCAATGGTTTCCTGTAGGCCAGAAAACAATTTACATTGTTGGGTGGTAATCGTATAACCAACCCATACGTGTTCTCTACGAGTCACTAAATGGGTTGGGGGAGGGTTAGTGTTCCTCCCCACATTACAACTAACTCAAAAGGCCACCCTGTACGGGATTATGATCACCCATTATAGATAGATAGATAGATAGATAGATAGAGGGATACCTAGATCATCATCGTCATCATCATGATAAAGTTATTGTAATGTTTACCAGTGTCTTCTAGCTTCTTCTTCTTCCTCCCCCTCCTCCTCCTCCTCCTCCGCCTCATCATCATCATCATCATCATCATCACTGTATGGGGTAAACAGGTAAAATCAGTATTACCAAATATTAATATTATCTGAGAAACTAATATAATGACCTCCAATGGCAGGCATGGATAATGTGTACATCCTACTTAATTCCTGACTCCTGGAGGGAACTCAGAGAATCATTGTCATAGCCACGGTCTATCCTAAAATAATTCGCCTCATGTCGCTCTTTGTCATCCTTTGTACACCCTGTTTGCTCATACTGATAATATTTGACACACTCTTACACAACCAATTAAACATTTCGACTCTCACAAGCACAGCTGTCACTGCACGGACTTCACTTATTGCTACTACGCAGGCATCGTGAAAGGTTAATTCTGTCTGTCAATCTACCTCTGAGAAATTCTTCTCTTGCAATGGACCCTATACACGATACATTAGTTCAGAGACGAGAAACAACTCGTATGATAATTAAAATCGTCTAGTGATGGAAGAATAGACGGAAACCGTTTAGCTTTCTCCTGTCTTGAAACGAATAGTACTTACCATTGCTACAATATTCTAAAAAGTTGCAGTGTATGTAAAGGGCATTTTACCTTGTGATATTCATTTTCACTCGTCATTTCATTTTAACGTGTCAGTTTGTATGCCAGAGAGAGAGAGAGAGAGAGAGAGAGAGAGAGAGAGAGAGAGAGAGTGGGAGGCTTCATTGTTTGAACATAATAATATGAGCGCGGGCAGGGACATACTTATGTACTTTTTTTTTACTCTTGGTATGAGACTTTTTTTTATCCATTGGAATCGCTTCAAACTACTAGGAGTTAAAAATTGCACTCATGAAACACATCATTCAAGGATGTTTTTAATGAGTAAAATCTCATGGAAGTAGAGAAATTATAAGAAAGGCGTCCTGGTAAGGGGAAAAAATTAAATCATTCTTTCCTGCATTGGCGATTAACGTTAAGGTGTCATATCATGTCGTATTAACTCTATTTACTTAAATGCGTCAATTTGTATGCTAGCAAAACAGACAGCCGGCAGGGCATATATATATATATATATATATATATACATATATATATATATATATATATGCACGACAGTAAAAGCGCGTGAAGGGGACTGCACCGTGGGTTATCATTAATCAGCTAGTTCACAATTCATGGCGGACAAGCCGAGGGCAGGGCAGATGTGACCTGCAGTTGCTATATATAGTGCATTTCCACTGACTTGGCGGTGATCCTTAACATTTTCAGCTCGGTTAATTGACAAGCATAGACAGATGGATGGGTCTCTTTTATGGTAAGCAAGGAGATTCATTCCAACTTCACAATTTAGCTCTTCGAATTACATGCAGCCATAACTTCGTGTTGAAGTTGTGAGAGTGACCCAGTTCCATCAGGTTAAATTAAGTTGACTATAATACACTTGACCTCAAGCTACACTCATAATAGAAATATCAAACTGGATTCTTTCAGCGATGATAGGAAGGTTTTATAGCACCATGGCCGCAGAGCATCAAGTATCTTATGATAAATGATTTAGCAACGGTCCTTTTTACGTTTTGCTTCGAAACAGCATTGAACTTAACACCTTAACCATTACATGTATAATTTTACAGTCAAGAACTAAAAATTGTGTATTGCTACAATAGGTTTGGTTTACACATGGGGCGCCAGTCAATTTGCACCTGCATGAAAGGAAATCATCCATAGATAAAAATACCAAACTTTTAATAGATTAGGGATGCCAGTCAGCAGAAGAAAGTGACAAGGTTAGGAGGTCAAACATTAGCCTAACTTTTGATCAAACTTTGCACCCGGCTGAAACTAGTATCGCATCCCTGAAGTCCGATGGTTCACCAACAATGAGGTTTGGAGATTTCGAAACACTTTTTTGGCTTTGTAACTGATTCTGTACATTACACCTTAGTAAACTCCTGAAAGTTAAACTATAATGTTGATAAGTCGATAGCCATAAAACACAAAGAACGGTATCACGAAATGTGGAAAAGAAATCGTTATGGAAGTTGAGATGAAAGACCTTTTAAACCATCTAAATTATGGTCCTAAGTCTATAAGACTCTGTCATTATGATATCCTTGGGTCCAGGAAACAGTTTTGTTTATTACTGTGTGGTAAGTGGATGGAAAATGTCTCTGACCATCACACAACAGGGAAATTGATAGGTTGATAATAAGCGTCTCTCCACACTGGAGGCTGGAATCGTACATGCTCGGACGAAAAGGTGTCTGATATTGTAGGTCGAGATACAAATCCACCCCATTTAAGGGGAAGCTGGGTCATATTCATCATTATGCCTGGCTGTGATAAACGGCTTGTCCTGAACGCAGACTGTGGAACCATTGTTCTTCTTCCGATGTGCAGCATATCCCGACGCACAGTTGGAGAAATTTCAAAGCGGGACACTGTGTAGATGGCAGCAGCAGCGACAGACAGAAATGTTCTGGTAACAGTGCCGCGGGTGAAGCAGGGCGGGAGTTGCGGGGACGGTGAGTGCGGGGGGAGAGGAAGGGGGGTGGTGGGGGTAGGTCAGTGTTAGGGAAAAGTTAAGTAAATCATTGTCAACAAACTCTGGGCAGATAATCATTCCAATACGATTTTTCTGTTAATAATAAAAGGTAGTGGCAACAAGCTGCTAATGATGGTTCAGTATTTGATGGAATAAGTTCAGTACCTAGCAAACAGGTATCACCAATACGTAACCTTATCCTTCGCCTCCGTCATTTCGTCCCCTCATCGGAATGCTTTCTATTGTTGACCGAGAATTTAAAAATATTTAGAATTGATTCCAGCTGCTTCTCATGCAAGTTGCTTAACAAAGATACTATAACTTTCATTGCAACATGAATACCGAATCTAACATCCTGTAATAGTCCATTTTATATTTGTAGAATCAACTGTTGTTATCTTAAGACCGAACTCTGGCAAAATAAGGAAAATACATCCTTTAGACTGACGGCGTAATTTGTTATCATTTCATAGTCGTACAGGCACTTGCCCTGCTTACGGATGGATGAGCCTATTCTATACCAGACTATAAATTTAAGCATACTCCGGTCAACACTTTGTTAGGGCCAATCCCTCATATCTTTAATAGACCTATATATTTTTATGCTGGTGTGTATATGTTCGTGATTATAAGAATATTAAACGTGTATAATCTCTCTCTCTCTCTCTCTCTCACACACACACACAGTCGATTGCCTCATATATGGTCACATTGGTAATCTTTTCGGGTTAGCAGGAATAAGATACAATCAGTATATTATTCAGTTGTCATCTAAAGTGAATATGGGCATAATGTCGCTATTAAAGATGATGCTATGTTAGACAAAATACACACGACACTCACACAAAATTACCATCACTATGTAACATCTGCATTATTATAAATAGTGCATGCACCTAACGTTTTACGAATTTTTCGCAATGTAATATCTTCAAATGTGCTGAGGCAGTAGCGGTCGCCCCGTCCACACACTTGTTCTAACCAGCCTCCACACACACACACCGGGCGTAGTGGTAATGCTTTCGCCTGCCACCTAGTAAGACGGGGGATCGCGCCGGATCGGGTGCGAAAAGTTTCACGAGCGAAGTGGGAGGTTACTGTTCCTCTTGAGGGAGGGAATGGTTGTGTGCGTGTGTGAAGGTCACAGCCGTGCCCTAGATCGGACTTATGAGCTCTCAGCTCTTACTGGAGGGTAATGCATTGATGATCATGTCAATCACGTTATCCTGACCAACCCGGTGAATTACACACTTTCACACAAACTCATTAAATTTTGGCAGGCAGTTCTCCTCTCCGCCCACTCCTTCCACGCACACTAAGAGATAATATTACATACTTATTTCTCATATAACTTACAGTTGAGGGAGGAAGATAGTTGAACAATAAGTCTTGCTGGGAATTAGGTCGAAGGAAGGACTTATGTCCAATTACATTTAAATAAAAGGTGTTTCTCAACCCAACTATTCTATTTTACTGAGTTTTTGATAAACTTCATGCATCATTCTAATACTATGCGTTCTAACATTTGTCTGGATAAACAAATATTATTAACTGAACCAAGAGCAAAAAACGTCACTGATAGAATGTGTCAGTACCAATGACTATGTTGGGTTAATCGCTCGGTTGGCACTGTTCTTGCAAACCAGTGCTTTCCAAACTGGGAAAAACACCCTCCTTTGGGGTGTGTATGAGGTAGATGGAGGAATGACATGAAGCCATCTTCCCAAAAGTTGCTATTATATTGCTGCATGGCGCAGAAGCTCTGGACGTTGAGGAAAAATGAAGAGAAACATCTGGAGAGGACAGGGATGAGGATGCTGCGATGGCTGATGGGAGTGTTACTGAGAGAGGAGGAGGAATTGATGACAACAGAGCAGAGGCAGGAGTTGTGTCACTTGTGAAGAAGGCAAGACAGGCAATGGTTTGAGGAGGTATGGGCACTTGACCAGGATGGAGGAACTTGATCCTGTGAAGGTGGAATGGAGGAGTCAGGTGGAAGGGAGAAGAACGAGGGGAAGACAAAGGATTAGGTGGAGAGATGGAATTGAGAAAGAAATGAGGTAGTTAGGCCTGGAGGAAGAGGACGCAAAGGTCAGAAGTTACTGACGACAAATATATAAGAGTAATGATGCCTTACCAGGGGCTGAGGGTGAGAAACTGACGAGGAGAGTGTATGTGGGTGAGGTGAAGGGGGAGAGGGAAGTGGGGAGGCCGAGGATGAGATGGAGGGATGGAGTGGAGAGGTATATGAGAGAGGGGTGTGTGAGTTGGAAGCAGGGCAGCGAAATGGCATGGGTGAGATGGAGGGATGGAGTGGAGAGGTATCTGAGAGAGGGGTGTGTGAGTTGGGAGCAGGGCAGCGAAATGGCAGGGGACAGGGCGACGTGGAGGCGGATTTGTTTCTGTGGCCATCTCGTAAGAGATTAAGGATGTCTGGCAATATATATATATATATATATATATATATATATATATATATATATATATATATATATATATATATATATATATATATATGTATATATATATATATGTGTGTGTGTGTGTGTGTGTGTATGAAAAATGGGAAAGCAGCTTGGGTTGATGAGGTGTATGCAGAGATGCTTAAGTGTAGTGGATAGAGTGGAAATGAAGTGCTTGTTGGAAATATGTAAGAAGGCATAGGGTGAGTGAAACTGTGTCTGTAGAGTGGAAAAAGGCTGTGATTGTCAATCACGTTATCCTGACCAACCCGGTGAATTACACACTTTCAAACTCATTAAATTTTGGGCAGGTGTTCTCCTCTCCGCCCACTCCTTCCCACACACACCAAGAGGTAATATCACATACTTATTTCTCATATAACTCTACTGTTGAGGAGAAGATAGTTGAACAATAAGTCTTGCTGGGAATTAGGTCGAAGGAAGGACTTATGTCCCATTACATTTAAATAAAAGGTGTTTCTCAACCCAAATTTGGTCTTATTCTACTGAGTTTCTGATAAACTTCATGCATCATTCTAATATTATGCGTTCTAACATTTGTCTGGATAAACAAATATTATTAACTGAAACTAAGAGCAAAAAACGCTTCACTGATAGAATGTGTCAGAACCAATAATTATGTTGGGTTAACGCTCTGCTGGCACTGTTCTTGCAAACCAGTGCTTTCCAAACTGGGGAAAACACCCTCCTTGGGGGCGTGGAGGTAGACGGAGGAATGACATGAAGTCATCTTCCAAAAGCTGTTATTATATTGCTGCATGGCGCAGAAGCCTGGACGTTGAGGAAAAATGAAGAGAAACATTCCGAGAGGACAGGGATGAGGATGCCATGATGGCTGATGGGAGTGTCACTGAGAGAGGAGGAGGAATGATGACAACAGAGCAGAGGCAGGAGTTGTGTCACCAGAAGAAGGCAAGACAGGCACGTTTGAGGTGGTATGGGCACTAATTGTGATGGAGGAACTTGATCCTGTGGAAGGGTGGTATGGAGGAGTCAGGTGGAAGGGAGAAGAACGAGGGGAAGACAAAGGATTAGGTGGAGAGATGGAATTGAGAAAGAAATGAGGTAGTTAGACCTGGAGGAAGAGGACGCAGCGGTCAGAAGTTACTGACGACAACATATAAGAGTAATGATCCCACCAGGGGCTAAGGGGTGAGAAAACTGACGGAGGAGAGTGTATGTGGGGTGAGGTGAAGGGGGGAGAGGGAGGGGGAGGCCGAGGATGAGATGGAGGGATGGAGTGGAGAGGTATAAGTGAGAGAGGGGTAAGAAGTTGGGAGCAGGGCAGCGAAATGGCATGGGTGAGATGGAGTGGATGGAGTGGAGAGGTATATGAGAGAGGGGTGTGTGAGTTGGGAGCAGGGGCAGCGAAATTGGCAGGGGACAGGGGCGACGTGGAGGCGATTTGTTTCCAGGCCATCTCGTAAGGGATTAAGGCGTCTCACAATATATATATATATATATATATATATATATATATATATATATATATATATATATATATATATATATGAAAAATGGGAAAGTAGCTGTGGTTGATGAGGTGTGTGCAGAGATGATTAAGAGTAGTGGAGAGAGTGGAATGAAGTGCTTGTTGGAGATATGTAAGAAGGCATGGATGAGTGAAACTGTGCCAGCAGAATGGATAAAGGGTGTGATTATACCCCTGTGCAAAAATAATGGTGAGCAAATTGAGCGCAAGAATTATCGTGGAGTAAGTTTATTGAGTGTGTTATGGAAGGTATGTGGAAGAATTATCATAAAGAAAGTAAGAGAGATATCAGAAGTCCTGGTGAGTGATGAACAGGGTGGCATTAGGAGTGGCAGAAGATGTATGGATCAATTATTTGCAGTGAGACAGATAGTGGAGAAGGCTTGTGAGAAGTTCACAAGGTGCTTATGGCATTCATGGATCTCAAAAAAGCATACGACAAAGTAGACAGAGAGGGATTGTGGAAAGTTTTATGCATGTATGGTGTAGATGATAAGCTGCTATGTGCTGTCGAGAGTTTTCATGTGATGGTAGCGAAGTTTGTGTAAGGGTTAGCTGGACATCTAAGTGAATGGTTCTCGATCGGTGTGGGCGTGCAACAAGGATGTGTGATGTCCCCTGCGGTTGTTCATCATACAGTATATATGGATGGGGTGATGAGAGAAGCAAAATGGCTAGTAATGGAGAGAGGGGATGGCGTTGGTAATTCATGGTGATGGATGGAATATCTAAAATTTGTTGTATGCTGATGATGCAGTGCTGCTTGCAAGTACAGGACAAGAAATTGGTAGGTTAGTGCAGAGTTTGGCTGATATCTGTGAGCGACGTGCCTTGAAAGTAAATGTAGAGAAGAGTAAAGTGATAGTTATTGAGAAAGTGACTCCCAGTGTGATGTCGCAGTGAATGGAGAGAGACTGCAAATGGTGAGAGAGTTCAAAGACTTCGGTCCAGTGATAGATAAGAGAGGAAAATGTGCAAAGAAAGTTGAAAGTAGAGTGGCACAACGAAGAAAAGTTACTGGTGCAATGAAGGCCTTGATAAGCAAGAGAGGCTTCAGTGCTGCAAATTGCACGGGGCTTGCTAGTGAGGGAGTGTTAGTGCCAACTTTAACATATGGGTGTGAGACTACAGTGTGGCATGAAAATGAATAGTCAAGAGTAAGAGCAGTGGAGATGGGACTGCTGGAGGAAATGTGGCGTCGAGTCCAGAGGGTGGATAGGATACGTAATAATGTGATTCGGGTGAAAGATGTGGAGTGAGGAAGTCGGTGGACACCAGAAACGAAGAGAGTGTCCTGAGATGGTATGGTCATGTGGAAAGAATGGATAACAATAGGGTGGTGAAAAAGGTATATCTGAGCGAATATGAAGGAGGGAGGAGGCGAGGTAGGCCAAGGGGTAGGTAGAGAGATATGGTGGAGGAGTGTTTGAGGAAGAAAGATTGCTTGGAAGTCGGTGAGGCTAGGTAACTGATAAGAGATCGAGCTGGTTGGATGAATGTTGTGTGAAGGGCATGATCAGGGATATTGGCACCCTTTGTGAGCATGGCAGCGTTCGGATTGACTCAATCGGATACGCTTGTGTGAAGCTACAGAATGTGGTGAATATTTTGGGGGTATCCGGTAGAGCCAGGATTCCGTGGGCCTGAATGATGAGTGAATGGAAGTGTGGCCTATTGGATTGGGCAATTTTGGCCTGTCTGACCATTGCTACTCCTCATCCTGCCCTTGGGTGGGAAAGGAGGTCCGGATGATGATGATGATGATCGTTATCTCTCTCTCTCTCTCTCTCTCTCTATATATATATATATATATATATATATATATATTGTCACAGGCTATGCATGCGTCTCAGATTCTGGTGAGTCAAGTGGTACTACACGAATCAATCTCATTTAGCTGCTGAATTACCGACCATCAAGTCACGGCCTTCTCAACCACAGCCAATTAAGCAGTAGCCTATATAATTCACTAATGATCTGATGGATATTATGACTTTAACTATTATTACAGGTTGAAGAAGTTACAACATTCAAGAAATGTTGGGGAATATGCCGTATTAAAAAACAAAAAAGTAGGAATATGCACTTACATTCATATATGGTTGTAATATGCATTTGCATATGCACATATGCAAATGCTTGATTATCATAAGCCTACTTTATGAGTCTCTGTGAGATAAACTGAGTTAGACAGCGAGAGACCCAACATTATACACTGCACCACACACACACGCAGACGCTGCTGGTTGACCTGAAAAGGTCTGAAATCTTGTTTATGTTTAAATTAGTTTTGTGACAAGCAGCCCGTATTTGCTTGGCGATTTAGGAAATATATAAAATTTACATTGACAGCTAACAAAGATGCATGTGTCTTAAAATCTGACATACTTTAATGCCTTTTGGAGTTAAAAATACTAATGGCTGACTGAAGCAACAAGGGATTGGAATATTTTATATACTTCCTCTTATTTTCCATACACTACATATCTACGTTACAATTAAGAATGTATGAGCAACTTTCTTCTGAGACGAGTAAACGTCTATTATTAGTCTATGTGTGACAATAGGGATGTTATGGATACCCAAAGGGGGGCGAGTCATTGTATAAAGGTTACCTGCTGGTGATGTCTGTGTGTTTATATCAGCCTTGCATGATCGCTGAACTAACCATTTTTTCACCATGCTATGAACCATCACTTTACAGCTTGTTGCTACTTCGTGTGTTCCCCTGTCATAAAAACAAATTCATTTAAAATCAAAGCAAATTGCGTTACGACATTAAATGGCTACCAAGCTTCTCCCCAACACTCCGCTACCCCCACTCCCATCCCTCTCAACACACAGCTACTTCCACTACCCCCACTCCCATCCCGCCCAACACAGCTACTTCCACTTCCCCCACTCCCATCCCTCCCAACACAGCTACTTCTCCACTACCCCCACTCCCATCCCTCCCAACACAGCTACTTCCCACTACCCCCACTACCATCCCTCCCAACACAGCTACTTCCACTACCCCCACTCCCATCCCTCCCAACACAGCTACTTCCACTACCCCCACTCCCCACCCTCCCAACACAGCTACTTCCACTACCCCAACTCCCATCCCTCCCAACACAGCTACTTCCACTACCCCTACTCCCCATCCCTCCCAACACAGCTACTTCCACTACCTTCACTCCCATCCCTCCCAACACACAGCTACTTCCACTACCCCTACTCCTATCCCTCCCAACACAGCTACTTCCACTACCTTCACTCCCACTCCTCCCAACACACAGCTCCTTCCACTCCCCTCTCACCCCTCACCCCCCACCCCTCCCTCCACACAGCTACCCCCTCTCCCCCCCCAAGGCCTCCTCTACCCCGCAGTCCCACTCCTCCTTTATCCCAACGCTGTTACCAGATCAAATTATTTGCCACCCCTTCTACCTTCTACGTGGTGTCCCGCGCGGACATTTCTCCAACTGTACATAGTATGGAAGCCTGTCGTCAGAATATTTCCGATTAAGACTCCTGTATGAGAACAGGCACTTGTACTACTCCCCAATTTCCATTTTCCAGACTGAATCCGCCGGAAGCCTGTTGTCCTTGCCCTTGTCCTGTGTGTGTGTGTGTGTGTGTGTATGTGTGTGTATGTGTGTGTGTGTGTGTGTGTGTGTCATGTTGTCATAAATATTGGCGCTGCGTTCCCACGAACTATATAAACTGGAATGCCAACATACAGTACTTCATGTCCTAAGACAACATTTATCCATGCAATCACAAAATAATTATATCTAGCTTGGATTGTACAGTGTCCTTTAAATTTACATGCCTCCTACCTCAGGATTACATTTGTTCTTTTACCACTTCACTGTAATTCCAGCTCCACGTTATATGAGATACAGGGAAATTCAGTTGATAATTCATAAATCTATTTGAATTATTCTTGTGCTAATGTCTTCATTAAAGTGCAAAGAAAAAGCTTGCGTGTAATAACAATCTTTTCTATAGTGTTTTTTTTTTTATGTATTCTTTCTACCTCCAGAATATATGCTAATGTTGTGTTTTTCATATATTATTGAATTATTCTCCTGTTGAGGTTTTTACAGAGTAAGAAAATAGTCTGCACCCATTAGCCTTCATTACTGTAGTAATGTATTTTTACGATCTTCTTGCTACCATTGTAACACGTTTGGTCCATGCTGACAAATGTTCTTAATACATTTTTGCTCAGTTGATGGTTATGTACTGTATAGTCAGACTGAGGGGCTGATTTGACAAGTAACTACGAACAGTCATTCCTGCAAGATATCTAAGGCTCAATAATTTGTTGTAATCACAATTTAATATGCAGGCTTTAAGAGTGTCCCATATCCGTCAGATGAAAAACCGAGTATAGGCAACTGTATTTAGTGTTAGAGTGGTCTTTCGTATTGCTTTATATATATATATATATATATATATATATATATATATATATATATATATATATATATATGTATATGGGTTTAGCGAAGCTATTATGTGCATATTTCTCTTACTTTTTTTTTTTTTTACGTATGTAAGGCAAAATTTGGTCTGGTGGTTAGAACGCCCCAGTCTGAGTGACAGCCAAGAAATGTGCGTAGGATCAATTCCCAAGGGTGACTGGAGCTCTGTCGATCAAGAAATGCTATCTCGAGAGGTACTGTAGGCTGGCCATCTACCATTAAATGTACAGTTACATAGCCTTGGGATCCTACATCTCCTTGGAAGGAAATGTGTGATTCGGTGTTATTTTTCATCGTATGTTGGTATTATTTGTGCACTAGTGTTTAAAGTACCTTAATACTTATGTATCCTCTGTTTCATCTGCAGTCTTTATGCCATTAAAAACATTATTATCCTAGGCCTCGAGCTTCACAAAGTCAGCGTTGTAACTACACTCATTTTTTTTTTTTTTTTTAATCGAGGCAGAGATGCACTTGACAGGTGGATGATTATTGGCTGATTGGAACATGTCCGAATAACATCGTTTCATTTCAACTATTTACCGGTAATGTGAATCGAAACCTAGCAATTATCTGATATACAACGATGTTATTCGGGCATGAAGCATTCAGCCAATCATCACTAACCTGTCAAGTGCATCTTCGCCTCGGTAAAAAAAAAAAAAAAAAAAAAATGAGTATAGGAAGTACAACTTGAACTTGTGATGCCAATCACCAGAAGGTTTGACATATACAGTAACCCCCTTTACTAGCCTATATGATGACTTTTTTTTTTTTTTGTCCTTTACAATGGCTGCAAGTAGATGGATTCTTTTTATTTAATTATTCACCATTTGCTTTTGTTTTTTTTAGACTAACGGGTCACAGAAAGTCGCATGCTAATGCACCATGGTTCAAATCCAAGTCCTGGCAGATTTTTTTTTATTTTTTGAGACGCTGCTGAGATCGTAGGGCTGTCTACTATGTCTCAGGCGGTCAAATCTACGGTTGCCTGGTGTCAGGACCCGCTGGACTCAGGAGGGGAAACGTTACTGGTTATTTTTACAGCATGAACTTCTCGCACTCTTGTAAAACATACTTAAGAAATGGAGAGACTACAGTATGAGAGGGTGTGTGAAAGGGTGGAAAAGCGTGAAAAAGGGAGAAGCGTTAAAGAGTGGGAGAGGGTGAACGAGGGTGTGAGGTAAAAAGAGGGTGTGCGGGTCAGAGACGGGTAGAGGAGCTCATCGGTTTATGTCAGTGTCCCATTTCGGTCATTCCAGTACTCCACTACCTAAACTCTGCAAAATTAGGATCATATTCAGATGTGACAAAAGGCAAAATAAACACACACACACACACACACACACACATACACACAAGAGGAACTGGAATTACTGAAAGAGAAGAGGGAGGAAGCAAAAACAAAAAATGAGGGAAGATTAGAGGAGAAGAATACATTTTTTTTTACAAAGTAATTGGATTGCAGGTACGAAAGTGGTACATAAACAGGAGGGAATAAAAAGGAGGAAGGTAGTAGAACAAAATCATGACAAGTATATAAACATGATGATTAAGTTGATGTACTCAAATGTGGATGGAATGGTATCTAAATTATTAGAGATCAATGATTATGTTAGAGAAAATGAACCACATATAATATGCCTAACTGAAACAAAATTAACACCAAGGCTATCAAATGACATCCTAAACTTAGAGGCATACAATATATGGAGAAGAGATAGGAACTTAAGAAAAGGAGGAGGAATTATAATATTAACTAAAAAAAATCTAAAAGTCAAAAGATATACCCTCTCAAGTAGAACTGATTAGAGTAGGGATCAATACATCTGAAGGGAAAGTAATTGTAGCCAATTTGTACATGCCACCCAGATCAAACACATGGGAAAGAGAGACGAATATGAGGACCTGGCGGAGAGTACAATTCAGAGTTTAAGAGGATTACTACATAAAATGGAAGAGAAATCGGAAAGACTTATACTAACTGGAGATTTTAATACATATATAAATTGGAATACTCTAGATATAATAAGCAAAGAAAGCTGTTGGGACCAAAAGCTCCTGGATCTCGGGCAAGAATTTTTCCTAACGCAACATGTAAGGGAAAGCACCAGAAAAAGAGGACTCGATGTACCCTCAATGCTAGCTCTCATATTTACGAGTACTAGGCAAGAAAATGATACTGACAATTTAATATATCACCATCCATTCGCCAAAAGCGACCATGCAGTACTAAATTGCAGCTTCAGGATTGCATATAACATAATTAACAGCAATGAACGCTACAAAAAGAGCCTAAACTATAAAAAAGGAAAGTATCATGACCTGAAGAAGTACTTCTTAGAAATTGATTGGGAAAAGGAGCTTAGAGGACAAGATTTAAATGCTATATATAAAAAATTCTGTGAACTTTATGAAATAGGAGTCCAGAAGTACATCCCATAGCACAAAGAAGCAGAAAAATAAAATAAAGAAATTGTTCAATACAGAATGTAAAAAATCAAAAGAAAAAAGAGATTTGTTGTGGAATAGATACAGAAGACACAATAGTGAAAGGATATATAATAATTACAAACAGGCAAGAAACGATTATACAAGAATAAGGAGGGAAGCCCAAAAACAGTTTGAGGAGGATATTTGGCAGTGATCAACCAAAGCTATTTTACAGCTACATCAGAAGCAAAACCATAGTAAAAGATAAAATACAATCCATTACGGACGATGGAATCACCTATACACAAGAGAAGGATATTTGTGAAGCACTAAACAAGAATTTCCAATCAGTTTTTACAGAGGAAAAAAAATTTGAGAGGGATTATGTGGAAACATGCATGCCCACACATACTACCAGATATACAAACATCAGAAAAAGAAATACAGGAGGAGCTAAGTAAATTAGACAAAGGAAAAGCAAATGGTCCCCATGAAAATTTCGTGTTGGCGCTACGTGAATGTGCAAAGGAGTTATGTAAACCATTATTTTTAATTTTCAAGAAACTTCTTGAGTCAAGGTAAACTACCTGATATTTGGAAGAAAGCAAACATTGTTCCCTTATTTCAAGAAAGGGAATAGACAAAACTACCTCTTAACTACCGACCAGTATCACTAACCAGTGTTGTAAGCAAGGTATTAGAAAAGCTTGTACAAAGCTTGGGTAAATCAACTAAAAGAACACAGTATGATAACAGAAAGACAGCTGGTTTCAGAAAAGGAAAATCATGTGTTAATAATCTGTTGAGCTACTATGACAGAGAAACAGACACATTACAGGAAAGAGAAGAATGGGTGGGACAGTATCTATTTAGATTTCAAGAAAGTATTTGACACAGTACTACACCAAAGACTTTTATGGAAACTGTACCATCAAGGAGGAATTCCAGGCAATCTGTATTGTTGGATGCAAGATTTTCTCATCAAAAGAGAAATGAGAATAAGTACTAAGGGGAAATTACTCATCATGGAAAGAAGTGACTAGTGGAGGCCATAGGGCTCAGTGCTGGCACCAATCATGTTTTTAGTATATATAAATGATATAAACAGTAACACTGAAAATGAAAGCTATCTACAGTGTTTGCAGATGATGCAAAAATACAAAGGAGAATTACTAACACAGACTCTTGTAAAGAGCTACAAGTAAGAACAATAAACTTCATGAATGGAGTAATACATAG
>NC_137069.1:39800043-39822543 GCF_032717465.1 Coenobita brevimanus
CACACTCACACTGCATGGCTGTGGACGTAGTACTCGAACCCATTCTTATGTTATCCCAAGTCCTCTACCTTACTTAGGGGGATGAATGCAGTCCCTCTCTCTCTCTCTCTCTCTCTCTCTCTCTCCTGCTTTACTCGCCGGTAGCTTTAGTCAGATAAATGTCTCTCTCTATTACATGCTCTCTAATACGATCTTCCTTTATTATGGCAGTTACAGAGAGAGAGAGAGAGAGAGATTTAAAATAAGAAAAAAATAAAATACAAAAAGACAACCCTGGAAGTTATTAGGCTAAAGTAAATGGATAAAGAAAATTGGATCCGGGACAGCAGGCATAACTAAACCAAACTATCAGCCTCTTCGGACATCTAGGTACGATTTTCTGCTAAACTGGGTAGGAGCTCCATTCTCTCTGTCTCTGTCTTTCTCTCTACATCTTTGTCTTCCTCTTCAATTTGCATACTGTCTGCTTCATCCTTATCCCCTTTTTACACCTTCATGTTACTCATTTCTCCTTCTTCTTCTTCTCCTTCTCTCTCTCTCTCTCTCTCTCTCTCTCTCTCTCTCTCTCTACCCACCTACCTAATTATCTATCTATCTATCTTCTCACGACAGCAAAGCTTAAATAACAATTACTGAGTTGCGGACCCAAAATTATTGATATCCTACCTCACTTCCCAAGACATTTCCAAAAGCAGGGAGTTAGGTGGGTTAGGTTAGGTTAGGTTAGGTTAGGTTAGGTTAGGCTATGTTACGTTATACAAAAGAAGGTTGGGAAAGACTGGTGGAGAGACGTTAGGTGAGGTTAGGTTAGGCCAAAAGGAAGATTAGGTAAAGGTAAGTTAATTATAAATGATGGGCAAGGTTAGAGTACTTGTAGGGAAAGCTTGAAAAACGGGATATGATGATGACGAAAATGTTTACCAGAAATAAAAATAGATATATTAGGAGATAAAAAAGTAAAAGATTTATAAATTTAACAATTTCAAGAGATATGGGGTCAACTGATGTATACAGGTTTTCAAGAGATATGGGGTCAACTGATGTATACAGGTTTTCAAGAGATATGGGGTCAACTGATGTATACAGGTTTTCAAGAGATATGGGGTCAACCTGATGTATACAGGTTTTCAAGAGATATGGGGGTCAACTGATGTATACAGGTTTTCAAGAGATATGTGGGTCAACTGATGTATACGGTACCTGGTGTTTAAGAGATATGTCAACTGATATACTGAATTCCTCTCATTAAAAATCGGACGTGAACCAATTTAGTTAATGAAGGCTGCAGTTCATGAGGGAGTGGGGGTGAAAGAGGAAAATGAAATTGCATGTGTGTAATGAGAGAGAGAGAGAGAGAGAGAGAGAGAGAGAGAGAGAGAGAGAGAGAGAGAGAGAGAGAGAGAGAGAGATGGGTATTCCAGTCAATGTCTTTATTTTAATATGTAAACTGGATTCTGAGTTTAACAAAATCCTTGAAACGTAAATTAAAAAAAACAATTCTCAAAGGAAAATGGGAAATATTATGTTAGGAGTGTGATAGAGAGAGAGAGAAAAAAAAAGATTCTTGGAATGAGGGAATACAGGGAAAGAAAAGGACATCATCAGGACAGTCCAGAAGCATAAATGGATGTGGGAAGGTCACGTCCTTCGTAGAACAGATAACAGATGGACATCCAGGGTAACTGAGTGGCAGCCCAGAGATGGAGGAGAGGAAGAGGCAGAAAGAGGACAAGATGAAGAGATGGATTGAGAGGAAGAGTCAGACAGAACACGAATGAGACATGGAATATGGGGAAGCGACAGAGAACAAGATGGAGAGATGGAGTGAGAGGAAGAGGCAGACAGAGAACAAGATGAGGAGATGGAGTGAGAAAAAGAGGCAGACAGAGAACAAGATGGAGAGATGGAGTGACTGGAAGTAGTAAACAGAGAACAAGATGGAAAGATGGAGTGAGAGGAAGAGGCAGACAGAGAACAAGTTGGGGAAATGGTGATGGAGTGAGAGGAAGAGGCAGACAGAGAACAAGATGGGGAGATGGAGTGAGAGAAAGAGGCAGACAGAAGACAAGACGAGATGGTGTGAGGAAATTCGGATATTTGCTGGGAATGGATGGAAGAGGCTAACATGCAATAGGTGAGAATGGAGAACGATAGGAGGGACCTTCTTGTAGTAAACGGTTTCAGGATGATGATGGTGATGATGGTTATGATGATGGTTATCATTATTATTATCAGTATAACATCTCCATATCGGAAGGTGTGTAACAATGCGACAAAACAAAATTACGAATATCACACAAGACAACATTACACTGTAATAGGCAAAACAATTAGCCAAGGAAGAGATGTCACGGCGTCTTCACACCAACACGAATTCGACACACTCTTTGGGAATGCTAACACCGGTCCGTATATATTCGTAATGCCCTTATTTTTTATTTTTTATTTTTTTTCGCTTCTTGGAGCAAAATGGCCAACATCGAAAGGAAGACGAGATCATTTGGAGGAGATCATGTATGAAAGTCCAATGTCATTTTCATTTAAAGGGGAGGTGTGTTTGTATTGGCACACACACACACACACACACACACACAACGAAAATATCTTTAGGTGGTCATTAAAACCACAATAATACCTTTGATGAGGAAATAAAGCTACAAAAATATCTTCAGTCAATAAATCCATGAAAATGTCTTCAGTCAATAAACACCACGCTAATGACTTCAGTGAGTCAATAAAACCACGAAAATAACTTCAGTGAGCCAATAAAACAGGAAAAATAACTTCAGTGAGCCAATAAAACAGGAAAAATAACTTCAGTGAGCCAATAAAACAGGAAAAATAACTTCAGTGAGCCAATAAAACAGGAAAAATAACTTCAGTGAGCCAATAAAACAGGAAAAGTAACTTCAGTGAGCCAATAAAACAGGAAAAATAACTTCAGTGGGTCAGTAAAGGCATGAAAATAATTTCATTGAGCCAATAAAACTATGAAAATATCCTGTTAGTCAATAAAAACACAAAAATAACGAGTCAATAAAAAGGTGAAAACATCTTTAGTCAATAACAACCACGATAATAGCTTCAGTGATTAATAAAACCACGAGAACAACTTCAGTGAGTCAATAAAGCCACGAAAATAACTTCAGAGAGTAATAAAGACAGTGAGATAATGAGCCAGGAAAAAAGTTAGTCAATAAAGCCAGTGAAATAAGCCACAAAGTTACGTCACTGTCAATAATGCCAGTTAAAGCAGTAAAGCCTCCGTAAATAAAGTCAGTACTAGACTTAGTGTGGCTTTACAGAGGGTGAGTGAGTGGTTCCGTAGAGAGTGATGTAATATAGTAATAAATTAATAAAGCAATAATTTAGTAAAGTGCCAAGATAAAGTCAGTGAGATAAAGTCACAATGAAGCCAGTCAAAGAGCATAAAGCCATCATGGATGACGCATGTGTGAGGCTTGGCAGTGCGTGGCTCTGCAGTGAGTGGGAAAATGTTAAACCCAGTTACAGAAAGCCACCTACACAATAAAGCCAAGAAAAGGACATTAAGGCAGTGGGATAGATAGTAAAGCCAGTGAAATACAACGATCTATCAAAGCCTACGTCAAAAGAACCAGTAGGGGTGGCTGTACAGGGATGGTTAGTTGGTTGGCGAAATAATGCGAGACTAAAAGAGACAGGAAGGGACCAACAAAGCCACCAAAAGCAATGCCACTACAAATAAAGCAATAGCGTAAAGCCAGTAAGATAGAGAAAAGCCAGTGAGATAAAGTGAGATAAAGCCAGTGGTCAATTACCCAATGTGAGAAATCTGTCGAGACAATGTTTAAAGTAAAGTGAGAGAGTAAAGCCAGTGATATATACACTTGTTGTAAAATTGAACTAGTCAGTAAAGCCAGAATAAAGCCACAACAAAGCCTGTGAGAGGCGGCTTTACAAGGAAGGATCTGGGCTGGGTTGGGTTGAGTGGGTTGGCATAACGATAAGATTAAATTCCTTGCTCTAAGCCACCGTAAAGCCATAATAAAGCCATAATTAGGCCAGTGATAGGCGGCTTTATAAGCAGAAGTGAATAAGGACTTTCCTCCACTGTGTAACTGATCAAAAAGCCAGAATAGTCAGAGTAAAGCCAGAATAAAGCCACATCAAAGCTAGTGAGAGGCGGCTTTACAAGGAGGGTTGGGTTGGGTTGGGTTGGCTTGGGTTGGGTGGGTTGGCGTAATAAGACTGGCGGCGATTTTCCTCCCCAATAAATCCAGAATAAAGCCAGTGTGAGGTGGCTTTACAAATAGCTGTATTGGATGGGTTGGCGAAATATTAAATTCCTCACTCTAAGCCACAGTAAAGCCAGAAGAAAGCCAATGAGAGGTGGCTTTACTAGGTTGGGTTGGCGTAATGTATCATTGACGTTTTTCCTTCCCAGTAAAGCCAGAATAAAGCTTGATAAAGCCAGTAAGAGGTGGCTTTACAAGTGGTGGTTACCAAGGGTTTTCTTCCACCGTGTAAATGACGACAATAAACCCAAAATAAAGCGAGAAAAATCATAGTAAAGCCAAGTATAGCCACAACAAAGCCAGTGAGAGGTGGCTTTACTGGGGTGGGTTGGGTGGGTTGGTATAATAATATCAGCCACTTTTTTCCTCCCCAGTAGAATCACAACAAAGCCACAGTAAAGCCAGAATAATGGAAGACTAAAACCAAATAAAGCCACAATACAGCCAGTGGGTTGGGTTGGGTAGGTTGGCGTAATAATAATATCAGCCACGTTTTTCCTCGGCCGTGTAAATGACCAGAAAATGGAATCCACCCAGGATGCTGTTTACCTTAATTGACCACACTGTTGTTGTTGTGGTGGTGGTGGTGGTGGTGATGGTTGTTGTTGTTGTTGTGGTGGTGGTGGTGGTGATGGTTGTTGTTGTTGTTGTTGTTGTTGTGGTGGTGGTGGTGGTGGTGGTGGTGGTTGTTGTTATAGGGGTAGTGGTTGTTGTGGTGGTGGTGGTGATGGTGGTTGTGGTAGTGATGGTGGTTGTGGTGGTGGTGGTGGTGGTTGTGGTGGTGGTGGTCATGGTGTTGTTGTTGTTGTGGTGATGGTGGTGATGGTGCTGTTGTTGTTGTTGTTGTGGTGGTGGTGGTGGTGGTGGGTGTGGTGGTGGGGGTGCTGTTGTTACTGTCTCTATCGCAAATTTAATAATCACCACCATCAACATCATCATCGCCTCTATCTCACATGTTATGATAATCATCATCATCATAATCTCATATCTAACAAACATCATCTTCATCATCATCATCGACATCAACAATAACCCTACCAATACAAAGTAGGCTAATCATAGCCATTATCATCACACACACACACACACACACACACACACACACACGCACTCACACATGCATCCTTTTGATCTCTACATTAATTCACGCACCAATATAAAATAACTCCGAATTCTGTGCATTTGTAGTACTAAAGTTTTTTTTCCTTTATTTTATTTACCATCGTTAATGGAGGAGCTGTCTATTTTGGTTTGGAAATGCAATGGAAGTTCTGATTATTATTTATTATTATTATTATTATTATTATTATTATCATTATTGTTATTATTATCATTATTATTATTATTATTATTATTATTATTATTATTACTATATTATTATTATTATTATTATTATTCATCCAATCCTATGTTGCCCCGTGAGCAGCGTAGGAGCCCGGGGGTAGGCAAGTTTGTCCTGACATTTAAGATGAGACTGACCAACCACACTCATCCCTGAGTGGCATTGCGTGAGCAATAAACCCCAACCACCGCTTGGATATAAACCTTCACCGGCTCAATCCGATTGGAGTGCCGTAATTACCCAATAAACCACCAGGCGCCAAAATTTGGTCATATGGTTACCACCCAGCGTAGTAAATGGTTTCCTGGTGTACAGGAAACCATTTGGCTTGTCACTCAGTGTAGAGTCATCCACAGGTAGAAGGAAGAGGAAAGAATGAAGGAAAGAAAGACAGAAGAGGGAATGTAAAGTCACTCGTAGGCAGAAGGACAAGGAAAGAATGAAGGAAAGACAGAAGAGCATGAAAGGAAAGAAGGATGGAGGAGAGGAAAGGGCAGTCACCCGAGAGCAGCACTACATCGAATGAGTGGATGGCGAGCGCCCCCACCTGCCACTATTAGTAGTAGTAGAAGTAGAAGTAGTAGTAGTAGCAGTAGTAGTAGTAGTAGAACTGGTGTTGTTACTATTGCTGCTGCTATTATTATTATTATTATTATTATTATTATTAACCCCCCTGTGGCGGGGGGGACACAATCTGGCCGCACTATGGGGTGGTACTACTACTCTGCGGCCAGGTTGTGTTAGGAAGAATACTGCCACCGTATTCCCTGCGTGTCGTAAAAGGCGACTAAAAGGGGCGGGGTGAGGGGACTAGGGACCCCCTCCTCTGTTTTTTAGTTCCTAAACAGAGACAGGCCAGAGAAAGGGATGGGGGATGGAGTTATCCCCGTACCCTGAAGATTGGGTCTATGAATGTGCGTGGATGTAGTACGATTGAGGCTAAAAGGGAGGAAATTGGGAGAATGTTTGTGAGAAGAAAGTTGGATGTGTTACCTTTTGAGTGAAACAAAGATGATAGGGAAGGGTGAGTCTATGTTTGGAAGTGTAAACGGAAGATTGTCAGGTGTTGATAGAGGAAGGGCAAGAGAAGGTGTGGCCTTGTTAGTGAGTCCAGAAGTACAGCAATGTGTGATTGAATGGAAGGAGGTGTCATCAAGACTGATGTGGGTGAAAGCGAAATTTGAACGTGAGTTGTGGGTGTTTGTGAGTGCATATGGGCCTGGTAGTGAAAGGGATGAAGAAGAGAGGGAGTCTTTCTGGAATGATGTTGATGAGTGTCTGCAGAGTTTTGGAGCGAATGTGAATGTGGTAATGATGGGAGATCTGAATGCTAGAGTGGGAAATGTAGCAGTTGAAGGCGTAGTTGGTATGCATGGTGTGCCTGGAAGAAATGAAAATGGAGAACGAATGATAAGCGATGTGTGTTGAGCGAGAGATGGTGATTGGGAATACGCTGTTTGAGAAGAAAGATATTTATAAGTATACATGGGTGAGACAGGAGGGTGGAAGGGTTGTTGATAGAGCCTTGATGGACTATGTGGTTGTGTCTAGGAATGTAATAGGAAGATTGTTGGATGTGAGAGTTCTGAGGGGGGAGGGTGGAGGTATGTCTGACCACTACCTGGTGGAGGGAAAGTTAAGAGTAGGTAAGAGATGGGTGAGAGCTAGGAGGGTTAGGTGTGGCAGGGAGGTTTTGAAAGTGAGTGAGTTGGATAAAAGACAGAAAAAGATAGAGTATCAGGAGAAATTGAAAGATGAGTGGAACGCAGTGAAAGATCGGGAAAATGGCAGCGTGGAGGAGGAATGGCAGTTGTTTAAGAGTGCTGTGGTGGGGCATGCAGAAGAGGTGTGTGGTGTGAGACGTGTGGGTGGTGGTGTAAGAAAAGGAAGTGAATGGTGGTGCGAGGAAGTAAGTATGGCTGTGGCTGAGAAGAGACGTGCATATGAAGTGTGGCTGCAGAGGAAGGATGAGATGTCATATGAAAGGTATAAGGAAAAGAGGAATAGAGCGAGGAGGGCTGTGCGTGATTCTAAAGTGGCAGCAGATGAGAGGTGGGGTAGGCGGCTGACAGAGAATTTTCAACAGAATAAGAAAATGTTTTGGAAGGAGGTGAAAAGGGTGCGAAAGGGAGAGTCTGGGAAGAAAGAACGAGTAAAAGCAGAGGATGGAAGGATGTTAACTGAGATGGATGCAGTAAGGAAGAGATGGGCAGATTATTTTGAAAGATTGTTAAATGTAGAGGAGGAAAGGGTGGCTGAGATTGTGGCGGATGGAAGGGTGCAAGGAATAAATGTGTTGGGAGAGTTGAATGATTCTTTGATCACGAAGGAGGAAGTGGAGAAAGCAGTAACGGAGATGAAAACAGGGAAAGCTGCAGGTATGGATGGGTGTGCTGTGGAATGCCTGAAGGGTGGTGGAGTGACTATTGTTGACTGGTTAGTAAGATTGTTGAATGTGTGCTTTGAGAAAGGTATGGTGCCAATTGACTGGGCAAGTGCTTGTGTGGTCCCGTTGTATAAAGGCAAGGGTGATAAGTATGAATGTACTAGCTTCAGGGGTATAAGTCTGTTGAGTGTTGTAGGTAAGGTGTATGGTAGAGTGTTAATTTTGAGAGTTAGAGAGGGTACAGAGGGAGTGATTAGTGATGAGCAGTGTGGCTTTAGGAGAGGGAGGGGATGCGTTGATCAGGTATTTGCTGTGAGACAAGTGTGTGAAAAGTATTTAGCGAAAGGCAAGGATGTGTTTTGGGCATTTATGGATTTAGAGAAAGCGTATGATAGAATTGATAGGGAGGCTTTGTGGACTGTTTTAAGATTGTATGGACTTGATGGTAGGTTACTAAAAGGGGTGAAAAGTTTTTATGTAAATAGTAGAGCGTGTGTAAGAGTGGGAAATGCTGTGAGTGATTGGTTTCCCGTGAGAGTGGGGCTGCGACAGGGATGTGTGATGTCGCCTTGGTTGTTTAATATTTACATGGATGGTGTTGTAAGGGAGGTGAATGCAAGAGTTTTAGGTGGTCTGAGTCTGGTAAATGTTGATGGAGGAGAGTGGAATCTGAAGCAGCTGCTGTTTGCAGATGATACCGCACTGGTGACTGATTCAGAGGAGAGATTGAGACAGTTGGTAGAGGAGTTTGGAAGGGTGTGTGAAAGGAGGAAATTGAAAGTAAATGAGAATAAGAGTAAAGTGATGAAGTGTACGAGGTTGATAGATGGTAGGGGGATGAATATAGTTTTGAATGGTGAGTTGCTTGAGGAGGTAGATTGTTTTAAATATCTAGGGTCACATGTTGCTGTGGATGGAAGAATAGATGCAGAAGTGAAGTTTAGAATAAATGAAGTAGGAAAGGTGCTGGGAGGAATGAAAAAAGTGTTTAAATGTCGTTCGCTTAGAAAGGATGTAAAGAGAAGGCTGTATGAGGGTGTTGTGGTACCGACTGCATTATATGGGGCTGAAACATGGAATATGGGTGTAGCAGAGAGGAAAAGTTTGAATGTAATGGAGATCAGGTGTCTGAGGAGTATGTGTGGAGTGACGCGTATGGATCGAGTGCGAAATGATGAAGTGCGAAGGAGAACTGGAGTTGCTCGGGAGATGGCTGGTAGAGTTGAGCAGAGGGTGTTGCAATGGTTTGGGCATATGGAGAGAATGGATAATGAGCGATTGGTGAAAAAGATAACTAGATCTGATGTGAGAGGTGTAAGGCTGAGAGGAAGACCACGAATAGGATGGATGGACAGTGTGAAGAGAGCGCTGGATGCGAGAGGGATGTCTGTTGAGCAAGGAAGAGTGGCTGTGCGTGACAGAAATAAATGGAGAGAAATTGTGAATGAATAAGTGATGACGCAGCCCTGAGGGGATATTCTCCCGCATTTGGTCTGATCAGCTAGTCAGGTCAGGTGCGGGTAAGGGGATGGGTGTATTATGATGTGGCAGGGGTAAACCAGTTCTGCTGTCGGGCCCTGCTGCGGATGTCACTGATTGCATTGTGCAGTTGACCCTTGTGCGGTGTGGTGCGGTGAGGATCTGTCCGTTCTCCCCTTTGGGGCTAAGATGCGAATAAATGTGTTTGAATGGATGAGTAAATGGAGAGTGAGTCGTCCTGTCTCGGCTACCTCCCTTTCCTTGGGGGAAGCAGCCTAGGTATATAGACAGATAGATAGATTATTATTAATATCATCATCACTGGTGAGAGAGTTTAAGTGCCTGGGTCCAGTGATAGAAAAGAGAGGTAAATGTGCAAAGACATGTGGAGAGTAGAGTGGCACAGGGAAGGAAAGTGGATGGTGCTATGAAGGCCGTGATAAAAATCAGTGGTCTGATGTGAGAGACCTGCAGGAAGGACGTTTAGTTTCGACTCTAACATATGGGTGTGGGACTATGGTATGGCATAAAAAGTCAAGAGTAAGTACAGTGCAGGTGGCATTGGAGAGGAATGTGGAGCATGTGGGGAGTGGTTAGGAGAAGGACTAATGTGATTCATGAAATCTGTGAAAGATGAAGGTAAGGAAGACTGTGAGCACCAGAGCCGAAGAAAGTGTGATTAGATGGTATGGGCAGGTGGAAAGAACAGGTGTGAATAGGGTAGTGGAAAGGGTATATATGAGCGAATCTGAAGATGGGAAACGTGGTAGGTCTAGAAAAAGGTGGATGGATATGGTAACTGAATGTCTGAGCAAGAGAGATATAGGAGATAACGAGAACAGGGAACTGACAATCGATCGAGCTGGCTGGATGAATTTTGTGCAAAGGAGTGTATGATCAGAATTTGCCATCATATTTTAACCTGACAGTCATCAGGTTGACTTTACCAGATAGGTGAATGCTGCTACGTGTGGTGTGCTTTTTGACCTCTCAGGTGGAGCTAGGATTCCGGGGGCATGAATGGTGAGTGAATGGTAGTGTGGCTCATTCAACTAGGCAAATTTTGGTTAGTCTCTCTCTCTCTCTCTCTCTCCCTGGACTCAACCTCACCCCACCTGGGGATAGGAATGGATGTCTTGATGGTGATGATGATGATGATGATGATGATGATGATAATTTCTGACAGTCATGTGATACGCTGCCGATATTGAGGGTTCAAATATATCCTTATGTTCTGTGCAGTTATTATATTCTCTCTCTCTCTCTCTCTCTCTCTCTCTCTCTCTCTCTCATGTAAATTAGGCTGGTAATTTCTCAGGCTTTATGCACTCCTAACTGGTTCATTCTCCCTCCATTTTCTGTCTTTACCTTCCTCACGCTTTTTACTCTCGTTCTCTCTCCTTCCTCTTCCCTCTCCTCTTCTTTTGCGTCTCTCTCCTCTTCCTCCTGTAGTCTTTCTCCTTGTATCTTCTTCCTCTTTCCCTTCTCTTTCCTTTTGTCATCCCGTTACCTTGGTTTCTATCTCTTCTTTTCCTTGAATTTTTCAATTTAAATTTCTTCTTTTCCACTGCTAATTTCTCTTCTACTTTTTCCCTTTCCTTTCTCCATATTTTTATCTCTTCCCCCCCCCTCTCTCTCTGTTGTACAGAACATTAACTTTTTTCTTTTCACATAGTAATTCGTTTATGCACTCTCTCTCTCTCTCTCTCTCTCTCTCTCTCTCTCTCTCTCTCTCTACTGTATATATATATATATATATATATATATATATATATATATATATATATATATATATATATATATATATATATATATATTGTTACGGAACAGAGAAAGATAATGTACACTTTAAGTGAGAATACTAAAAATCACTACTGTCCCGTAAAGTTCCAGGTTCAAAACAAAAGAGTTAGATAAAATTACAAGTTAAAGTTTAATCCACAAACTAACAACAAAACATTCAGGACTCATAAGGATAATGTAATGGCAAAAAACAGGTTAAATATATGGTTAACTGCAATAGCCTCTATTAACACGAAATTAGCATGAGTAAATTTACCTAAGTCAGCCCTGATAAAATGAAAAATACACTGGGTAATGCTCAGTTAATGCAAGATAAATTATTACAGATAAAAACTATTATTAATGATGACTGACGTAAAGAACCTTTACATAAATTACAAAAAAAACTCACTAGGCCCACAAATCAACACCTTATGCTACACAGTACAAGGAAAAAAATGCAATAACAGTTATACTCAAATTACACAGCTGCTAGATGGTCTGAGACTTCCGGAGCACTCACAATAATAATAACGGTACAGGGGAGGACAGAGATGTGAACAAAATGAGGAGTAGATCTAAGTGGCAATAATGCAGAGACTGAGCTCATTATATAGGGGCCGGCAGAGCTTGATACAACTTGTAAGAAGGACGCGCAAATGAAGCCATGGGGACAAAGAGCTGACAATCCCGCTCTGAACGACAGAAAGGACGATAAACTCTACTATAACAGTAGAAGGGGGGGACTGAGGCAGAACACGCTCGTGATCAAACATGCAGCATACTGTGCGTTAAAATTACACAAAGGATGATGAAATCATAGGATATGTAACAATATATATATAGGTAAAAACCTTTCTCCCCTAAACAAATTATTCTCTTAACCTGAATAAAATTGCGTAGAAGAAAGAAGACTAGGAAATAAATTTAAAAATTGAAGAAAAATTTTGTTCATTCTGTCCCCTGTTTTGATGCATAATTTTTTGAGGGAGTTTCATTAAAAGTTTCACCAAGGAGCTCCTTCTTCAAGAAACTGGGGATACACTTTGAGGGAAATCATCATCATCATCATCATCATCATCATCATCATCACCATCCGTTTATTATTGTCATCTATGGTGCTGCTGTTGTTATTGTTGCTGTTACTAGTACTAGTACTAGTACTACTACTACTACTACTACTACTACTACTACTATTATTATTATTATTATTATCTCTCTCTCTCTCTCTCTCTCTCTCTCTCTATCTCTCTCTCTCTCTAGTATACACATTTTAAATCATGTGCTTCCTCTGAGTATTCCATACATCAATGTTCGGTAATCATACTTATCATAGTATTCAAGCAGGGACGCTTGTTAATATCAAAAATCTCTATGTCATTTAGGAACACTTTGATGATAATGGACAGGCAGACAGACACACAGACAAATCGTAGACAGGCAGACAGACAGACAAACAAATCGTAGAATTTATAGGGGCTCTAATACGCTTACATGTGTCTGCCTTGGTCACCTAAAGGCGGCTCTGCACGCTGCTCAAGCTCCGGCAGCCTCCCACTTCAGTCCCTTATCTCTGTGGTCACACTCCATGACTTCGTCCCAGGTCTTTTTCAGTCTGCCTCCTGCAGCTCTACCCCCAACTTTCACACTTCGCATCTCCAGCATCTAATTGCCATCCTCCATCCTCGCCACATGCCCAAACCATCTCAATATATCCTTTCTCATCACAGCACCAAAATCACTCCATTCCTATCCTTCTTCTCAACTCTTCAATCGTAAGCCTAGCCCACCCAGCCCAGACCTCGCATTCAAGGACCCGCTACACGTTCGTCTGTTCATTAACAATTCTGTAAGTTTGAACCTACGAATATCCTCTTACTTTACTGCCAAGATCTCACTACCATCAACATTACACTACATGCCGCAAAGGCTACAAAGAATTATTAGCATGGAGGGAGAGCCCTCTCAGTATCAGGAGGGGCAACAACTCCCTGAACTTATTCTGCCCACTCCTTACGCTGGCCTCACAGCTAGCTCCAACCCCTCCTCCAGCACATAATATGCGCCCCAAATATCAAAACTTCCACACACTCACAAGACTCATCAGCGAGACCAGTTCCTTCACGCCTGACAATCTCTACATGCTCTCCCTGACATAGTGAACGCACGAAATCAGTATTATCTCGCAGCCTACCTTTAGTACCACATCTTTTATGTATCCACTTTAAACAAATTATGTAGAAGATGGAGCTACTTCCCACACCGTTGTGGCAAACTGCACATGGCCACTCTCCCTGTGCCACCAGCCCTAGATATCATAACTTTTTTTTATCTACATTTACTTTCAAACCCTTATGCCCCATTGCGCCTCCCCACTTTCTGAAATCCTTCCTCTGTCTCCCTTTCATTCTCTGCAATCAACACCAAGCCATCAGCATACAACTCCCACGGGAGTCTATTTCTGAACTCACGTGAGAGAGCTTCAAGTACCATGACACAAAGAAATTATTTTCCCGCACTTATGAATATGAAATCCCCATTTTCACTCTGTTCTCAGTGTTCTTATATATGTGTAATAAACTGGTCATAGAGAATATTTAGCTGCTTTTAAAGGTCACCTCAACATGATTTTATTTTTTCTGTATATCAGTGAAATGACCTGCCATTATGGAGGTTAGTGCCCTGGTGTTTGTTTGGTTCGTGCGCTAGTGTGTGTGTGTGGTTCATGCGTTGGTGTGTGTTTGGTTTTTGCGCTAGTGTGTGTGGTTCGTGTGCTGGTGTGTTTGGTTCGTGCACTGGTGTGTGTTTGATTCGTGCTCAGGTGTGTTTGGTTTATGCGCTGGTATGTGTTTAGTTTGTGCGCTGGTGTGTGTTTGGATCGTGCGCTGGTGGTTCGTGTGCTGGAGTGAGTTTTGTTCATGCGCTGGAGTGTGTTTGGTTCGTGCGCTAGTGTGTGATTGGTTCGTGCCCTGGTGTTTGCGTGGTATGTGCGCTGGTGTTTGTATGGTTTGTGTGCTGGTGTGTGTTTGGTTCATGTACTGGTGTGTATTTGGTTCGTACGCTGGTGTGTGTTTGGTTGGTGCGCTGGTGTGTGTTTGGTTCTTCCTGAGAAGTGTTTGAGACAGTGAAAGCAAAAGAGTGAAATTTATTTATCTACCTTTTTATCTATCAGTTGATCTGTTTATTGACTGAAATTAAACCACAGAGCAATGACTATGGAAATCGCCTTTAATTTTCAGTATGGGAGACCAACGATTATTTTTCCCGTTAAGTTTATATTTTCTTATGCTTTCCTTGGAGATATGTACAGTCGCAGGCAAGAATATAGTTCCAATTTTCAGCCGAACATTTATGAAACTCTTACCTACTATTCTGAGATCTATACTGGGTTACGAAGAATGCCCTACTGGGTTTCAGGAGTCGTTGCACACCGTCTTGTTTTCTATCGTCATGGGGTGTATCGTTATTTAGGCTATATCCGTGCGTGTACCTAATTGTATTTACATTGTGATTTTTTCTCTTATACTTACAGCTTTCGTAGTACAGCAGAAGAGGAACTCGGCTTACCTGAAAAAATATAAATATGTAATTATTAACATGAAATGTTATTAGATTTATTTACATTTATGGCAATAATAATAGTAGTAATAATAATAAAAATAATAATAATAATAAACTGCACTCTCAACCAGAAAATAAGAGCTTCTCAAAACCTCCACTTTGAACCATTATTATTATTATTGTTATTATTATTATTATTATTATTATTATTAATCATGCAAATAAGGGATGTTGATATCTTCTGTCCACTCACGGTCAGTGCATACTTGAAGTCACTATTATAATTATTATTATTGTTGTTATTATTATTGTTAATATTATTATTATTACTATTTTAATTATTATAATTATTATTATTATTATTTTATTTTTATTATTATTATTATTTTTTTTATGATGATGATGATGATGATGATAATTATTATTATTATTATTATTATTATTATTATCATCACTGCTACTACTACTACTACTACTACTGCTACTACTACTACTGCTACTACTACTACCATTTTGCACACATATACCAACATATAATACTTTACTAAGACATGGCACCTCGTTGTAATAACATTTAATATTAATGTAGGCTATTTGCCATATTAACATTATTTTTACAACAATCATAATTTTACATTCTGAAACTCCATTTTCTGTATTTTTTTTTTTTTGACCTAGATATTTCGAAAATTTGAGAGTGTGTACAGGATTTTTATTAGTAATAGCAACGATAATTAACCCGCCCCGTCCCGTCGACGTATGGGTACGTTGCAACATTTTGCATTTGCCAGTCCCGGCGATGTACTGGTACGTCGTGCAATTGCAAGGTCCCTAATTTGCACAATTTTCAATTTTCGCGCATGATTTTTCGTACATATACACGGGACACCTTCCTCTATTCCTCTACAAGATGCCAAGCAGGGACAATGCCTTACACCGCATAACCTCCCCCCTCCCCCCCTCACGCCATTGTCTCGGCAATTCACCTGTTACCAGTGACCTGGCCAGTAAAGATATTCAGGGTCAGATTGATTCCCCAATCGATGACAATGTGGAGGACAAAGTTTACATAGCATTAGAAGAAGAAACAGTCAGAAATAATATTCAGGTAATGTGGTCAGGTATGGTGATTAGTTAGTGAGTGAAACAATGCTTATAATGCCTATATTACTGCTTGAAAACCAATATACTCTCATACTACATATAAATTCGTACCAAGTAAATAAATAAATACCGTTTATGAGTTGTGTGAAATAGTTACCCTCCCATAGAACTCGTTTTCTTTGGTGCCAGCATGTTAGAAAACCCAGTCAGGTAAGGAGGAACTCCTACCTGGATCGAGTATTTTAAACCTCAGGTGAGCTATTTCTCTATGAATTTTCGATGTTTCTCACCAAAAGCGGAGGTTTTAGCCAAAAAAAAAAAAAAAATCGAAAATACCTCGGGATTGGGGGATGTCGGAGGTGCGGAAAACCTCGGGACGTGACAGGTTAAGCAGAAGTGCATTTGTGTAATTGGGTTCATTAATACTGTATATGTATGCATGCATGTATGTAGATATGTAGGTAAATATGTATGTGTATATGTATGCATGTCCATCTATATGTCTACCTATATATCTAGCTACCTGCTTTTGCTTTTATCTATTTATCCACGAGTATCTTTCTATCTATCCAATCATCTATCCATTTATCTGTCCATTCGTCCATCCATCCATCCATAAAGGAGTATGAAGAATGCAAACAGCAAAGACTTGTTGGCCCTTTTTTGGCTGTTTGGTATAGGGAAGAGTATAACTAACAAAACCACCACATCAATGAAAGACAAGGATAGAGAAGCATGAAGGGTCAGTCCATTCATCCATTTCTCTATCTATTTATCTATCTATCTACTTATCTATCTACGTCTGTCTATATTTTAAAATATACAACCCCCCATCAGTGATATATACTGTAAATACAGGTCCTATCCCACATCATCAGTCTTCACTAGCACACCTTATGGTCCTCATCATTATCATTCAGAGCAGTCTATTATCTCAACTTCCTAACCACCTCTTATTGACTCTCTCTCTCTCTCTCTCTCTCTCTTAATCCAGTCAGGGAATTTTGGCGTCCGTGTTACCATGTTGTCGACAAGTCAGGCTAGGTCAAGCCAGGGCTGCGTTTCAACAGGCCTTAGCGCCACAGAGCGGTCCTGGGTTAGTGGGGGTAGCAGTGAAACTACCAAATACTTGGAGCTCAAATTCGCTTCTATTCTAGATATCCTTCTTTTAGATACAATAGTTGGAATAATACCATAGTAGTTATGTACGTTTGAGCATTAACAATATTAACAAATTACATGAATATTTGTCTGCAACATATAATTGTAAATGTATATTTCCTAAATACTTTGGAATTATTTAACCACTATGAAAGCCGTTTGGAAGAACCACAACAAATCCTGCCTTGTCACAGCTACTTCTTCCTGTGATTTCCCCCTATTTGAAGACGAAATTGACCCTGTAGTGCAAGACTGCAGTGGAACAAGATAACTTTGGAAGATACGAAGATTGTGCAGAGGTGAGGAGGTACTTCACGAAAGTATGATTTTCGCGGGAATGAAAACAAACCCTCAATATGTACTCTTTAGATCTGCACAGCCTTTACTTTCATTAAGCGAAAAATTATTACTTAACTGAAATGAAGAGGGTATTGTAACAAATCTTTCCATTTATGACGTGTTGGTACCCAAATGCGTTCACTCTCCCAAATTACACATAAGAACTATCTTGGTATTTAGAGTTCTGTTAGCCTTTACACAACAGCTGTCAGATGTCGCCAGAGAGACCCACCTCTCCAAATAGTTCCAACCGTGATGGAGGCCGCGACAACCTCCCCTTCACCCCCCACACTTTTGCTCTCGAAAGCGCCATCACGTTCCGTGGCGCTCCAGCTGTTGAAACGCAGCCCAGGTCAGACCAGGTCAGGCCATGCCAGGTAGGGTCAGGTCCAGCCAGGTCAAATCAAGTGAGGTCAGGTCACGTTCTGATTATGGCAACCTGTCTATTGGGCTGGGACGAGGTGAAATTAGGTCACAGTCCGAGTAAAGAAAAACAAAAAAAACGAAAAAAGAACTTTGCTAACAACCTTAATCCTTTCTGCCAGAGGACGAGTCTTAGTTGGTGGGAAGGTGGTCTCTTGTCCTAATAAACGTGAGCTCAATTTCCGGCTGAGGCAGGGAACAGTTTAAGAATTTGAATTTCGTTAAAATAGGCTTTATTTTTCCGTCCTATGACCCACGGACTTTTATAAACACCCCCGCTAATACAAATATACCTGGCATGTATTCAGTCTGGACGGTGGGTGTTAGCGCTGAAGTGGTGACATGTGGAGATGTGCGGTACGTTGGAGGACTGCTGGATCTTAGGGAACGGACTGTTAAGCTTATATACAGAGTGTGGCACATGAGAGAGAGAGAGAGAGAGAGAGAGAGAGAGAGAGAGAGAGAGAGAGAGAGAGAGAGAGAAATCCATGTCCTGAGTCGGATGGTAAAAAATCGGAAAAAAAAAGAAAAGTAAATCCATCTCGTACCGAAGTTTATTTATTTATTTATTTTTTTTTTTTAACGCTACACCTAACCCCTCCACTTCCAATCGTCTTTCCTGAGCTGAATAAAACCGTCTGGATTTAGGGAAAAAAAGGTAATGTCCCTGGGGCTCTACAGATTATCCTTCTTTAGACGGAAGACGATTTTTTGTTGAGGCTTATGGAGCTTCAGACGGTTTTCCTCAGCTCAGAGAAGACGATTTTTTTTCTGCAGAGGGTACCCTTAATACTAGGGGGGATCTTTCTGAGCTAAATTAAATCGACTGGTAATACCAGGAATAATATAGCCACCACGTCCTCTGGCTAGTAAGATTAAGGGACTGTCTCACGTGGAGGGGTTTAATTAAGCCCTCATTAAACCCACCCCTAACAAGCCAATTCTTCCTCAGCTGAAAAAACCGTCTAGTAACCACACAGATAAAACTGGGAGGGTTAGGTCAAGCCCCCCCATCTACACCTTCATTATCAGACTCCCTTTCAGCTGAATAAACCGTCTGTTGGCTCGGATTAAGTAACACGGCAGATTATTTACAAGACTACCCATCACCCAGCCGTCCACTCATTAGCCTTAATTTTTTTGGCTATATTGCCGTCCCCTCTTCCTATTTTCTTACTACCCCCTTCCCTCTCTCACCCCTTTCACCCTTCCTCCTTTCCTTGCTCTCCCCCACCTATATTCTCCCTTTTCTCTCCCCTCTGTCACCTTCTATATATATATATTTTTCCCTTTCTTAATGTCCTCTCTTACTTTTTCTTCCCTCCCCTCTCTCTTCCCATCCTGCTTTTTCTCTTTCCTCCCTTTCTTGTTCTCCCTCTTCTATTTCTTCTCTCCCTTCTCCCTCTTAAATCACCCTCTTTTTTCTCTCTTTCTCTCCCTTCTTCCTATTTTCTCCCTTCCTCTCTGCCTCCTGCCCTATCCTCTCGCTTCCATACTCCTGTCTCTCCTTCTTCTCCTTCTCTTTCTCCTTCTTCCTGTTTTCTCCCTTCCCCTCTGCCTCCTGCCCTATCCTCTCGCTTCCATACTCCTGTCTCTCCTTCTTCTCTTTCTCCTTCTTCCTATTTTCTCCCTTCCCCTCTGCCTCCTGCCCCATCCTCTCGCTTCCATACTCCTGTCTCTCCTTCTTCTCTTTCTCCTTCTTCCCCTTCTCCTTCACCTTCTTCTCCTTCTCCTCTTCTTTTTAACTACAAATGATAACCTAGGTAACAACGCTGAAATCGGACCTGAGTTTAGTTCCAGCGATCATCGAATTATACAGTTTAATATTTCTACTGAAAAAGTGAATAAAAAAGAGAGCAAAGAAACAGTCCCAGACTATCGCAGAACGGATTTCGCCAGACTCTGAGCGCTGCTTACAACTTCAGTTTGGAATCAAATGACTGAAACCGATGACATAAACCAAAAAAGGGAAATTTTCAAATATTTTTTTAATGAAACGGTAAAGTCATGTGTACCACTACGTATCAGGTGTCCAGCTATTAATAGTAAACGGAAGAGGAGGTCCAGTGAAATTAAAAGTAGCCTAATAGCCAAAAAACATGCTTACCATTAATATAAAACTACACAAAGTAATGATTACAAATTAGAGTGCGATAATCTAAGCCAGGGATCGAACAGAAATCAAACGAAGCAAGAGAGTACTGGAGATCCACATTGCTAATACGTTCAAACCAAATCCAGAAGAAGTTTACAGTTACATTAGAAAGAAAAAAAGGTTTTGACTACATCAACAGGCCTTCTAGAAACGAACAAAGGCAAACACACAGAAAATGAGGTTGAAATGGAGAATATTCTTACCGAGTATTTTCTTTCTGTTTTTACAGCAGGAAACACTACCAGAAGCCTACTGTCATCCATAATCCAAGCAAATAGCACCATCCTCAGGAACTACACTACTACACTATCAACAAATGCAATGTCCTTTCAGCTATGAATAGTACAGACATAAACAAAATCCCTGGCCTTGATAAAATATCACCGAGAATTCACAGAGAAGCAAAAAATGCGTTATGGCTGCCACTCTCTGTCTTATTCAATAAATCATTAAATACTGGGAAAGTCTCAAGTCAATGGAAACCAGCAAACGTAACAACAATTTTCAAAAAAAGAAATAAGTCGCTCCCAGGAAATTAAAGACCAATCAGCTTAACATCAGTAGTGTGCAAATTAATGGAAATAATCATAAGAGATAAAGTAGTTAATTATCTAGAAGAAAATGATATAATCAAAGACTCGCAGCATGGATTCAGACATCGACGTTCATGCTTGGCTACCGGATTTCTTCCATGGTGTTTACAAATGATGTGATGAGTCCTGAGCAGTAGATATTATAATTTACCTCGACTTTCAAAAAGAATTTGACACTATCCCTCACAAGCATCTCATAAGCAAAATAGAAGCCTATGGAATTACAGAGAAAATACACAGAAATTGTTGCAAGACTGGCTTTCAGACAGAAAACAGCGAGTTGTGATAAACGGAAAGGAATCCAAATGTCGTAATGTGAATAGTGGCGTTCCCCCGGGCTCAGTACTTGGACCGATACTTTTTATTATCTTCATGAACGACACAGATGAGGGTTTAAAATGTAAAATATCCAATTTTGTACACGATACTAAAATAACCAGTAGAGTAACTTCAATGTCAGAGTGGCATCAGTTACAAAATGACCTCAATACATTGGCAAGCTGGGCCTAAAAATGTCAAATGGAATTCAACATAGAAAAATGCAAAGTACTTCATATTGGATGTACCAACGTTCATGAGAATTACAAGATGAACAATATCCATTTATCAAGCATGGACAATGAAAAGGATCCTGGAGTGATAATATCAAATGACCTAAATCCGAGTAAGCAGTTCACTGCGGCGGTAAAAATTTCAAACAAGTTGGTGTTCTTTTTTGGAAGAACGTTTGAGTTTAACCCTTAAACGGATGGCTGCTTTTGAATTATAAATCTGTGTGGGACTGATTTTTTTGGAGTAAAGTGCTATGAAATCAGACAAAACGTGCATAAATGGATCAGAATAGTTGAAAAAAGAAAATGATGTTACTCCCTTCAAATTGCATGCAGGCTGGGTGGTGGTGATGGGTGAGTGAGAGGGCTGGTGGTGTGCAGGGTCATTCTCATTGGCACGTGACTGAGAGCAGGCAGGAAGAGAGTGCTGTTTTCTGCTCTTATTTGTAACAGCAGCCTAAAATATATTATTTTTACATTATGTACACTGTTCTGTGTCTTCGTGGTGTGCTTTGAACACTACAAACTATATTATAATGTAAAGTTCTTATCTTACATCTCTAGTTATAATCTTACGTAAGTAATATGTAAATTTGTATATTACAATTGTTCACACTAACTTGTCTTTAGTGTGAAGTATTCTGTAAAGCAACTGATACAGAGACCCACACCCCACTCAGGGCACCACGTGGTCACATCTGTGCATTTACCTGGGAGTCTCGCTGAATTCTTGCACACAACACACCTCCTCTGTTGTTTACGGCCACTTGCATCAACCTGAAGTGATTCAAGGTGGTGGTGTGAGATACATGCACGTCCCAAAAGGCACTGTTGCCATATCTCCAATTTGTTTCATGTAATAGGCCCGGAGAATAGGAATGCATTCCGGAACTTCAACTGCCCTTTCCTTAGCAGACGTTTGGGAATGTTGACCACCCTTTAGAGATTAAATTGGAAAAAGTCATACTTACCATGCACAACTCAATAGCGCGCCCCCATCTCGAGTATTGTGTGCAGTTCTGGTCTCCGTACTACAGAAAGGACATAGAAAAATTACAGAAAATTCAGAGAAGAATTACAAAATTGATACCACGACTGAGAAACAAACCATACGAGGAACACCTTGAAGAACTTAAATTATTTAACCTAACAAAACACAAGTTAAGAGGTGACCTTATTGAAGTTTTCAAAATTACGAAGGGATATGACAACTTAGACATGAATATTCTAAAATAGACTGGTCGAGTCAAACCAGGAGGAATGGCTGCAAAATTATCGGGAAGTGCTTCCAATCCCATGCAGCATAATACTTGTTCCTTCAGCAGAGTCATGAACAGTATCTCAGTT
>NC_137069.1:39832543-39875043 GCF_032717465.1 Coenobita brevimanus
CTTCTTGTGACCAGCAGAGCGATTCATTTAGCTCTGAGGTTAAGGTCATAGTTCACTATTATAAAGCTTCGCCATACATATGGCGAAGCTTCTTGCTTTTTTGTTATCATCAGTATTAATATTTTTCTTTGTACTTTTTTGTTCGATCTTGATATTATATATGAAGGTACCCTGCGGTAACCCAAGTCCTTGTGCCAAATATAAATGACCTTGGCCTGTTTTTGAAGGTGCTATACTCATTTTTATTCTACTGTAAAAATTGCATTATTGAAATTGAAATATTTTAGAAACTAATTGAGATACAGCTATTTGGTTGAAAATACTATGGCAAAAATGTGTGCTGAATAATTTTGGCTTTCTTTGCAATTTAGCCTAGTGCAAAGTAACGAATTCAAATACGCTCAGTTTTTTCTTTGGAACATGTTTTAGAGAAAACAACAGAAGTTTTAAAACTGTAACTTTCCAGATATATAGCTGTGGTCCCTCTTATGATCTGAAAGGAATATGGTTACACTTGAGCATACAGTTAGCCAGTTTCTGAGACAAACGTAAAGTTTACACATGTGTTCTTCGACACTTTTACCTTCAGATATTGTTGATGATACGCAAGAAGTTACATTAAGGTCTACAGACGTTGCGTATATTACACATACCTTATATTCCAAATATCGAAGCTTCCTTCTTGCGACAACACAACAAGAATAGGTAGCTTCCATCCATCAATCCATCATCCAATCCTACGTTGCCTCATGAGAAACATAGGAGCGCGGGGCTAGGCAAGTTGGTCCTGACACTTAATGATGAAAGTGACCAGTCTCACTCTTCCCTGAGTGGCATTACGTGATCAATAAACCCCAACCATCCCTTGGATATAAACCTTCACTGTCTCAATCCGATTGGAGCACAGTAATTACCATCTAAACCACCAGGCGCCAAAATTTGGTTATATGGTTATCACCCAGAATATTAAATGGATTCCTGGTGTACAGGAAACCATTCGGCTTGCCACTCAGTTTAGAGTCACCCATAGGCAGAAGGAACAGGAAAGAATGAAGGAAAGACAGACAAAAGAGGGAGTGTAAAGTCACCCGCAGGCAGAAGGACGAGGAAAGAATGAAATCAAGAAAGACAGAAGAGGAAGGAAAGAAAGGAGGGAGGAGAGGAAAGGGCAGACACCAGAGAGCAGCACTACATCGAGTGAGTGGATGGTGAGCGCCCCCACCTACCACAAAGAGCGTCCCCATCTACCACAAAATAGATCGGTTGAATAGGTAGCTAATAATTAGTTATTGTCATTGTTGTTACCACAACTACTACTTGAAAGAAATTACTACCGGTACGTTTTTATTATTTATTGTTATATAATTAGTTTTTTTTTATTCAATTTCAATATCATGAGTTATAGTTGTCAAAACATTAACTTGTTCTTGTTTTGTTTTTGTTTTCCTTTCTCTTTTGCCCAAGTTTTAGTTTGAGAGTTTACTGCCCGGAAATGAGAATATCACTGAGTCATTGCGTTTTCTACTTCTTCGTCGTCGTCGTCCTCCTCCTCCTCTTTCCTCTTCTTCTTCTTCTTCATCTTCTTTTTTCTTTTTTTTTCTTCTTCGTCTACTTTATTTTTCTTCTTTTTCTTTGTTTTCTCTTTTTCTTTTTTTTCTTTTTCTCCTCCTCCTCCTCCTCCTCTTCATCTTCCTCCTCCTTCTTCTCTTCCTCTTCGCCTTCCTCTTCCTCTTCCAGTTCCTCTTCTTCTCAGACAATTATATTTAGCAAAGGTCAAGAGAGTCATGACGTTCAACTGTTTGACTGCTGCTCGTTGGATGAAGTGGCTATTGTCGAAACTTTGAATCACAGCCATCCTCTCTCTCTCTCTCTCTCTCTCTCTCTCTCTCTTCTAATCACCAACCTGTTTCAGGTCAGTGGTTAAGGTCACAGGTCATGCAAGTTACATTTTCAATTGTTATGTCAACTGCTTCCCTAGAAAAGGGGAAATAACTGAGGCTTTGGGAATATCTATATCTACTTATCTATCTACCTATCCATCTATCTATCTGTCTATCTGTTTATAGCCAGACGCCTCAATCCCGAAAAGGGTGGCCACAAAAGAATCGTCTCCATGTCACCCTCTCCTTTACTATCTGACTGTCCTCTCCCCAACTCACACCCACCTCTCCCTCATGTGCCTTTCCTCACCTCATCCCTTCATCTCATCCTCGGTCTCCCTCTCCCCCCATCTCCACTGCCCTCCAGTCACCTAAATAATTTCCCTACCTTTTCTTTCCGTTCCCTTTCCTTCCTTTCACTTGTCCTCCTTACATCCCCTCTCTAATCTCTTTCATACATTTTCTTTCTCTTCTCCTCCCTTTCTTCTTCTTCCTTTCACTTCCCTTCCCTACCTTTCTCTTCCCAATTATCTCTTTCCTTTCTTTTCACTTCCTTTCATTGCACTTTTTCACAGGGGGATGTAAATTTAACCTGCCGCATGCCGGCGATTTTTAGCCGTATGGGTCACCCCAGTGTCGGCCATTTTTCGACCTTTTTTTTTTTTTTTGGCTAAAATGATAGATTTTGATGTGGAAACAACGAATTTCGTCATTAAAATGCTCACCGAGGCTAAGAAATAAGTTTTATTGAGTCCTGGATGCTCGTATATAGGTATAGCCGCTCTCTCACGCTCACCACGTACGTGTGAGAAAGCCGTTTTCTATGTATGGTATACTCGGATATTTATGTTGCGAAGGTATAGCAATGTTCAGTACACTTTTCTGATTACTTATTACTTCAGCATCTATCACAATTTGCGTGTCTTTCTCCCTGTGAATGCATTATCTTACACTTACTTGAAGATACGTACAACCTGACTTCATTACCTACAGTGCTGGCACTTACAAGAAGGTATTTACAACTTGACTTCATTATATGGTCCTTACACTTACAAGAAAATATTTACAACTCACACTTACATGAAAATATTTACAAAACGCCTTCACTATGTACGGCACTGGGTGAGGCACACAGGCAGAGTGAGGCAGAGCGAGCGTGAGCGGGGCAGTGAGTGAGTGTATGGCCTTGACAGCCTGGGGAATGGTAGAGGAACAGTTACCTTACATGCCTGCCAATTTTTACCCACGAATCTTGATAAATGCGGTCACAGTGAAGTTTTTTATTTTAAACCGTTTTAAAATGGCACTGGCACTAGCCGCAGAATTATGTCAGACCGTTTCAAAATGGCACTGGCACACTGTGGGTTAAGAATAAAATGCTGATATTATTCGAAAGTAAAGACAAGGAATTGACTTGTGAAAATCAAGTAGTAGATTTTACTTTATGGTGGCCTACTTCACCGATTCTCTAAGGCTGAAAATTTTATAAACTTTCTCAACAGTACACAGCAGAGACTAATCGCTCACATATGGTGGTTGTTAGTACTGTTAGCCTCTTGAGAAAGCAACTCCACCCCTGACAATCAATAACTAATACTAATAATAATGGACAGGTTCTTGCCGGTGCTTAACTCCTGGCTGGCACAACGGATTTATGTTTAAATATGAAAGAACTGGCTTAAATACCAGTTGTGAATAATGTAAAGAGTTTGCGCAAACTAGGAGCGGCAAACTAAAGTAAGCTTAATGTGAAAAAATAAAACACAAGTAAAATTACATTAAGCTCAAAGAAAAGAAAAGTAAATTTATTAATTACAATCAAATGAATTTACATTACATGAATCTCAAAATGAATTCAAAAAAGGAATTCACGGTCACAGGGGGACTCGTGAATTCAATAACAAAGGAAATACACTCACTCACTCATTCAAAAGCTAATCAGACTTAAGGCTAAGAAAACGAACAAAAATACTGGTCAGTGGAGGGAACGGAGCTGAAGCTACGAAAGACTGGGTGTCTATGTGTTAAACACCAAGTACTGCTATTCACTGCTCAGCTCACTTTGCCGATCACTGTCTAGGTGTAGATCCAGGAAATTGCTGTACAACGGACACGCTGCTCTCTACGCTGGGCACAAATGATCCTACTCTCGAGATGGTCCAAAGCTGACTGAGTTCAAGCTGGGAAGGGGGGTTAAGAGATGGCCATGTTTGCCGGAAGTAGGCATGGTCAACAGAGAGAGGGCGAACGATATACACACGCAATAAAATCACTCAGTGAAACACTAATGTCCTGGAGAAGAACAGTCACTTTTGGAACAGTGACGAATACTCTGAAAAAACTATCCCAATCGAAGTGCATATGAGGATGCTTAAACTGGGTGATACACAGTGGGAATTTCACTGGAGTTCATGGTTTTCTCACTAAAGTACAATGTCACTAATTTGTATAAATATACTCGCACAAATTTGTAGCATTATGCCCCATCAAAATCAAAATTTTCTTGCGAAAAATTTTATGATATATACAGTACATACTGTACATATAAATCCTAACTCAGTCACACAAGATTGACACTGTGGTGCGTGTACTATCCTGCTATAGGAGAAAATCACTGTTGCCAATGAGTGATAGAATTTACATTAATAGATGAAAGCTTGAGGGAAAAAACTCTGTGACGATGGTGAAAAATCCTGTACTCAGGTCAAACTGAGCAAAAAGTTCGCTATGTATACATTAACAACTAACTGTTATGTAGCGTGGTGTATGTAATACACGGTGTAGGTGTGACAGTTGTAGTGTAACTGTACATATGTGTAAAATGATATAATGCAAATTAATAGTAAATGGAGATGACAAGGCAGAAGAGAAAAGGTGGCAGCATGTGGCAGAGATGATCAACTGATCTGCACGACAAAACTGCTACACCCTGTACCTGCGAAATCAATCAAGGTGAAGCATCAAAAGTGTCAGTGCGACAAGCAAGTTTTATTAAATTACATTTTCTCTCTCTGCCTAGTAGTCAGTACATATGCTACAAAAAGCACACCCTAGCCGAAAATTTTAAGTGACAGCCAAAGCTTTGTACATTCCAGGTCGCCATTATTTTCTTATTGGATACATTATTAACCAGGAAATGTAGTACCAGGACAGAATCTCAAAGGACCCTTGTAGTTTACTGGTTAAACCTAACCCTACACTTACAATTAATATTGGCAAGCTGACAATCCCTAGCAGTCTTGGGCAGGTCACATTTTAACACCCGACGTGGTGTGAACACTCATGTGGATAATGTGCATTCTCCGGGAATCCTCAGAGAGGCCCACAGCTTGAGACACCACAAGGTAATTCAGACACAGCCTTGGATTGCCACTGCGGGGGTCTTGAACTTTCCCCTCAACCTATGGTACATATGTATGTACAGGCCCTGGATATAATGTGTCCTGTGGGGCCAATGAGCAAGACATCAGGTCTGTACCCACATTACCACTGCCCTCTCTCTCAACTGACTCAGAGATTATGGGCATGGATTCAAACAGCACAGGAAAGACATGTCCCTACTTGGTGGTACGTTGACACACATTGCAGGAACTCACAAACATATCTATTTCCTGTCCCATTCTTGGCCAAAAAAAGTCAGCACGGATACGGTCCTGGGTTTTCCTTTTGCCCATGTGACCTCCTGACACTGAACAATGACCCCATTCTAACACTGCTTGGCGATACTTAGCAGGAACGACAAACTGCAGTCGAACCTCGCCCTGGGGTGTTTGTGACTCACAGTAGAGCCGTCCTTGTTTGCGAAGGAATCTGGCTTGACCTCCCCGTGAATTCTTAATCACAAAACCCTTTTGCTTCTTCCGCACAGGAGCAAGTGTCGGGTCAGACTGTTTTTCTTGGACATCTTGACTACAAATCAGATCTTGCGGTGATGCAATGGTCACCGGGATGACACAGTTTGGAGTCTTGGCCATGTCTCTTGTTACTGCAGCCGAAGTCTGAGTAGCATCATCTACAGTGCAACTATACTTGGCACCTGGTATGTTGCCTATTATTAGGTCAAAAGTTCTGGCATGACAACTGCAACTGTCGTACAAATGTAAAAAGGAGATGCCACCTGGATACGTGCTTCAGGGAGCAATCTCACTGATCCATCAATAAGCTGAGCTTGGATCTGTCAACCTGTGTACTCCTCAGGCCGAATTAGACTCTGCCTGACAGAGCAACCTGAGGAACCATCGTTTCTCAGGACCTTTACAGGAACACCTCCCGCACACCCTGGCTGAACAAGGAAGGCACTGTTACCTGTGGGAGGGACTGTGGAGAAAGCAGCCAGCCATTGATAAGGCTGCTGACTGAACGATGCGGCAAACATAGTGCCCTGAGAATTACATACCTGAGGGGTCGTACTCACTGTCTGGGGAGATGGAGCATTGACCACCTGTGGAGGAGGAGGGTTCACTGTCACAAGGGACTGGTGAACTGTGGGGTACCTGTGCTGCTAGGGACGACACCACCATACTGCTGTTGAGGAATGAAGGCTGCATTTGCCTCCTGCCTCCGATACACTAGGGCTGGTGCTGAAAATGATTGTCCCGACTGTCAATCACGTGGCTGATACTGCTGATGGTTGGGGTACTGCTTGTACTTCTTCCAATTGGGTTTCTGCGTATTTTGCCCCTGGTTCTTCTTCTGCAGTTTGTTTGGACCTTGGCCATTATTCTAAGAATGGCCTTGATGCTGGGGCTCAGTCTGAGATGGCTTCCCAGACTTGTCGGCTTTCCTGTTCCAGGTCTGTTGCTTCCGAGTTTGGTACCCATACACAGTGAAGAATGCATCAGCCTTCTCCACCATTTGGCTGGCATCCCTTACCTGGCAGATCTTAACCCACCCCATCCCGGTCGATTTTCCACCACTGACCCCCCCCCCCCTATCCCAGCAGATTTTGGATTTGTTTTTTTGTTTTTTTTTAGCTCACACCTCCGCTTTTGGTGAGAAACGATGGCATATCACAGAGAATGTGCTTACCTGAGACTATAAATGGTCAAAACAGGTCAGCCACCAAACACCTGGTACTGTGTTCTGTAAAGGCGCTTGGCTGCTGTCCCAGTTTCTGTGGTTGAGGTACATATTGGAAATCACTCAGAATTGGAAGATATTTATTAATTTGGAGTAAAATAACATGTAGGACAAGAATATACTGGTTTTCACACAAAAATATAGGCGAAATAAGCATTGTTCCATTGAGTGTGCATAGCGAAATTGCCCAAATCGGTCACATATGATTCACTATGACTGTTTTTCAACATACATTTCATTTTTTCTACTTACATAATACTTTTCCACTAACATTACACCCGTTTCCACTTTATAGAACTGTTATCACATTTTACAGGCCTTACAATTATATTTAGCGTAATATTATTGCATATGTACAGTGAGAGTCAAAACTATCTTCCAATTCCATCCAAAGATAATTTACACCTGGTGAATACATGAAAACCCAATCTCTACTACTGCGTGTTGCAAATGGTTCGATTTTTCCACTATATGTTTGTCAAACTTTGAGAAGATAGCTGTATCTGTACATAGTGTGTGAACTCCCTATGACTGTTGTTTCAACTTACACTCTGTTTTTCAACTTATATAATACTTTTCCGCTAACATTACACCAGTTTCCACTTTACATAATTATCACATATTTACAGGCCTTTCTATAATACTGAGCGTCATATTATCGCCTATGAACATAGTGAGTGAACTCGCTATGACTTGTTTCAACTTACACTCTTTTTTCAACTTATATAATACTTTTCCACTAACATTACACTCGTTTCCACTTTATATAAATGTTATCACATACTTACAGGCCTTACTATTATTCTGAGAGTCATATTATCGCATATGTACAGGCCTTACTTTTACAGTGAGCGTCATATTATCGGAAGCACATACAGCATCAGTAATGTAACAAGGTGTGATATTCCTTGTCAGGGTGGGGAGGAGAAGGTGGTGGGGGAGGTTGGGGAGGAGGAGAGTGCCGCCCTTCCCCACTCACACTCCTCTTCCCTCTCCCTTTTCCATTCCCTTTTCCCTTCCCTTTCCTTCCCTTCCCCACATCACACTGGAATACTGCAGGGTGAAAGACGTGCTAGAGAGTGGCCCCTTCTCACCTGCCTGCTGCCCATGTACATCACATGCTCACACTGCCTCCCTCCCACCAACACTTTCCCTTTCACCGCTCACTCCCACCAAACCACTTTCCCTTTCACCCCTCACTCCCGCCACATCACTCGTGCCTTCCTCAGACAACACAGAAGGACCATACCTTATCTTCCTTCTCGCTGCACCTTGCTTGCGTATACGTACCAAAAATCACATCTGAAAAATGTGCAAATGATGAACCTCGCAATTGCAAAACGTATGGATACGTTGTCAGGTGTCACTGTGACAAAACGTGGGAACATATCCATATGTCGTCGGGATGCCTCGGGTTAAGCTGAGCCATAAGCTCTGCAGGCCACGACTTTTCTAGTTGTATGTGCAGCATAAGGTCAATTATCCCCTTGCGCATGCGAGGAGTTTCATCTTTCTCCATCCGCTCATCTAAGTAAGAAATAAGATGGTCAAGGAACTGAACAGCAGTCTCCTTTACTCGTAGATGCACCTTCATAAACTGACTCCTGGCGTCGTCAACTGTGAGACCGTACGCTTTGATGAGTGCAGCCCTCATCATCTCATACATGAGATTGTCTCCATGAATTCTGTGGAGAATATCGAGGGCAGAGCCCTCAAACCCTCAAACAAGCTAAGAAACTGGAGCTGCTTAGCTGCCTCATCCAGCTGGTACAGCTGTGCCATGTCTTCGAAACGAGCTATGAATGGCTCAATTCACTCACCTTCCTTGTATGAAGGAAGCCTTAGGTGTGGGGTTGCCAGAACATGTACTGGGAGAGCACTCATGGAGCTCAGGTCAGCTGCACCACCTGTGCCTGAAGCCAAGGAGTCTCGCTTGAGCTTCAGCATCTCAGGTTCATGTTTCTCACGAGCCTCGTGCTCGGCACATTCGTGTTGACGTTGTTCTCGTTCTTATTCATGTTCTCTCTCACATTCCTCGCGCTGTTCTCGCTTGTGTTCACATTGAATTCTACATTCTTCACAGGCATCATTCACACGTTGCTGATCATAGCTATACCATGAGAGTGCATATTCTTTAATTTCCTGGGGATTGGTAAGCCCCATATCTTTGGTTTCCTGTACATATGGACTAGTAGCCCTGATGCTAACTCAACTAGGACTGAGTGGAGTAAAGACTGTGTACTGACTGCTGTTTTGCAGAGAAATGCTAATGATCAAAAGTAAAGAATACAGGCACAGGCTGGTGGTGACCAGTTTTATCTAGTTAAACTGGTAAAGAAAGAAAATAATAAAAAAAATGCAACTGACTGGGAAAACTATTACGTAAAATTAATAGAGCTGAATCAATAACCACCAGTAAGAGTGTGCCTATAGACTTTAATGATAAAAAATACCTAGGTGTGAGTGAGTGAGTATTATTCTATTAATATCTTTAGAGCTAGGAGTTAATATCCTGGAGAGGTCGCCAGATGTCACAGGGGGATGTAAATTTAAGAATAAAATGATGATATTACTCGAAAGCAAATACAGGGAATTGACTAGTGAAAATCAAGTAGTAAGTTAACTTTACTCTGGCTTCCTTCGCCGATTCTCTAAGGACGAGAATTTTATAAACTTTCTCAACAGTACACAGCAGAGACTAATCGCTTACATGTGCTGGTTGTTAGTACTGTTAGCCTCTTGAGAAAGTGACTCCACCCCTGACAATCAATAACTAATACCAATAATAATGAACAGGTTCTTGCCGGTGCTTAACTCCTGGCTGGCACAACAGATTTAAGTCTAAATATGGAAGAACTGGCTTAAATAGCAGTTGTGAATAATGTAAAGAGTTTGTGCAAACTAGGAGCGGCAAACTAAACTAAGCTTAATGTGCAGAAAACACGAGTTTAAATTACATTAAGCTCAAAGAAAAGAACTGTAAATTTATTAATTACAGTAAAATAAATTTACTTTACATGAATCTCAAAATGAATTCAAAAAAGGAATTCACAGTAAGAGGGGGGCTCATGAATTCAAATAACAAAGGAAATACACTCACTCATTCATTCAAAAGCTAATCAGACTTAAGGCTAAGAAAACAAATGAAAATACTGGTCAGTGGAGGGAACGGAGCTGAAGCTACGAAAGACTAGGTGTCTATGTGTTGAACACCAAGCACTGCTATTCACTGCTCAGCTCACTTCGCCGATCACCATCTAGGTGGAGATCCAGAAAATTGCTGTACAACGGACACGCTGCTCTCTACGCTGGGCACAAACGATCCTACTCTCGAGGTGGTCCAAAGCTGACTGAGTTCAAGCTGGGAAGGGGGGTAGGAGATAGCCATGTTCGCTGGAAGTAGGCGTGGCCTAACTTCAGCGGTCAACAGAGAGAGGGCGAACGATATACACACGCAGTAAAATTACTCAGTGATACACTAATGTCGTGGAGAAGGACAGTCACTTTTGGATCAGTGACAAATATTCTGAAAAAACTATCCCAATCGAAGTGCATACGAGGACAGTTAAACTGAGTGATACACAGTGGGAATACCACTAGAATTCGTGGTTTTCTCACCAAAGTACAATGTCATGAATTTGTATAAATACACTCGCGCTAATTCGTGACACTTCTCATTTTCCTTTCCTATCTTTCCTTCCCTCCACTTCTCCTCCCTTCCTTTTCCTTCCCTTCCCTTCCTCTTTCCCTTCCTTTCCTTCCCTTCCCTTCCCTTCTCCACTTCCCTTCCATTCCATTCCATCCACACCTTCATACTCTCTTCTTATCCGGTCCTCTCTTTTCTCTCTGCTTTTTCCTCCAACTATTTTTCATATCCTCTTATGCACTTCTATTTTCTATCCTCTCTTATTGTCTCCTCTTCTCCTCTCACCTTCTCTCCCTCCTATATTCCCCCCTTTCCTCCTTTTTTCCTCCCTCTCCTCTCCTATTTTCTCTCCTTCCTCCTCCTGTCCTCTCATATATTCCCTCCTTTTCCCCCTCTCCTCTCCTTTCCGATTTTCTCTCCTCTCCTTTAACACTTTCTCTTATTTCTCTCCTCTCCTATTTCCTCTTCTCTCCTCTCCCATATTCCTTCCTCTCACCTCTCCTATATTCCCCTCCTCTCCTTTCTTGTCTCCTCTCCTCTCCTCTGCCCCTCCATCTCGTCAATACGTCCCTTCCATTGCCTTCCTACCAGCAAGTCCTTTTCAGCCACCCAATCGGTCCCACCCTCACTTACCCTCACTGTCCCCTCAGACCTCAACCAACCACACCACTCCTTTTGCAGGCCTTGTTCATGCACTTTCTAGCTCTGGAGTGTTCTTAATTCACTGTACACTGTTCTGTTATTCACTGTCCACTGCTTGTTCATGCACTTTTTGGCTCTGGAGTGTTCTTAATTCACTCTACACTTCTCTGTTATGCACTCTTCACTACTTGTTCATGCACTTATTGGCTGTGGAGTGTTCTTAATTCACTGAACACTGCTCTATTATTCACTGTTCATTGTTTGTTTATTCACTGTTTGCTCTTGGAGGCTTGGTTGTTAGAGTGTGAGTTTGTAAGCTTCTAAATTAGGTGTCAATACTTTTTTTTGTTACATTAATTCTGTGAGTCTAAGGATTTATAAATATTAACTATGCATGATTCTTTTATTCACTATGTATGGCCTGCCTATTCACTTTTTGGCTTTCAAGGCTTGTTTATTCATGCCGTGATTATGGGAGTTTGAATAACTGTGCATGACATTCTAACGAGAAACTATCGAGGAGAGTGTATGTGAGTGAGGTGGAGGAGGGGAGAGGGAGGAGTAGGCCAAGGATGAGATGGAGGGATGGAGTGGAGAGGTGTTTGAGAGAGGGTGGTGTGAGCAGGGAGCAGGGCAGTGAAATGGCTCGGGACAGGGCAACATGGAGGTGATTTGTTTGTGGTCATCCCTTACGGGATTAAGGCATCTGGCAACAGACGGATAGATAGATAAGATTTTCTTATTCACTGTGCATGGGCTTGTTTATTGATTCCTGGGTGTTTTATTCACTCTATGGTCTGGGAGACTTCTAAATATACTGTCCATGCATTCTTTAGAAATGCTGTGAATACCTCAATTGGTCTTCCGATCTGACTAAGACGTACCGGCAAGATATCCTACTTCGCATCTAAGTTCTTCAAGAAGAACAGTTGGGGTCACTACCAAGGGTCAAGACGCTGTTCTGTACATACTAAGAGAGAAGAGAGAGGAGGGACTAGGGAGGAGAGAGGAAGGAATTGGAGTGAGTGAGGAGGAGATAGGAGGGAGAAGGGAGGGGATAGGAAGGAGAGAAGAGGGGATAGGAGGAAGAGAGGAGGGGATAGGAGAAGAGGAGAGGATAGGAGGAGAGGAGGGGATAGAAGAGGGAGAGAGGAGGGAATAGGAGGGAGAGAGGAGGGGAGGGGAGGAGGTAGGATAATAGGAAAAGAGGAGGGAAGGAGAGAGGAGAGGAGAGGGAGTCCTTTCTCTCCTTCTTACCAGGTCTGTTCTCTACCATGGCCAGCTGCTCCATCGCTGCTGAGAACAAGGGGCTTAGGGCCACACCACCACCACCACCACCACCATCAAAACAATAACAACAACAACAACAAACACCGACAAGCACAAGCAACCACAACTGCACCACCACCGGCAACAACAACAACAAAATAACATCAACACAACAACAACAACAAGCAACCACAACCACAAACAACCACAACTACACCACCATCACTACCACCACCACCACACCACCACCACCACATCACCACCACCACCACCACCACATCACCATCACCACCACCACCACCACCACCACATCACCACCACCACCACCACCACATCACCATCACCACCACCACCACCAACAACAACAACAACAACCTCAACACAACAACAAACGACCACACACAACCACAACTACATCACCAGCACCACCACCACCACCACCACCATCATCATCAACAACAACAACAACAACTGTACATCAAGACAGTCCTCTCTTTCTCCCTCTAAAAGCAAACAAATAAATAAACAATAATTCATCAGACAGTAGAATAAACAATAACAGGCCTTCAGCATCAGTGTGGAAACATGATCACCCTTTTCAAAATATATAATTATATAAAATAAAAAAATCCAGTAAACTCATCCCAGCCTAAATATGAGAGTGAGCTATGATTATGGAATGCTGTCGGGTTTTCCAGTTACGTTCACACATTGTCAACATAATTAATGGCGCCGTGGCATGGGTTACGATCGCTGCTTGATTTCTGGGTGGCAGCAAAAAGAATTACACCAGCAAAAATAAAGCAGGTGAGTGGATGATGTGTGTGTGTGTGTGTGTGTGTGTGTGTGTGTGTGTGTGTGTGTGTGTGTGTGTGTGTGTGTGTGTGCGTGTGTGTGTGTGTGTTCTTACCTAATTACCTAATTGTTCTTACCTAATTGTATCTTTACAGGAATGAGTCAAGCTCGTACTGTCCTGTGTCTTAAACCATATTAATCGTACATATCCTTAAATTTGTGAATTGTTTTGGCACACACTATTTCATTCGGTAGTGCATTCCATTGATCAATTGCTCTATTTGGGAAACTGAATTTCCTTACGTCTCTACCGCCTCTCTTCTTATGCAGTTTTTTGCAGTGTCCTCTTGCTGATGCTTCCCCATATGTTAAGTAATCATTTATGTCTATTTTCTCCTTCCCTGATATGCATTTATATAGCATTATCATGTCACCTCTTTTCCTTCTCTCCTGTAGTGTTGGTAGATTCAGTTTATTTAGTCTTTCTTCGTAGCTTAGATCCCTTAAGCTTGGTATCCATCTTGTAGCGGTCCTTTGAACTTTTTCAATCTTGTCTATGTGTTTTTTGAGATGAGGACTCCAGACTACTGATGCATACTTCAGGGTTGGTCTGATGAATGTTGTTATTATCCTCCTTAGCATGTCTTCATTTATGTATGTGAATGCTATTCTCATATTTGCAAGCAGTGTATACATGTTCCGTACCTTCTCACTGATGTGGTCAGCCGGAGATAGTCTGTTATTGATAATCACACCTATGTCCTTCTCTCTTTCTGATGTGTGTAGGGTTTTATTTCCTAACGTATAATCCCAATCAGGTCTTTTTCCACTTTTACCAAACTTGATTACATGACACTTGTCCACATTGAATTCCATTTGCCATGTGTCAAGGGGTTTTTATATATATCACGGTAATTTTGATATATATATATAAATGGTTAAATATTATTCAATTTGATATTTATATTCAATAATATTGAAGAGCAGAGACAATGGTTGTCTTGCTACATCAAGCAACGATTACTTTACGCTGCCTTAGCACGATTCTCTGAGAACGAGAATTTATAAACTTTCTCAACAGTACACAGCAGAGACTAATTACTCACAATTGCTGAATTACTGTACTGTTAGCCTCTGGAGAAAGTTACATCACCCCTGACAATAAATAACTAATACTAATAATAATAACATCAGGTTCTTGCTGATGCATTAACTCCTGGCACAACGGATTTTAAGTTAATACAACAAGACTGGTCTAAGTACCAGTTATGAAAGCAAACGTTTATGCAAGCTAGGAGCTATATGGAAAATAAGCTTAATTATGGAGAAATGAAACAAGATTTTACTCTACATTAAGTTCAAGAAATAGAACTGTTAAATTTATTGATTACAAAAATAAATTTAACATTACATTTCAAATCAAATCAATGAGACGCACTCGCTCACTCACACAGAAGCTAAATACTTATGCCTAGGAAAAACACCTTAACTAAACTCTTAAAACTAGGAAATACACAAAGGAAATACCAGTCGATGAATACTATGTATCACCCGAGGAGTGGGGGGTGGGAGTACTGGGATTAACTGTACTAGTGGAGCTTGGGGTGCTAGCTGACCTCTCCACTTCTGAGCACAGAACCTTTCTCCGTCACAGCAAACACAAGACTGACTTCAAATCGTGGGAAAGAAAGGCGGAGCACTAAGCCGTATTTTCTAATGGTCGAGTGAGCGAAACGCACCGAAAACAATCGCTCATCGGAAGCGCTAATGTCTCACACAGAGACGATCACGTATGACAATGAAAAACTGATTTGACAAAGCTTCCGTCCGAATGAGCAGTTAACTGAACGAAAAACGGTGAGTTTTCCACTAATAGTTCGTGGCTTCTCACAAAAGGGAAATGTCGCGAATTGATTCGTGACATTACGCCCTTACAAAGTTAAATTTTTTCCTTATGGGAAAAAATTTGTGGATATATATATATATATATATATATATATATATATATGGACACATCGTAAGTCATTCACACAAGATTCACACTGTGGTGTGTGTGCTATCCTGCTACAGGAGAAAGTCGCAGTCGTCAGTGAGCGAAAAAAACTCGTATTTACGTTAATAGAAGCAAGCTTGAGGGAAAAACTCCGTGACGATGGTGAAAATCCTGTACTCAGGTCAAACTGAGCGAAAATTCCCTACATTTACACTGACAACTAATTGTTGTGTAGTGTGGTGTATGTAATACACGGTGTAGGTGTGACAGTTGTAGTGTAACTGTACCTACGTGTAAAATGACATAGTAAATAATAACATGGCGATGACGAAGGCAGAGGAGAAGAGACGGCAGCATGCGGCAGACGATCAGCTGGCCCGCACAGCAAAACTGCTACACCCATTGCTGAACCTGCAAAACCAATTGAGGTGGAGCATCAAAAGTGTCAATGAGACAAAATTCTTATTAAGTTACAATTACTCTCTCTGCCTAGCAGTCAGTGCTACGACGTACATTTGAGGTCACCATTAATTATAGCACACGATTATGTTTCGACAAGTTGAGAATCCCTGTGCAAACTCAGGTCTTCCATAGCCTCGAACTGCACACGGGTCCTCAACCTGTGCCTTAACTTACAGTTCTTATATTAATATCGGGGAGCTGAGAATCCTTGTGCAAACTTGGGTCTTCCATAGCCTCAAGTCGCCTCTGCGGAATTCTCACTTCCCCCTTAACTACAGTACTTATATTAGTATCGGGAAGCTGAGAATCCTTGTGCAAACTTGGGTCTTCCATAGCCTCAAGTCGCCTCTGCGGAGTTCTCTCTCGAACTTCCCCCTTAACCTACAATACTTATATTAGTATCGGGGAGCTGAGAATCCTTGTGCAAACTTGGGTCTTCCATAGCCTCAAGTCGCCTCTGCGGAGTTCTCTCTCGAACTTCCCCCTTAACCTACAATACTTATATTAGTATCGGGGAGCTGAGAATCCTTGTGCAAACTTGGGTCTTCCATAGCCTCAAGTCGCCTTTGCGGAGTTCTCTCTCGAACTCCCCCTTAACCTATAGTACTTATATTAGTATCGGGGAGCTGAGAATCCTTGTGCAAACTTGGGTCTTCCATAGCCTCAAGTCGCTCTCAACTTTCCCCTTAACCTACGGTACATATTATGTATGTACAGGCGCCGGACATAATGTGTCCTGTGGGGCCAATGGGCGAGACGTCAGGTCTGCACCCACTTCACCACTACCCTGTCTCTCAACTGACTCAGAGATTACAGGTGTAGTTATAAATGGCACAGGAAGGGCATGTCCCTGAGTAGTGGTGATACTTTGGCACACACTGCAGGAACGGACAAAACTATCTATGTCCCGTCCCATCCCTGGCCAGAAAAAGTCAGCTCGGATATGGCCCTGGGTCTTCCTTTTGCCCATGTGACCTCCTGAGGCTGAACAATGACCCCATTCTAACGCTGCTAGGCGGTACTTGGCAGGAACGACAAACTGCAGTCGAACCTCGCCCTCGGGTGTTCGTGACTCACGGTAGAGCCGTCCTTGTTTACGAAGGAACTTGGCTCGACCTCCCCGTGAATACTTAATCACTCGACCCTTTTGTTTGTTCCGCACGGCAGCAAGTGTCGGGTCAGAATGTTGTTCTTGTACAACAAGTTGACTACACATCAGATCTTGCGGCGATTCAATGATCACTGGGGTGACACAGTCTGGAGCCTCAGTCATGGCTCGTGTTACCGCAGCAGCCGAAGTCTGAGTAGCGTCATCGGAGCAACTATCCTTGACTCCAATAATATTGCCTACTATAAGGTCAAATAGAGGCTCTGGCATGACAACTGCAAGTGTCGTACCAGTATAAAATGGAGATGCCACCTGGATACATGCCTCATGGAACAATCTCACTGATCCATCAATAAGCTTTGCATGGATCTGTCGACCTGTATACTGCTCAGGCCGAACTAAACTCTGCTTAACAGAGCAACCTGAGGAACCATTATCTCTCAGGACCTTCACAGGAATGTCTCCCACAAACCCTGGCTGTACAAGGAAGGTACTGTCACCTGTGGGAGGGCCTGTGGAGGAAGCAGCTAGCCACTCATGAGGCTGCTGAATTGATGCGGCGAACATTGTGCCTTGTGGATTATATTGGGAAGATGGAACATTGGCCATCTGTGGAGGGGGGTTCACTGTCAGTGTGGGACTAGTGAACTGTGGGGAAGTACCCACACTGGTAGGGACGTGACCACCAGGCTGCTGCTGAGGAATGAAGGCTGCATTCGCTTCCTGCCTCTTTTGAGCTGGTGGTGAAAAAGTTTGTCCCGACGGTCGGTTGCGTGGCTGATACTGCTGCTGGTTAGGGTACTTGTTGTACCTCTTCCACTCAGGTTTCTGAGTGTTTTGCCCCTGGTCCTTCCACTGCGGTTTTGGACCTTGGCCATTATTCTGAGAATGGCCTTGTTGCTGGGGTTCAGTCTGAGACGGCTTCCCAGACTTGGCAGTATCTTTTCTGCTCCAGGTGTTTTGCTTACGAGCTTGATACCTGTATGCAGTAAAGAATGCGTCAGCCTTCTCTGCCATTTGGCTGGCATCTTTCACCTGACAGATCTTAAGCTGTGCTATGAGCTCAGCAGGCCACGACCTCTCTAGCTGTGTACGCAGCATAAGGTCAATTATCCCCTCACGCGTGGAAGGAGTTTCATCTTTCTCCATCCACTCATTTAAGTAAGCTGTGAGACGATCAAGGAACTGAACAGCTGTCTCCTTGTCTTGGAGACGAGCTTGCATGAACTGAACTTTGGCGTCGTCTACTGTGAGACCATACGCCTTAATGAGGGCAGCTTTCATCGTCTCATATGTGAGATTGTCTCCACGAATTCTGTGGAGAATATCGAGGGCAGGGCCCTCAAATAGGCTAAGAAACTGAAGTCCCTTAGCTGCATCATCGAGCTGGTAAAGCTGAGCCATGTCTTCAAATCGAGCTATGTATGGCTCGATTCGCTCGCCATCTTTGTATGGGGGAAGCTTGATGTGTGGGGTCGCCATAACATGTGCAGGGAGAGCGCTCGTGGAGCTTGAACCAACTGCACCAGATGTGTCTGAAGCCAAGGAATCTCGCTTGAGCTTCAGCACTTCAAGTTCATGTTTCTCGCATGCTTCTCGCTCGGCACGTTAGTGTTCTCGTTCTTTGTCTCGCTGTTCACGCTGGTATTCGCGCTGTTCTCGCTCTTGTACTAGCTCGTGTTCGCGCTGTTGTCGCTCGTATTCGCGCTGTTCTTGCTCGTATTCGCGTTGTTCTCGCTCACGTTCACGAGCGTCTTTCTCACGTTCTTGCTTGTAATTAAACCGTGAAAGAACGTAACTCTGTATTTTCTCTGGGTCAGTGAGACCCATATCTTTAGCTTCCTGTACATAAGCACTGGCTGCCATGGCGCTAATTTATTAAGCAAACGAAACTGAGCACTGACTGCTTCGCAAACGAATGCTAATAATACAAATAAAGAATACAGACACAAGCTAGTGGTGACCAGTCTTATCTAGTTAACTGGCAAAGAATAAATCAAAAATGTAAATGACTGGGAAGACTCAATAATAAACACAATGGGTACGCCGACTTCCCAGGAGCGAATAAAATCGTCTGGCGTTACCAAAAATAAACTAGAGTTAAGTACTCTATTGATTAATAAAGCAAAAACTCACTTGCTAAATTAACGGTAAACACCAGTAAACTTGTGCCTATAAACTTTAATTATAAATACCTAAATATGAATGAGTGAGCACTATCTCGTGAATAGCTTTAGAGCTAGGAGTTAATATCCTGGAATGAGGTCGCCAATTGTCACGGGGTTTTTATATATATCACGGTAATTTTGATATATATATAAATGGTTAAATATTATTCAATTTGATATTTATATTCAATAATATTGAAGAGCAGAGACAATGGTTGTCTTGCTACATCAAGCAACGATTACTTTACGCTGGCTTAGCACGATTCTCTGATAACGAGAATTTATAAACTTTCTCAACAGTACACAGCAGAGACTAATTACTCACAATTGCTGAATTACTGTACTGTTAGCCTCTGGAGAAAGTTACATCACCCCTGACAATAAATAACTAATACTAATAATAATAACATCAGGTTCTTGCTGATGCATTAACTCCTGGCACAACGGATTTTAAGTTAATACAACAAGACTGGTCTAAGTACCAGTTATGAAAGCAAACGTTTATGCAAGCTAGGAGCTATATGGAAAATAAGCTTAATTATGGAGAATGAAACAAGATTTTACTCTACATTAAGCTCAAGAAATAGAACTGTTAAATTTATTGATTACAAAAATAAATTTAACATTACATTTCAAATCAAATCAATGAGACGCACTCGCTCACTCACACAGAAGCTAAATACTTACGCCTAGGAAAAACACCTTAACTAAACTCTTAAAACTAGGAAATACACAAAGGAAATACCAGTCGATGAATACTATGTATCACCCGAGGAGTGGGGGAGTACTGGGATTAACTGTACTAGTGGAGCTTGGGGTGCTAGCTGACCTCTCCACTTCTGAGCACAGAACCTTTCTCCGTCACAGCAAACACAAGACTGACTTCAAATCGTGGGAAAGAAAGGCGGAGCACTAAGCCGTATTTTCTAACGGTCGAGTGAGCGAAACGCGCCCAAAACAATCGCTCATCGGAAGCGCTAATGTCTCACACAGAGACGATCACGTATGACAATGAAAATCTGATTTGACAAAGCTTCCGTCCGAATGAGCGGTTAACTGAACGAAAAACAGTGAGTTTTCCACTAATAGTTCGTGGCTTCTCACAAAAGGGAAATGTCGCGAATTGATTCGTGACACCATGTATTACTCCATTCATGAAGTTTATTTAATTCTTCTTGTAGCTCTTTACAAGAGTCTGTGTTAGTAATTCTCCTTTGTAGTTTTGCATCATTCCCAAACATATTTAGATAGCTTTCATTTCCAGTGTTACTGTTTATATCATTTATATACACTAAAAACATGATTTGTGTCAGCACTGAACCCTGTGGTACTCCACTAGTCACTTCTTTCCATGATGAGCAGTTTCCCCATAGTAATGTTCTCATTTCTCTTTTTATGAGAAAATCTTGCATACCACAAAACAGTTTGCCTCGAATTCCTCCTTGATGGTACAGTTTCCATAAAAGTCTTTGGTGTGGTACTGTCTCAAATGCTTTCTTGAAATCTAAATAGATACTGTCCACCCATCCTTCTCTTTCCCGTATTGTGTCTGTTACTCTGTCATAGTAGCTCAACAGATTAGTAACACATGATTTTCTTTTTCTGAAACCAAACAGTCTTTCTGTGATCATACTGTGTTCTTCTAGATGATTTACCCAAGCTTTTCTTATAAGCTTTTCTAATACCTTGCTTACAACACTGGTCAGTGATACTGGTCGGTAGTTGAGTGGATTTTGTCTATTCCCTTTCTTGAATAAGGGGACAATATTTGCTTTCTTCCAAATATCAGGTAGTTTACCTTGACTCAAGGATTTCTTGAAAATTAAAAATAATGGTTTACTTAACTCCTTTGCACATTCTCGTAGCACCCAACATGAAATTTCACCAGGACCATTTGCTTTTCCTCTGTCTAATTTACTTAACTCCTCCTGTATTACCTTTTCTGATATTTGTATATCTGGTAGTATGTGTGGACATGCCTGTTCCACATAGTCCCTCTCAATTTTTTTTTCTTCTGTTAAAACTGATTGGAAATTCTTTTTTAGTGCTTCACAAATATCTTTCTCTTGTGTATAGGTGATTCTCTCGCCCGTAATGGATTGTATTATATCTTTTACTTTGGTTTTGCTTCTGATGTAGCTGTAAAATAGCTTTGGTTGATCACTACTTTTATTTATTATATCCTATTCAAACTGTTTTTGGGCTTCCCTCCTTATTCTTGTATAATCGTTTCTTGCCTGTTTGTAATTATTATATGCCCTTTCACTATTGTGTCTTCTGTATCTATTTCACAACAAATCTCTTCTTTCTTTTGATTTTTTACATTTTGTACTGAACCATTTCTGTATTTTCTTATCTGCTTCTTTGTGCTGTGGGATGTACTTCTGGACTCCTATTTCATAAAATTCACAGAATTTTTTATATACAGCATTTAAATCTTGTCCTCTAAGCTCTTTTTCCCAATCAACTTCTAAGAAATACTTCTTTAGGTCTTGATAATTTCCCTTTTTATAGTTTAGGCTCTTTTCGTAACTTTCATTGCCGTTAACTATGTCATATTCTATCCTGAAGTTGTAATTTAGTACTGCATGATCGCTTTTGCCGAGTGGAGGGTGATATATTAAACTGTCAATATCATTTTCTTGTCTAGTAAATATGAGATCTAGCATTGAGGGTACATCGAGTCCTCTTTTTCTGGAGGTTTCCCTCACATGTTGCGTTAGAAAAAACTCTTGAACGAGATCCATGAGCTTTTGGTCCCAACAGCTTTCTTGGCTAATTATATCTAGAGTATTCCAATTTATATTTGTATTAAAATCTCCAGTTAGTATAATTCTTTCCGATTTCTCTTCCATTTTATGTAGTAATGGTCTTAAACTCTGAATTGTACTCTCTGCCAGGTCCTCATATTCGTCTCTTTCCCATATGTTTGATCCGGGTGGCATGTACAAATTGGCTACAATTACTTTCCCTTCAGATGTGTTGATCTCTACTGCAATCAGTTCTACTTGTGAGGGTATATCTAGTTTTTTTTCATTGACTTTTAGATTTTTCTTAGTTAATATTATAATTCCTCCTCCTTTTTTTAAGTTTCTGTCTCTTCTCCATATATTGTATTCCTCTAAGTTTAGTATGTCATTGGATAACTTTGGTGTTAATTTTGTTTCAGTTAGGCATATTATATGTGGTTCATTTTCTCTGACATAATCATTCATCTCTAGTAATTTAGATACCATTCCATCCACGTTTGAGTACATCATCTTTATCATCTTGTTTATATACATGTCATGACATGGTTTTACTACCTTCCTCCTTTTTATTCCCTCCTGTTTATGTACCACTTTCGTACCTGCAATCCTATTACTTTGTAAAAAAAAATGTGTTCTCTTCTGATCTTCCCTCATTTTTTGTTTTTGCTTCCTCCCTTTTCTCTTTCAGTAATTCCAGTTCCTCTTGTGTTGGGCATCTTTTTATCCATATATTTTTGAACTCCTCTTTTTCCATAAGATTCTTTGCATTTTTTAGTATCTCCTCCACGGTGTTTACACTCTGGAAACTTACCTTTAGAGGTCTTGTCTTGCTTTTCTCGTATTTCCCTAACCTTTTGTGTTCCTCTATGTCTTTACTACAGATTTCCTCTGATACTTCTTTCAGTAAACTCATTACATTTGCCATCTCCTTTTTGTCTCTTGTGATCTTGTTTTTTACTTCTTCCTCTTCTATACCAGTGATTACTATAGATTTGTTGATATCTACTGAATCTCTGACTAACTTTGGATTGTTTTGGATTATTCTTTTCACTTCCTTTTTAATGTTTTTCTTCCACCCTTGTTTCTGCTTTCTTTACTATCACCATTTCAGCATACATGGTTTCCACATCATTTTTGTAGCTTTGCACAGCTTCATTCACCTGTGTTATCTTCTCCTCAATATCACTGTTCTGGTCTATCAGACTGATTACTTGCCTAATTGTCTCTGTATCATTTTTTAACTCTTCCATAATACTCTCGTGATTGACTACTGTACTTGCCATTTCACTCATTTTCCTCCTAAGTGTACTCAGTTCCACTGTTAGTTCACTGATGGTTGTGTCTTTCTTTTTGACCTCCCTTCCTAGTTTTTCTATTTCTTCCTTTTGCAAGTGCATCTGCTTCTTTATTTCATCAATTTCATTCTGGAAAGCCAATTCCAGTTTGTGTACACGTTCAACCAGTCTATTGTGAGTCTCCACTTCAACCAGTTCTTGGTAGAAATCATCATCTTGCTTTCTACCTTTATCCCTTTTCTTTTCCAAATTTGCTTTACTAAAGTATGTGGCCATTTTGCAATACTAAAAGCACAGAGTACTTACATTCCCTGGGGCAGTTGCAGTCTAAACAAACAATCAGCTGACTGAGCGCATTCTTTCGCTGCTCGGTTCTCTTTTCTGTTTGAACAAGTCTTGTTAAAACTTATTTTTTGTTTAAATAATAAAAAATCATTTAGTCTAACCTGGTACAGAGCTTGACTCATATAAAGATACTAATTCTCTCCCCTTCCCTCCTTTCACTCCTTCCTTATTATCTCTTCCTCTCCTCTCACCTCCTTTCTTTCCTACCCTCTTCCTTCATCCTCTCCCCTCCCTTAATTCCTTCCCTCTTCCTTCATCCTCTTCCCTCCCTTCTTTACTACCCATTTCCTTCAACCTCTCCCCTACCTTCTATCCTTCTTCCTTCAACCTCTCCCCTCCCTTCTTTCCTACCCTCGTCCTTCAATTTCTCCCCTACCTTCCCACTACCTTCATCCCCTCCCCTCCCTTCTTTCCTTCTCTCTTCCTTCAACCTCTCCCCTATCTTCTTTCCCTCTTCCTTCATCATCTCCCCTCCCTTCTTTCCTTCTCTCTTCCTTCAACCTCTCCCCTATCTTCTTTCCCTCTTCCTTCATCATCTCCCATCCCTTCTTTCCTTCCCTCTTCCTTCAGAGCCTTCTTGCTTTTTCATCCTTACCGTCAGCTTGTACAATTAGATATCATAGTGATAGTCTTCTCTGTAATCAGCAGCCTCGAGAGGACCATTAGGTCTGTTGCTGTTTGCTTTCCTTTGTACTCCTTTGTATCTTCTCCCCTTCCTTCCTTCCTTCCCTCTTCCTTCATCCTTTCCCCTTTCTTCTTTCCTTCCTGACTCTTTACTTTTGCCCTTTTTTCCTTCCCTCCCTCCTTTTCTTCCTTACCCTTTCATTTTTCCTCTTTTCCTTCCCTTGTTTCTTTCCTTCCTTACCCTTTCCCTCTTTCTCTCCTCCTCCCCTCCCCTTCTTTCTTTCCTTGCCCTTTCCCTTGCTGCTCCTCTCCTTCCTTTCACTCCTCTCCATTTCTTCTTCCTATCCACCTTGTCTCCCTCTATTGTCGCTGCCCTGTCGCTCTTCCTCTCCTCTCCTCCCTCCTTTTCTTTTTCTCATCCATCCCTCTTCCTATCCTCCTTTCATTCCTCTCCTTCTCTGTCTGCCTGTCTGTCTGCCTGTCTGCTTGCCTGTCTGTCTGTCTGTCTGTCTGTCTGTCTGTCTGTCTGTCTCTGTCTGTCTGTCTGTCTCTGTCTGTCTGTCTGTCTGTCTGTCTGTCTCTCTCTCTCTCTCTCCTTTCCGTTGCTTTTCCTCTTTAATTCCCATTCCCTTTACACCTTCCCCTCTTCATACTCTCCCTCCCTCTTGCTTCCGCTTTCCATTCTCTTTCTCTTTCCTCTTTCTCCTCTATCCTCCTCTCTCTCTCCTCATTTTCCTCCTTCTCCTCCTCTTCCTCTCCATTCCCCCTCCTCCCTCCCTATCTCCTTTCTCTCCTTCCCTGTCTCTTTTCCCATCTTCCATACTTCTTCTTTCTCTTCCCTCCCTCCTCTCCCATTCTCCTCCCCTTTATTCCCCCTCTTTTCTCCCCTTACCCTGAGCCCTCTCACTCTTTTTCCTCCTCCTCCTCCTCCTCCTCCTCCTCTCTCTCTCTCTCTCTCTCTCTCATTCACTCCTCTCCCCATTCCAATCACTTTCCCCCACCGCTTTCTCCCTCCCCCACCCATTAACCTCTCTCCCCTCTTCTCCAATTATCCTCTCTCCATCCACTCCTCTCTGCCAATTCTCCATCTCTCCCCTTCTCCCCTCATCTCAACCAGGTCTCCCCCCTTCCCCTTCCCCTTCCTTTTCCCTCCCATCCTCTCTCTTTCTGTCCTCTTCTTCCGTTATCCTTCCCTTCCCTCCCCTCTCTTCTCCTTAGTCTCCTCTCCCCTTCCCATCCCCTCTCCTACCTTCTCTTCCCTTTCCTGTTTCCCTTCCCACTCCTCCCTTCCCCAATCCTCCTACACTTCTCTCCTCCTTCCCCTCCCATTCCCTCTCCGTTCCCTCCTTGCTTTCTCTCCTATCCCCTCCCTTCCCTTCTCCTCCCCTCTCCCTCTCCCCCTCCCCTCCCCGCTATTACAACCCCACCTCATCTAAAGATCTCAGGGGAAAAAAACAAAAAAAAAACAAGAGAAGCTTTAGTTAAAACATCAAGAAATTCTGAGGTGAAGTTTCGGAGGCCAAACCAAAACAAACAAACAAACAAACAAAATGATTGAGAGAGAGAGAAAGAGAGAAGTAACTATATAAAGGGACTGAGTCTTAAGGCCGCTGTTCAAGGCCAGGGCGTCTGTGTATTGGCCTTTTTTTTTTTTTTTTTTTTTTAACTCTTTAATGGTGCTGTGGATGGGAAGCCTTCTCTTGGTGGCATCGATTTGGAGCTGTCCGGGTGTACTGAAGTCTCTCCACTACTTCCCTATCCGCCAAATGGAGGATGGTGGACTGCTGAAGGTTAAGTCTGCAGTCCACTGGGATCACGTTGAGATGAGCCTCGGGTTGAAACAATACTATTTCCCTGTCCTTCGATACCGTTGTTATAATTTATTCTTACTTCCGGGAGACTATCTTAAGTTAGGGATGATTTCTTAAACTGAAGGGGCTCAGACCTGATTCAAAAACTCCCTCTTAATCTACATAAAGTCATTGTCGTGAGCAAGAATAAAACTAGAAAGCTCTCAGAGAGTGTATACCTTCGCCAACTCCAATAGATTGTACGAGTTCATTAATTCGGACCCGGATCTACCTCAAAATCTAATTAGCTCCTTAACCCATTTTCTATCCAATAATTATAATTGAAGGTCGATAACAACTATTCAGAATATCTTGTAAACAGGAAACAAAGAGACGCAGGTGAATACACAACCTCCTCTGCCTTCGTTGGCAGAGGTAATTAAATAAAATTACCTGAGTGAAGCGCCTTTACACCTACAGCACGAAAGCGCACACACACACACACACACACACACACACCACTCCCTCCACCCTCATCACCACCACAATCCCAAACTCTCCCAAATGATCTGGTGAAGGAGGATGATGATGCAAGTAATGAAGACTCCAAGTGACCGTGCCTGCCACACTACTGAGAGGCTAATGAGGGTAATTAGGGCGGGATCCAGGGTCTTTAGGCCCGGTACCATGCCTCCTTATCACGCTAATTACTCGGGCTTCTGGTAATTAACATGTTGTTCATTGTTGGGGTGTTGATGACGGTGATGATAGTGATATTTAGATGATTGGAATGGGAAGTTGACTGGGTATATGTAGGTGTGTGTGTGTGTGTGTGTGTGTGTGTGTGTGTGTGTGTGTGTGTGTGTGTGTGTGTGTGTGTGTGTCAGAGAGAGAGAGAGAGAGAGAGAGAACACAAAACTCCCACACCATCACGCTCCACACCACCACAGCACAACCACACTACAACCATACCTCACCACCACACCACAGTTCACAATCCACACCACACCACAACCACTTTCACCACAATCACACTATCCTAACCCTCACTATCACACCACCACACTGTCACACTATCTTTAGACATCCATACTGCCGGACTCCACACTAAGGCTCTCTACACTCATACTAGCATACAAGTTACACTATCATACTTTCACACTTAACAACAACTACACTACCATCATCACATTACTACACTACATTACAGTGCAAACATAACTGCAGATTCCTCACCATATAACTTTATGCACAACTACATCTACTACTGTCTTCATACACACACACACACACACACACACACACACACACACACACACACACACACACACACACAGAACTATCATATCACTATTTAGGGTCTGGCATTAAAACACACACACACACACACACACACACACACACACACACACACACACACACACTAAGAAGGAGAGGTGAAGGATGGCAGCAGACAGGCAGACTGGTAAGAGAGAGAAATTTAGAGATAATCTTTACGAGACAGTGGCAGACAGCGAAACAGAGATAAGAGATGGAAATTAAAAATAAGTCTTAATGTCCGGATGATACAGGATAAGAGGCAGAGGAATTAAGAATGTAGAATAACTGGGGGGAGGGCAGCGAAATGGCAGGGAACAGGGCGACATGGAGATGATTTTTTTTTTTTTTTTACATGTCCGATTCTGGGCAAAGGCTTCGGGGCCTATTTCTTGGGGGCAGTGACCTCTCCCAAGGCTCAGTAGTCCTCCTACACCTCCACATATCACCACTTCGGCGCTAACACCCACAGTCCATATTGAATACATGCTAGGGCTGTCTCACAGAGGATTGGTGTATTGGTATCAGCGGGGGTATTTTTATGACATGTCGGCGGGTCATCTGGTAGATCAGGAAAGTCTGCTTTTAGGAAATTCAAAACCTTAAACTGTTCCCTGCCCCAGCCGGGATTCGATCCTGGGTCCATTAGGACTGCCGGCCGCCTCTCTACCGATTCAGCCACCGCCTCCCATTATGGGATTAAGACGTCTGGCTACAGATGGATGGAGAGATAGACAGATAGATAAATAGAGAGATAGACTGGACAGACTGATTGATAGATAGATATATAGATCGACTGACTGATAGATAGAATGGCTTTATCTATGCAGTAAATTAGGTGAATAGTCGTGTAATAAAAAAAAAAACCTTATCTTTAACTTTACTTTGTGTCCTTTACTTCAAGGTCTCTCTGAGCATTATATCTCTTGCAATACTACTACTACTACTACTACTACTACTACTACTACTACTACTACTACTACTACTACTACCTGCTCTAAAATTCTCATCCATCTATTTTGAATGCCGAGTTGTAGCATTAGATTCACACTAGAATATAATGCTGGTAACAAAGAAGTGCAATGGAAAAGATATAGTAGCTGAAGTATTGTCTTATTCCGTCACTGAGCTACGTGAAATAAGTTGCAAAAAAGTCTGAAAATCTGGGCCAAGTTAAGGTGAAAGGCTTAAAATTTGGGCCAAGCTAAGGTGAAAATGGTATAGTCTGGCAGTTAATGAGAGAGAGAGAGAGAGAGAGGAAAACCGAGGAAGTACTGGTGGTTGAATTAGGTCAAAGAGTAGAAATAAGAAACAGGTTAAGACGATAGAACCAAGGAGGTATTCCCCCCAATGTCTTGCTTCCGAAACTAAGATATTCTGGAAGGAGCTGAGAGGAACTTGGTGTGTACCTGTGTTCCTTGATTAGTGGGTGTACAGGCATTAGTAATTTTGGTGTGTTCCTTTATTAGAGGGTGTTTAGGTGTTAGTAATTTTGGTGTGTTTCTTTTTTAGTGGGTGTTCAGGTGTTAGTAATTTTGGAGTGTTCCTTGATTAGTGGGTGTTTAGGTGTTAGTAATTTTGGTGTGTTCCTTGATCAGTGGGTGGACAGGTGTTAGTAATTTTGATGTGTTCCTTGATTAGCATGTGTTCAGGGCTCTTTATCCTTTCCACAGCACTTCTTCCTGACTAGCATCGTATTCTAATGCTAATCTATTATGACAACTCAAAATTCAAGGTTGAGAGATGGTAATTTTAGGCCAGAGTCAAATCGGTATAGGAAGAATTATCATTTGATTAGACGAAAGTGTTCTAGAAGAAAGTGTTCCCCTCGCGGTACTGCCGTAACGAATAATTACATCCAGGTGATCAGTGGAATTATGCTAGCCAGGTGCAACCATATTAGGCACGTTCACCTTAAGATTTTAGACTCAGGTGATTCCCTATCATTAATAGCAAGAGCCGGGAATGTCAAGTACAGTTCAACCCTCCTTCTGATTCACAATAACTTCCCTCCAATCGTGGCCAGTGATTCCGGTAGCAATGGAGGAACTAGCCATGGTGGAAGTCGCACCTGCTCCAGCGCCAGCTGTGCTACGAATCTCTGGACAATTCGACGATCTTTGGAAACTAAATATGGAAATGTACAGCTTAAACACAAACACACACACACACACACACACACACACACACACACACACAATTATTTTCCACGTACAGTTCAAGAGAAATTTACACCAAGCAAAACACAAAAATACTTCTATCTTTACTAATACGTGTCTCATGTGGGTCGACCATGCCTCTCACAAGTAAACTTTATTATTATTATTATTATTATTATTATTATTATTATTATCATTATTATCATTATTATTATTATTATTATTATTATTATTATATGTGGTAGGTGGGGGCACTCACCATCCACTCACTCGATGTAGTGCTGCTCTCAGGTGTCTGCTCTTTCCTCTTCTCCATCCATATTTCCTTCCATCCTCCTCTGTATTTCTTTCCTTCATTCTTTCCTTGTCCTTCTGCCTACGGGTGACTTTACACTCCCTCTTCTGTCTCTCTTTCCTTCATTCTTTCCTCGTCCTTCTGCCTGTGGGTAACTCTACACTGAGTTACAAGCCAAATGATTTCCTGTACACCAGGAAAACATTTACTACGCTGTATGGTAACCATATAACCAAATATTGGCGCCCGGTGGTCTAGTGGGTAATTATTGCGCTCCAATCGGATTGAGCCGGTGCAGGTTTATATCCAAGGGATGGTTGGGGTTTATTGCTCACGTAATGCCACCCAGGGATGAGTGAGGCTGTTCGCTTTCATCTTAAATGTCAGAACCAACTCCCTAGCTCCAGGGCCCAGATTCTACAAACCGTCATAGCTAAGTCCGTCGTACATATCTAAACAAAATGGCGCATTTTAGACATAACTCCTTCAGAAACTCGTATGGTCGACCATCCTTCCCTCCTCTTTTCTACTCTGATGGTTCTGTAGCTATTTCTTCTACTGATAAAGCAGATCTCTTCGCACAGACTTTCTCCTCCAATTCCACCTTAGACGATTCCGGTGCTGTTCCTCCATCACTTCCCCCCTCTGACTTCTTCATGGCTGACATTAAAATTTCTTCAGTTGATGTATTTTCTGCCATTACTGGCCTCAGTACTAACAAGGCATATGGGCCTGATGGGGTCCCTCCTGTTGTTCTCAAAAACTGTGCTTCTGTGCTTACACCCTGCCTGGGCAAACTATTTCGCCTTTGTCTGTCAACTTGTACCTTTCCTTCTTGCTGGAAGTTTGCTCTCATTCAGCCAGTCCCAAAGAAGGGTGACCACTCCCAACCCTCCAACTATCGTCCAATTGCTTTAACGTCCTGTATTTCAAAAGTTTTCGAGTCAATTCTTAATAAAAAAATTTTAAGGCATCTTTCCTATCACAACCTTCTTTCCGATCGTCAGTATGGGTTCCGTCAGGGACGCTCCACTGGCGATCTTCTCACCTACCTTTCAGACTCCTGGTCATCCTCCTTTCGGGACTTTGGCGAAAGCTTTGCCATTGCACTTGACATCTCAAAGGCTTTCGATCGAGTCTGGCATAAATCTTTAATTTCCAAACTGCCCTCCTACGGTTTCTATCCTTCTATCTGTACCTTCATCGCTAGCTTCCTTTCTGGTCGTTCTATAGCTGCTGTCGTAGACGGCCATCGTTCTTCTCCTAGATCTATCAACAGTGGTGTTCCTCAGGGCTCTGTCCCATCACCAACACTCTTCCTTTTATTCATCAATGATCTTCTAAGCTGTACATCTAACCCTATCCACTCATACGCTGATGACTCCACCCTTCACCTTTCCATTCGGTTCCCGCAACGCCCATCTCAACAGTTACTTCAAGAAACAAGGGATGAGGCTATGGCACACCTAATGTCTGACTTGGCTCATATCTCTGACTGGGGTAAAAATAATATGGTTGTCTTTAATGCTTCTAAGACTCAGTTCTTACACCTATCAACCCGACAAAATCTTCCACAGGTATACCCACTAATGTTTAATAATATTCAGATTAATCCTGCATCATCCTTGAACATGCTGGGGGTTTCATTTACTCGGGACCTATCTTGGAAAGATCATATTACATCTCTTGTAAAATCTGCTTCCAAGAGATTGGGTGTGCTAAGCCGACTCCGCTCTTTCTTTACCCCTGCACAATTGTTGACTCTATACAGGGGTTTTATCCGCCCCTGTGTGGAGTACAACTCTCATGTGTGGGGAGGCTCCCCACATACAGCTCTTCTCAATAGGGTGGAGTCAAAGGCTTTTCGTCTCATTAACTCTCCTCCTCTTACTGACTCCCTTCAACCTCTGTCTCTTCGCCGCACTTTTGCATCTTTATCTCTTTTCTATCGCTACTTTAATGGTCACTGCTCCTCTGAACTGTCTGCTTGCATTCCTCCACCTCTACGACGGGCGCGTAGCACCCGTCTGGCAGCAAACTCTCATCCCTTTTCTGTCCAACTCTCTAATGCAAGAGTTAACCGTTACTCCCAGTCTTTCATTCATGCAACAGGTCAGCCCTGGAACTGTCTCCCTCTGTCTGTATTTCCTCCTGCCTATGATCTCCAGTCTTTCAAACGCAGTGTGTCCAGGCATCTCAAAATGATCGGATCTTGAATTTGGCTCTCTATTGTATTTTGTTTTTCTCTTGGAGGGAACTGTTACTGCGGGCTCATGGCCTTTGGTTCCTTCTTCCTCGCATAAAAAAAAAAAAAAAAAAAAACTCCTATGGACGACCATAATAAGACGCGCGATGGTATGTTCGGGTTCACCCTGTCTTAACGCCGCCTATGACCGTCAGAAGTGTGTCAACATGGCCGCACCACAGCAAGCAGATCCCCAGCCGAGGAATATTTTCCGAAGAAGGGACGTGCTTAACGAGCTCAGTGATGCTGAGCTTATCAAGAGATACCGGCTAGACAGGGACGGTATTTTGTATGTCACCAATCTTGTGAGAGACGCCTTATCGAATGACACCAAGAGGAGAAACCCACTCACCCCGGAGCTTAAGGTCATCATAACACTACGTTATCTTGCTACCGGAAAAATGCAAATGTGCAGAGTTTGGGCTTTACAGTACTTGTAGGGCTAGCCCCAGCAGGTTAGGTTAATTATGGACGTCTAAAAAATATTAAATAATAAATAATTAAATATAATAAAATAATAATAATGGGATAGGTAAAGTTTAGACTGGTCGAAAAAATAATACTTTAGGTTAAGGTTAGTGTAAAAAAATTTGAAAATATTAAATAAACCAGAAACAAATTATAGAAATATATAACTCAACCTAACCCAGATGAACTGGTTATTGTCCCATTGCTGTCCATAGCAATGAACATTTTCTTTAACTTTCTTTGGACTTAAGAAAATATTTGTAATGTAGGTTAAGTATATTATAATAAATAATGATATGAATAAAAAAATAAAAAAATATATATATATATAATAAAATTTAACCTAACCAAGTTTAGCCTAGCCAACAAAAAAATACTAATATGAAATTAGATGAAATTAATAAGGTAGGTTAAGTTTACACTAGTCAGACAGTGTTTTTGGTTACACACTTTTCAACGGGAATACGTTTCAGCGCATTTTCTCACAAACGAATTCCTATTTTACTATGTCTAACTTCCCCAAAAGTCGTAATATGAAGTTAAAACAATTTAAATCCAAGAAAATAATGCCAAGAATCTATTTTATTCCATAAATTTAAAGTTGACAAATTGTGAGCGGTGCGTTCTAGCAGCTGACGGTGTTGTTGGATTAGTGAGGTATGGCCGACGACTTCCGACGGCCATAAGACTGACTGTCATAAATTTGCTTAGCTATGACGGTTAGCTAGGGTCGACCATAAGCACTATGCAGAATACAGGCCCAGGCTCCTACGCTTCTCATGGGGCAAAGTAGGACTGGATGATGGATGGATGGATGGATGGATTATTGTTATTATTATTATTATTATTATTATTATTATTATTATTGTTGTTGTTGTTGTTGTTGTTGTTATATGATTATCATTATCATCATCATCATCATTATTATTATTATTATTATTTTTTTTTTTTTTTTTTTTTTTTTTAATGTTGAAGAGCTGAGAGACATAAGAGCATGATGCCGTATTATAGGTATTGCTGAGGTCTGGAAACCAAGTAAGGCATGCCAGACTTCTCTGACACATACATACTGATCTTCTGAGGTAAACAAGGAAATGAAGAAGAATATATAATAGCAAATCAACATACTTCCTTCATAAATGGATTACGAGTGAGGTTGTGAAAATGATGTCTTATTTTCCACTCAGTTGATGTGAATGAAAAAAAAAAAATGGTACTGAAATAACACATACTATGCTGTGTTTCAAATCTCTTCGTCCCATGCTTATCAGGTATGCATAAAATGAACAACTACCTTTTTCGCTCACCGTACATTTTCTAAACTACTTGTACTTCTCTGGAAATAAGTACTGTACATCAGTGTAATAACGATAAATATGCTCTTCTACTTACATTGCTGCGGTATGGTTACAGAGGAAGCAACTTACCTGCAAAAGTAATATATGTTATTAGTATGAGAAAGGATTTGAAGTTCACATACGTTTATGTCAGTTGTAATAAACAATCAGTCATGGTAACAGTAGAAGTAACACACACACACACACACACACACACACACACACACACACACACACACACACACACACACACACGCTTCAACGTTGCATCTGACTCGTGATAAAACTTCCACCCACTAATTTTATTCATTCACCAGTAGAACTTGTCCTTAACCTGTGACAAGAGGGAGAAATATGAGCTGGGAATGAAAACGTGTGTGTGTGTGTGTGTGTGTGTGTGTGTGTGTGTGTGTGTGTGCGAAGTAATAGTCTGTAAGAGAGGTAAGGTGTGGGAGAGGTGCTGGTGTTGGAGGTACCTACGTTCATAACAATACAGGTGTTCCAACAGGTGTGGTGGAGAGAAGGCAGGTGTGGGGAGGACAAGGAGTGATTTGGTGGTAGTGTGGTGTTGTGGTAGGGATGTGGTGATGGTGATACAAACAGTGGTGGTGTGGTGTGACGTGTTTTTTTTTTTTTTTGGTGTGGTGTGGGGAGTGACCAAGACATGTGTAGTGTGGCACGTGTTTACTAAAAAAAAGAAGGAACCCAAGGCTGTCAGGCTGAAAAAAAAAGTGTCTGTGTAAAGAAAAGGGATGAAATAGAAATCCAGAATCAGAATTCGTTCATTCCGAAATTGCTTGACACACGTCCTTAAACAAATTGGAGGTCATAGTCAGAGGGAAAGATATATTGAAGAAAACAGTCTCGGGGAGAGAGAGAGAGAGAGAGAGAGAGAGAGAGAGCACAATGAGGAAAGCAAAACTGAATCCAAAAGGTGTGCGTCAGTTGAGAAAATTGAAAGGCAGGTATGAGTAGGTGTGAGAAAGTGAGTCAATGTGAGAAAATGTGAGAGAGTGTGCAGAGATGAATGCATAGAATGGCATAGTTAAACAGACAGACAGATAGTGACACTTAGAGAGGCGTAAATAGACGGACAGACAGAAAGACAGACAGATAAAGAGGCACAGATTGTTATAGACAGACAGATAGATAAATCAATGTAAACAGATAGATAGACAAACAGATAGACAGACAGGTAGATAGCCAGATATTTTATTAATCACAAAACAGTGATCTGATGCCCACACCCCATAAGAAAGAAAAAATAACAGGGTTAAAAAGAAGGTAAAATTAATCTAAAAATGTAGGCCAGGTAGGACAGGTGTGTAGCCAGGTGAGGACGGCTTTCTCACCTGTGGAATGTGGATGTGGGTGGGATAGTGCAGGATAGAATTACCTTATATTACATCACCTGTCCTCACTCCTACCTCTACGCCCATCTTCATACTAATATCCACGTTAAACCTTCATCCTTTCATATTTCTTCACACTGCTTCATATTACGTTCATACTGACTCATACTACGTTCCTATTCCTTCATTCTTATTTCATATTGCATCACCTGTTCTCACTACCATCCCTACGCCCTTCTTCATACCAATTTCCACCTTAGGCCTTCATCCTTTCATATTTCTCCATATTGCTTCATATTACGGTCATATTGCGTCATACTAATTTCATACTAGGCTACTAAAATCCACCTTGAGCTTCCTTTCATACTTTTTCACAGTGCTTCACATTACGTTCATGATGATTCATACTATGTTCATACTGCTTCATACTAATTTTACAATGCTGCATACTACTTTATATTACATCAACTGTCCCCACTCACACCCCTACGTCCTTCTTCACACTAATTTCCACCTTAAACCTTCATTCTTTCGCATTTCTTCACAGTGCTTCATATTGCACTCATACTGCTTCATACCAATTTCACACTGCGCCTACTACTTCATATTACATTACTAATTTTCTTTACATTCCTTCATACTAAGTTCATACTGCTTCATACTACGTTCATACTGCTTCATACTAATTTCTTAATGATGGATACTACTTTCTATTACATTAGGATATTTCTTCAGTGCCTCATATTCCGTTCATACTGCTTCATACTAATTTCATACTTCCTCATACTACTTCATTTTACATTACTATTCTTCTCCACAGTGCTTCATATTACACTCATACTGCTTCATACTAATTTCATACTGTTTCACACTAATTTCATACTTCCTCATACTACATTACTATCCACACTCCCACCCACCCATATTTTTTTTTTTCTATGAATAAGGTTACGAAATTTCACCTCAAGACTTTATTATTTCACATAGTTTCATATTTTTCATGTCCCTTCATACTGTTCTCATATTACTTCATACTAATACCATATTGCTTTCATATTTATTCATCCTTTCCAGATTTCCAGACATCTGTTCCTACTTAATATATCCATGTATCTATCTATCTATCTGTCAACCAATCTATCTATTCACCTATGTCTATCTATATCTATATTTATATCTATATGTATCTGTCCATCCATCTATCTATATCTATCTAGCCATCCATCTATATCTATATGTATCTATCCATCCATCTATCTATATCTATCTAGCCATCAATTTATCTATCAATATCTCTATATCTATCTATCTACAGTATATATCCATATCTATATCTATCTATCAATCAGTCTATGTATCTATATCTATCTATCAATCAGTCTGTGTATCTATACCTATCCATCCATCCATCCATCTGTCTATATGTCTATCTATCTATCTATCAATAATTCCTTAACAGTCTAACGTATTTTCTTCACATCGCTTTCATATCGACTTAGTTTGCATCGTTAAGTGGATAATGATGTGTAATTTGCAGAATAAATTGCTTAGAAGAAGGCGTTAAGGAAATCTCAAGTCACTCAGAATATGTCTCCAAGGTCCACATTCCCCTCGGGTAAGGAATCTCCCTAACACCTCCTCCTTAGCGATTTATTTGTGGATATGGCTGGTTAATAACCTAGCATACGTTGTTTATGCAGAGTATGATGATACTGGAAGGATATATATACTACTGAAAAGGACAGTAAGGTGTAAGAAACAAAATAAATCGCTTAGGAAAAGGTGTTAGGAAGCTTCCTTATGGGGTTACAGGTTCTTTATGAGCCTCCCCCCCCCCCCACACGCAGAAAAGGAGTTACTGAAAACACTATCTCACTTCTACAGTTCCGTATGTCTCCCCTCAGCTCATTAAAATCGCCTGGTCAACTCTGGAACTGTCTCACTTTGTATTTCTGACTGCCTATGACCTCCAGTCTTTCAAACACAGTGTGTCCAGGCATCTAGAAATGAACGGATCTTGAATTTGGCTCCCAGTTATTTTGTTTTTGTTTTTCCTTGGAGGGAGAAATTTTCGGGGTCTTGGTTTTTGGTTCCTTCTTCCTTGCATAAAAAAAAAGAATACACAAACAAGCCTATTCACTACGATGTCATTTTTCCTCTTCTTAGCTACAGACGATTTTTATATTTTAGGAGTGAATAGCTAAACAAAAGCCATATGCACCCTCACAAAAACACCCTGTCCAGTGCCAACAGTCTCCTCCAGGCTGAACTAAATCATTTGGAGACATCAGCAATAAATTATAATATGACGACCTCGAGCTGAAGAGGTTAATGGATAAAGTAATTAGCTTCCCTTAGTATTTTTTTAAGAGCGCGCGCACGCACGCACACACACACACACACACACACACACACACACACACACACACACACACACACACACACACACACACACACACACACACACAAGGCTGCAAGTGCAATAAGTAAAGAAAGTCTCTCTCTCTCTCTCTCTCTCTCTCTCTCTCTCTCTCTCTCTCTCTCTCTCCTGAATATCCATATAATCCCTTGACTGGTCACATCATAATTGGTAATCCTCTGTACATATTGGCCAGCTCAACCAGATCAAGCACACACACACACACACACACACACACACACACACGCAAACTCTCTCTCTCTCTCTCTCTCTCTCTCTCTCTCTCTCTCTCTCTCTCTCTTTCATTACATCCATCCATCCCTGCATCTCTACATCCAACCATCAATCCATTCTTTCTCTCTATGAGATGGAATGTGGTGTAAGTTTGTGGGGAGGGCAGTGAAATGACAAGGGACAGGGTGACATGGAGCCGATTTGTTTGTGGCCACCTTTGGCGAGATTAAGGCGTCTGGCTATAGATAGATAGACTAGACACCATTTTTCATATCGCTCGTCAGGTGTTCCAGAACGTATAGAAGGGAAGTTTAATATTCTTTTTTTATTATGTTTACAAAATAATGAAAAAAAGAGTAAAAGATCTATTAGTTTTTCGAGGTTCTTTGTTATAAAAAAGACCACAACTAACATAAGTATTGAAGGATATAAAGACAAGGAAAGCAAAGCAGCATGTCTCCCTAGAGAGAAAGGAGAGGGAGAGGAATAAAGGGAAAGAAGAAGAGAGGAGAGGTGAGCGAGGGAAGGGAAAACTGTGTGGAGAAGGATGATGATGATGATGATGATGGTGCTGATGACGAGGAAGGAAAATACACTGTAGAGAGTGAGAGAGGCTTCAGTTTCTCTCCCTGGCTTAGTCTCCCCTTCACACTTGTTCCCTCTCTCATTTTTCTCTCAGACGCTGATCTCTCTTTCTCTCTCTCTCGCTTACTCTCTCACACCAGCCTTTGTACCTTTATTCAATGTATTTCTCTACCTCCCCTCTCTGCATGAGTCTCCCTTGCACATAGGCTGCTTTAACTCTCGCTCTCTCTCTCTCTCTCTCTCTCTCTCTCTCTCTCTCTCTCTCTCTCACACACACACACACGGACACCTTCACATTCTCTCTCTCTCTCTCTCTCTCTCTCTCTCACACACACACACACACACACACACACACACACACACACGCACACGGACACCTTCACGTTCTCTCTCTCTCTCTCTCTCTCTCTCTCTCAGTAAAGGTAAATAAAGCAGATATTACCCACTCAACAGCATAGTCCCAAAGAGTGAGTCGCGCTCCATTTGCCTAGAGAATAAATGATTTTGAGCGAGCGATTTAATGCAATCCGATTACACAGCAGGTGGAATCAGGTATCAGTGTGTTGGTAGTGTTGGCAGTGTTGTCTGTGGTGTTGGTAATGTCCTAGGCGTTAGCTGGAGGGGGTCAAACAAGGTAAGGTAAGGGTTGGCAGGTACTGAGTCTGTCTGTTATTGGTGTGCGTGAGTGGGAGAGTGAGTGTGTATGTGGGGGGGAAGAGTGTGTGTGTGTGTGTGTGTGTGTGTGTGTGTGTGTGTTTGCGTCTGCGTGCGTTGCGTGCATGTGGTGTGAGGGGCTGCACGTGAAACTGTTACTAAAGACACACACACGCTTACTCGGCCTCACGTCCTTATTGGCTCCAGGCCTTTGAGATCCTGAGTGTGGGGGAAGGGGAGGAAAGGGAAAGAGGGAAAGGGGACAAGAAAGGAAGGGGAAAAGGAAGGAGCTGAGAGGAAGAAGGGAGAAAGGAAGCTGGGAGAGGAAGGAGCGAGAAAGGAGGGGGGAGAATAAGGGAGGAGAAAGAGAGGGGGTAGAGGAAGGAGGGACAGACAGGGAAGGGAGAGATTAAGCTTGGGGGAAAGGGAGGGGGAAGTAAGGAGGAAGAAAGGGTGGGGAAGGGAAGAAGAGAGAGAGAGAGAGAGAGGTAGGATCGGTGACAGGAGGGGGAAGGGTGGGAGAAGGGAAGGCAAGGGGAAAGGGGAGGGAGAAAGGAGGAAGGGGAGGGAAGCAGAAGGAGGGAGAAAGGGAGGGAAAGGAGGAATGGGAGAGAGAAGGGAAGAGGAAGGACAGGATGGGAAGGGGTGGTGGGAGGGGAAGGAAAGGATATAGAATGGGAAGGGAAGGAGAGGTGAGAGAAAAGAAGGGGGATGGGAAGGTGGGGGAAAGGGAGGGAAAGAAAGGAAGAAGGGGAGAGACGGGAGGGGGATGTGAAGTAGGGAAAGAATGGGAGAGAGAGGGGATGGGAAGGGAAGAAGAAGCTAAGCAGCAAGGAAGGGGGGAGATGGAGAGGGAGGAAGGAGGGGAGATAGAGAAAAAGGGAAGTGAGGGTGGTGAGGAGGAGGGGGGGAGGTGAGATGAGAAAAGGAGAGAGAAAGAAAGAGAGGGGGAAGCGAGGAGAAGGGGAGTGAGAGGAGGGAAGGAAGGGAAAGAAGGAGGGGAATGAAGTAGGAAAGGGGATGGAGGAGGAGAAGGAGGAGGGGGAGGGGAAGGGTGATGGGGAGATGAAGAGATGGTAGGGTTATTTTTGTAACTGAGAGAGAGAGAGAGAGAGAGAGAGAGAGAGAGAGAGAGAGAGAGAGAGAGAGAGACGAAAACCGCGATAGGGCGTAAAAATCATGTCGGGCAAGATTGGGTTATATTCTCTTTCTTCTTATCTCCTTCCCCCTTCTCTTTTTTCCTTTCTTTCTCACTTCATTTTCTTCAGTGTTCTCCTTCCCCCCCCCCTCTCTCTCTCTCCTGTACTCCTCTTACTTCATTTCCTCTTTTACTAATCTTTCTTATTCTTTTCTTCCTCTTCTTTGCCTTGCTCTCTTGTTTTTTCTCCTCTCTTCTCCCCTCCTCTTTCCTCCTCTCCTTCCATCTCTCCTTTCCTCTCCTCTTCCTTCCTCCCCTCCCCTCCCCTCCCCTTCCATTCCTTCCTTCCTTCCTACTCCTTCCCTTCTCCTCCCTCCACTTCTCCCTCCAGACATTGTCCATTTCATCATAGTTCACCCATTGTCAGGATTACATTACCAGGGTTTATTTTCACTTCATTCTTCTCTTCCTCTCTTCTCCTAGTCACTTTTTGCTCCCTCTCTTCTCCTCCTCCCTCTTTTCCTATTCTGTATCTCTTTCCTTTCCTTTCCTTTCCCTTTCCCTTCCTCTCTTCTTGTCTCTCTCTCTTCTCTTCCCTCTTTTTTCTTTTTTCCTTTCTTTTTCTTTCCTGTCTCGCTCTTTTGTTGTCTCTCTCCTTTCTCTTCCCAATCGTCCTATCCTCTTTTCTCTTTTCTTTCCCCCGTCCTCTCTCTCTCTCTCTCTCTCTCTCTCTCTCTCCATTTTGGTTTGATCTGTGTTCTCTTTTTACTTTCCTTGAGTTCCATTCCAGACAAACACTCACACACTTGTCTTCCTCTCTCTCTCTCTCGCTCTCTCTCTCTCTCTCTCTCTCTCTCTCTCTCTCTCTCAAAAATAAATATATAAATAAATAAATAAAATTAATAAAGAAATAAAACAGAGGACAAATTGCAGTTTCGTACAACCGTAGAATATTGAAATTTCCTTTTGACAGTATACACATATCACCATCTTCTGCCGTTTCTACTAAATACGTAATTGCCTCAAATGCACTTTTTAGTACCAAGTAGATCAGGAGTGGGTGGGGGGGTGTTCAGCTTGTATCTCCGTCTGTTATCGAATCTACGTCTACACTGGATGAAATTACATTAGGTTAATTTAAGTTAGATTAAATTAGGTTAGGTTAGGTTAAGTTAGATGCAATAAAAGACGGATATAGGAGACGGAATGAACCGTTTCCGCCGTGCTTCCCCCACCCAACCCCCTCTCCCACTCCTTACCTACTTAGAACTAAGAAGTGCATTTGCGAGAATTATTTAGTATAAACAGCAGTAGAAGGTGAGATGTGTATATTGTCAAAAGTAAATTTCAAGATTCCATGGTTGTACGGAACTGCAAATTGACTTAAAAAAAAAAAAAAAAAAAAGGAGCATTACAGTAGAAAAAGAGAAAAACAGCTTCTAACAATAAATGTCCCTATTATCGAGATTCCCCCCCAAATAAAAAATGGTTAAGTTTTTTCCTAAACTAAAGGGAACATTAGAGCAAAAAAAAAAAAAAAGAAAGAAAAAGAAGACGAAAAAGACCAAATTCTAACAACGATTCGCACTTGATTAAGATTTCGAAAAACTGGCAACGATTTTTCGTGAAGTAAAAAGAACATGAAAGAAAAAATGAAAAACAAAAATCAATTTCTAACCATAATTCTCAGTTTTATTAACATTTCGAAAAAAAAGTTCAGATCTTCATGAAATAAAGAAAAAAAATTAGGTGAAAAAAAAAAGAATATGCACTCCAGTTTCTAATAATAAATTTTCTCCTTTACTGAGAAATTGAAAAAAAAAAAAATCGTGACTGCAGGCCCAGATGCCACAAACACGGATTCTTGATTACACAACCCGGAGTTATCGGGAGGCCTTCACAACTCCCTAATGGAAAAACTCGCGCTCTAAATCAAGTTCACGTTTCCGAGAGATGCGTCACGGCGGCGAATTTTCAGCTCTGCGAAACTGTTGATGTTATGTGCGATGACGTACGTGTAATTAAGCGAAAAATTGTGGGAAAAAATAATCTTAGATTTTCACTTCGTTTTAACGAAATTGAGAATGGTTGTTGTTTTTTTTTAATTTATTTCTCTAGTACATCATCAGCATCATCACTATCTTCATCATCATTATCATCATCATCGTCTTCATTATCATCATCATCATCATCATAGTCTTCATCATCACTGTTTTATTCATCGTCAGATTTTAGTAATCATCATCACCACCACCACCACCATCAATATCATCATCATCATCACTGTCCTCGCAATCATCATCATCATCATCATTATTGTCCTCGTCATCATCATTATCATCATTATTATAAGCATCTTCAAATTTCAGTCATCATCATCAGCCATTTTTTGAATAAAAAATGTTTTACATATAACATACTGCATTTAGTAATCTCTGAAATTTAGGCACG
>NC_137069.1:39880043-39950043 GCF_032717465.1 Coenobita brevimanus
TGCTTGAAAACGTTTGACATGAAATTACCTCCCCGGTCCGACTGCACCTCCCTGGGGAGACCAAACTTTGTGAAGAACCCCAGCATTTCCTTAACCACGTTCTTTGCTGAGATGTTTCTAAGTGGAATGGCTTCAGGATAACGAGTAGCCATATCAATCATGGTCAACACATAAGAAAATCCTGAAGAAGTCTTAGGAAGAGGGCCCACAATATCCACCAACACACGGGTGAAAGGCGCCTCAAAAGGGGGAATGGGAACTAGAGGTGCAACCTTTTCGGTCTGATTACACTTCCCCACAACTTGACAGGTGTGACAAGACTTACAATACCAGGAAACATCCCTGAAGATACCTGGCCAGTAGAAGGGTTTCAAAATGCGTGCCACAGTCTTCCTCACTCCAAGGTGTCCTGCCAAACTGGAATCATGAGCCACTCTAATGATATCCTGCCTACAAACACGAGGGATGACAACTTGATGTACAACCTCCCATTCACAGTCGGCTGATGCTGTTGGGGGTCTCCACTTCCTCATAAGTACTCCTGACTTTACATAATAACAAGTAGAAGCACCGGCTGACTCTTCTTCACTGTAAGCAGAGTTAGCTAGACCTTTCAACTCAGGGTCAGCAACCCGCAACTCAACCAACTCTTGACGAGACAAATTATCAACACTACGGGGTACTGCCTCATCTGGTGAGTGGTCCAAATTAGCAAGAAAAGTGTCAGCTAGGATAACATCATCATCATCATTATCCTCTAAATCACCAGTAACTTTAGACTTAGCCCTAGTGACAGCACATGCAGGGAACACATCAGGGACATCACAATCCTGGGACGCAGCCACTGGCTCACTAGACAACTGAGGAGCTGGACACACTTGACTTCCACCAATATCATTTCCAAGTAAGAAAGTTACACCTGACATTGGGAGTGTCTCAACCAACCCAACCATAACGGAACCATTAACAAAACCAGACTCTAAATTCACTCTGCACAGATGGACAGAGAAGTAATTATTCCCTACACCTTGTAAGATTACAGTTTCATCAGAGGAATTAACATTAGAGCCTAGAACACTGGTCAGCATAAGGGATTGGCAAGCACCTGTATCACGATATATTTTAACTGATTTCCTGTCATTACTGTCCAGAGGACTGACAAAACCATCAGACAGGAAATTAGCACATGAACTCTTGAGAGTGTCACCCACGTTACTGCTCAAAAGAGGAGCTCCATCATGAGAATTTAAGTTACCCCTCAAAGCAGGTTCAGTTAACTCAGTTAAAGAATTCTGGGAACTGTCAAGAGTGGACACTAGACCAATTGACTGAATATTTAAAGACTCCTTTTTGTTCACATCACGCTGTCCCCTGAAACATCTCTCCGTAGTATGACCAAGCTTTCTACAATAAGTACATTTACTTTTCTGAAATCTAGAGGTGAAGCTGGTATTTACTTCCTGAGAAACATCATCTTTATTCTCTTTCCTGTTACCTGTACTCTGAGTAGAGGCAACGTACTTACTCTCAGCTTTCCCTTTTTCTCTAGAATATCTCTTGTGAGTGAGAACATACTCATCAGCTAAAACTGCAGCATCAGACAAATTATCTATTCTTTTCTCATCAAGATACAGGCTTACATCTTTATAAATACACTTTTTGAAGTCCTCCAGCAAAATCATCTGCTTAAATTTGTCAAAATCAGAATCCACATTCTTAGAATTTAACCACTGCTCTAACAGATCTTCTTTGATTTTTGAATACTCAACATGGGATTGCTTATCTTGCTTGTAAGTTGTCCTAAATTTTACTCTATAGGCTTCAGGAACAAGCTCATAGGCCTTAAGAATCAAGCTCTTAACTACATCATAATTATCAGATTGATCCTGAGGCAAAGATGCATAAGTTACTTGAGCTTTACCGGTGAGAACAGTTTGAAGGAGTACTGGCCAATACTTTTTGGGCCAATTAAAACCTGTAGCTACCCTCTCAAACAACTGAAAATACTTTGTTAAATCAGATTCATTAAAAGGAGGGACAAGTTTAACATTTTTAGCCACATCGAAATCATCAGAGCTAGATGATCCAGTTCCACATTGTTTCATGCGATACTCATGGTCTGCCTGAATCCTAGCAATTTCAACTTGTGCCTCAGCCTCCCTAGCACGGGCCTCCTGCAGTTCTAGCTGTAACTTAGCTAATTCAATCTGCGTTTGCTCATTTGGAGGAGTTACATTAAACAAGCTTTCATTAATCATGTCAACAATCTGATCTTTAGAATGATGAGAGCGAACAACAATTCCCAATTGTTGAGCAACAAGCTTAAGTTCATTCTTTGTTCTGTTTTCTACATCACACACTGTTTGCACATTTGACAAAAAATCTTTGGCTTCATCAAGAGTAGTAATAGTAGACATCATGAATAAGTAACAGTCACAAAATATCAAGCAATATCCTTATGATAATATCCTGAATATCCTGATATGAGGTCGCCAAATTTATGTTACGGAACAGAGAAAGATAACGTACACTTTAAGTGAGAATACTAAGAGTCACTACTGTCCCGTAAAGTTCCAGGTTCAAAACAAAAGAGTTAGGTAAAATTACAAGTTAAAGTTTAATGCTCAAACTAACAACAAAACATTCAGGACTCATAAGGATAATGTAATGGCAAAAAACAGGTTAAATATATGGTTAACTGCAATAGCCTCTATTAACACGAAATTAGCAAGAGTAAATTTATCTAAGTCAGCCCTGTTAAAATGAGATACCAGATAATACTCAGTGAATGCCAGATATATTATTACAGATACAAAATATTATTAAAAATGATGGACATAGAGATCCCTACATGAATTACAAAAACTTCACTAGGCCCACAAATTAAACTTATGCTACACAGTACAAGAAAAAATGCAACAACACTTATACTCAAATTACACAGCTGCTGGATGGTTGGAGACTTCCTGAGCACTCAATAATAACGGTACAGGGGAGGACAGAGATGTGAACAAAATGAGGAGCAGATCTAAGTGGCAATGATGCAGAGACTGAGCTCATTATATAGGGGCCAGCAGAGCTTGATACAACTTGTAAGAAGGACGCGCAAATGAAGCCATGGGGACAAAGAGTTGACAATCCCGCTCTAAATAACAGAGAGAACGACTTATTCTACTATAACGGTAGAAGGGGGGGACTGAGGCAGAACACGCTCGTGATCAAACATGCAGCAACTGTGCGTTAAAATTACACAAAGGATGATGAAATCATAGGCTATGTAACAATATATATATATATATATATATATATATATATATATATATATATATATATATATATATATATATATATATATATATATATATATATCAGATATTCAAGAAAGAGATAGGTGCAGCATGTGAGGTGGTTTGTGGAGTGAGGAGGAGATGCAAGGGTGTGCAAGGGACAGCATGGTGGAATGATGAGGTGAAACGAGCTGTGGAACAAAAGAAGAAGGCATACAGTGAATGGTTAGGGAGTAGAGGTAGGGGAGAAGATGAGAGAGAGAAGAGAGAGGTATATGTGAGCAGGAGAAGAGAGGTGAAAAGACTGGTGAAGGAGAGTAAGAAGAAAGTGGATGAAGAGTTTGGGAGGAATCTGAGTGTGAAATGGAGGGAGAGTAAGAAATTGTTTTGGAAGGAGGTAAAGAAAGTAAGGCAGTATGAAAGGGGAAATAGTAGGGGAGTGAAAGATAGGAATAATTGATTGCTGGTGGAGAAGAGAGAGAAATTGAGGAGATGGAAGGAGCACTTTGAGGATTTGTTGAATGTAGAGAGTGAGAGCGATGCGAGTATAAGTGGTTGGGGAATGTTTGGGAGAAGAAGAGATGCGAGGAGGGAGGAAGAGATCAGTAGGGCGGAAGTAGTGAAAGCAATGAAGAAGATCAAGATGGGAAAGGCCCCAGGAATTGATGGAGTGTGGGGTGAAATGCTGAGGTATGGGGGTGAGATTGTTGTGGAGTGGATATGGAAGTTGTGTAGATTGGCTTGGGAAGAGGGAAAGGTTCCAGAGGACTGGAAATCAGGTATAATTGTTCCTTTATACAAAGGAAAAGGGGAGAGAGAAGTATGTGGTAACCATAGGGGTATTTGTCTTCTTAGTGTGACTGGTAAAATATATGGTAGAATACTCATTGATAGGGTTAGGCATATGACAGAGGAGCTAGTTGGAGAAGAACAAGGGGGATTTAGGTAGGGAAAAGGGTGTGTAGATCAGATATTTGTTCTAAGATGTTTAGTGGAGAAGTATCTGGAGAAGGGAAAGAAAGTGTATGCTGCCTTCATGGACTTGGAGAAAGCTTATGACAGAATAGTTGGGAAAGGTATGTGGAAGGTATTAAGAATATATGGGGTGGAGGGGAATTTGTTGAATGCTGTAAAGAGTATGTACGAAGGAGCTAGGGCTACAGTGCGAGTGGATGGTGAGCTGAGTGAGTTCTTTGATCTCAATGTGGGACTGAAACAGGGTTGTGTGATGTCTCCATGGATGTTTAATATATACATGGATGGGGATCTGCAGGAGGTGCAAGGTAGGGCAGTGGATGTGGATCTAATAAATGAGGGTGAGATTTGGACGACTCCGGTGTTGCTGTTTGCTGATGATACAGTATTATTGAGTGAAGATGAATGGGGGTCGCAAGGTTTGGTAAATGAATTTGGGACAGTGTGTAGGAGGAGGAAGCTGAAAGTTAATGTAAACAAAAGTAAATTATGGTGTTTGAGAGGAATGAAGTCACAGAATGTACAGTAAGATTGGATGGTGAGGATATGGAGAATGTGAGTGCATTCAAGTACTTGGGTAGTGTGACGAGTAAGGATGGAACTTTGGGGGATGAAGTGCGTGAAAGGGTACAGCAGGGAAGGAAGGTTGTTGGTTCACTGAAAGCAGTGATGAGAAATAGGGAGGTGAGTATGGAAGTTAAGAAGTCACTGCATGATAGTATTGTGATCCCTACCCTGACGTATGGAAGCGAGGCGTGGACCTTGCAAGAGGGGAACACGTCAAGAGTGAGAGCAGTGGAAATGAGTTACTTGAGAGGAGCATGTGAATGACATGGAGGGACAGGTTGACGAATGAAGAAGTGAAGGAACGTTGTGGGGTGGATGTGGATGTGGTTTAGAAGATTAGGAGAACTACACTGAGGTGGTTTGGACATGTGGAGAGAATGGAGAATGAAAGACTGACTAAGAGGGTGTATGTAGGTGAGGTGGAGGGAGGGAGAGGGAAGGGTAGACCGAGGATGAGGTGAAGCGATGGAGTTGAGAGGTATATGAAGGAGGGGGGGTAAGTTGGGGGGGTAGTCAAATGGTGGGTGACAGAGCGACTTGGAGGCGTTTTGGCTGCAGCCACCCTTTGCGGGATTAGGGCGTCGGGCTACATATATATATATATATATATATATATATATATATATATATATATATTGTTACGGAACAGAGAAAGATAATGTACACTTTAAGTGAGAATACTAAAAATCACTACTGTCCCGTAAAGTTCCAGGTTCAAAACAAAGAGTTAGGTAAAATTACAAGTCAAAGTTTAATGCTCAAACTAACAATAAAACATTCAGGACTCATAAGGATAATGTAATGGCAAAAACAGGTTAAATATATGGTTAACTGCAATAGCCTCTATTAACACGAAATTAGCAAGAGTAAATTTATCTAAGTCAGCCCTGATAAAATGAGATACCAGATAATACTCAGTGAATGCCAGATAAATAATTACAGATACAAACTATTATCAAAAATGACTGACATAAAGAACCCCACATGAATTACAAAAACTTCACTAGGCCTACAAATTAAACTTATGCTATACAGTACAAGAAAAATGCAACAACAGTTATACTCAAATTACACACAGCTGCTAGATGGTTGGAGACTTCTTGAGCACTCACAATAATAATATCTGTACAGGGGAGGACAGAGATGTGAACAAAATGAGGAGCAGATCTAAGTGGCAATGATGCAGAGACTGAGCTCATTATATAGGGGCCAGCAGAGCCTGATACAACTTGTAAGAGGGACGCGCAAATGAAGCGATGGGTACAGAGAGCTGAAAATCCCGCAAAGTATAACAGAGAGAACGACTTACTCTACTATAACGGTAGAAGGGGGGGACTGAGGCAGAACACGCTCGTGATCAAACATGCAGCATACTGTGCGTTAAAATTACACAAAGGATGATGAAATCATAGGCTATGTAACACCTCCCCACAAAGAAAAAGAAATTTACAAAGGAAATTTCTTATTACTCTAAAACAATATGTACATGGCATTACAGAACATGCAAATGTCTTTCCCAATGTTACAAAAAATTAGACCTCCCCAGCATATTCAGTCATAGGTACTTGCCAGTATTCCTTTAACAAATCAAACTTACTTATGTACCTAGCCTTTCCGATCTTGTCTATGCAATCTTCCACATGGGGGAGAGGGTAAGTGTCTGTTTTAGTTATCTGATTAACACGTCTGTAGTCGATGCAAAGCCTCTGTGACCCACCTGGCTTAGGGACTAGAGTGACAGGAGAACTCCACTCGCTCTGACAGGGCTCAATCATCTTGTGGTCCAACAGGTAGCCAAGCTCCTTCTGGATGAGAGGAACTTTCACTGGGTTCACACGGTAAGGAGGCAATTTAATTGGCTTTGCGTCTCCAACATCGACATCATGCATCAACACAGTGGTTCTTCCTGGAGTGGCACGGAACACTTGCGGGTACTCCTGCAGTAATGCCGAAAACTCCTGCCTTTCCTTGGGAGGTAGATGAGAAAGCTTAGTCTGGAGATCATTCATGATATCAGGATTCTTCCCCAAACTATCACTCAGGCTCATACTGCATGGGAGAGCTTCACTTGCAGACTCGGGTGGAACAGCTACAGTGCAGACTGGATTATTTTCGTCCCGCCTGTGATATAACTTTAGCACGTTGATGTGACATAGTTGCTTGCTCTTTCTACGATCTGGTGTGGCGATGACATAGCTGACATCACTGAGTTTCTTCTCCACGAAATAAGGGCCACTAAACTTGGCTTGAAGAGGTTGCCCATGAACCGGTAGCAGAATCAAAACCTGATCTCCTGGCTGAAAGTGGCGTAACCTGGACTTCTTGTCATATCAAGTCTTCATCTTCTCCTGAGCAGCTCCTAAATTCTCTCTCGCCAGCTGTAAAGCAGTGGACAGCCGTTCTTTGAACTTCATCACATACTCCAGCAGGTTGACGTCATCTTCCTCCGACAGCCAGCATTCCTTGAGTAACTTAAGGGGTCCTCTTACTTCATGGCCAAACAGTAGTTCAAAAGGTGAGAAGCCCAGTGATTCATTTGGAGATTCTCTTGCAGCAAACACAACGAATGGAAGACCTTTATCCCAGTCTTTCTGATGTTCCAAACAGTATTTCTTGAGCATCGATTTGAGTGTTTGATGATATCTCTCCAACGCTCCTTGGGTCTGGGGATGGTAAGCTGAAGACGTGATCTGGGTGATGCCCAACTCTTTCAGAGACTGCTTGAAAACATTTGACATGAAATTACTTCCTCGGTCTGACTGTACCTCCTTAGGCAGACCAAACTTTGTGAAGAACCCCAGCATTTCCTTAACCACGTTCTTTGCTGAGATGTTTCTAAGTGGAATTGCTTCAGGATAACGAGTAGCCATGTCAATCATGGTCAACACATAAGAAAATCCTGAAGAAGTCTTAGGAAGAGGGCCCACAATATCCACCAACACACGGGTGAAAGGCGCCTCAAAAGGAGGAATGGGAACTAGAGGTGCAACCTTTTCTGTCTGATTACACTTTCCCACAACTTGACAGGTGTGACAAGACTTACAATACCAGGAAACATCCCTGAAGATACCTGGCCAGTAGAAGGGTTTCAAAATGCGTGCCACAGTCTTCCTCACTCCAAGGTGTCCTGCCAAACTGGAATCATGAGCCACTCTAATGATATCCTGCCTACAAACACGAGGGATGACAACTTGATGTACAACCTCCCATTCACAGTCGGCTGATGCTGTTGGGGGTCTCCACTTCCTCATAAGTACTCCTGACTTTACATAATAACAAGTAGAAGCACCGGCTGACTCTTCTTCACTGTAAGCAGAGTTAGCTAGACCTTTCAACTCAGGGTCAGCAACCCGCAACTCATCCAACTCTTGACGAGACAAATTATCAACACTACGGGGTACTGCCTCATCTGGTGAGTGGTCCAAATTAGCAAGAAAAGTGTCAGCTAGGATAACATCATCATCATCATTATCCTCTAAATCACCAGTAGCTTTAGACTTAGCCCTAGTGACAGCACATGCAGGGAACACATCAGGGACATCACAATCCTGGGACACAGCCACTGGCTCACTAGACAACTGAGGAGCTGGACACACTTGACTTCCACCAATATCATTTCCAAGTAAGAAAGTTACACCTGACATTGGGAGTGTCTCAACCAACCCAACCATAACGGAACCATTAACAAAACCAGACTCTAAATTCACTCTGCACAGAGGGACAGAGAAGTAATTATTCCCTACACCTTGTAAGATTACAGTTTCATCAGAGGAATTAACATTAGAGCCTAGAACACTGGTCAGCATAAGGGATTGGCAAGCACCTGTATCACGATATATTTTAACTGATTTCCTGTCATTACTGTCCAGAGGACTGACAAAACCATCAGACAGGAAATTAGCACATGAACTCTTGAGAGTGTCACCCACGTTACTGCTCAAAAGAGGAGCTCCATCATGAGAATTTAAGTTACCCCTCAAAGCAGGTTCAGTTAACTCAGTTAAAGAATTCTGGGAACTCTCAAGAGTGGACACTAGACCAATTGACTGACTATTTAAAGACTCCTTTTTGTTCACATCACGCTGTCTCCTGAAACATCTCTCCGTAGTATGACCAAGCTTACTACAATAAGTACATTTACTTTTCTGAAATCTAGAGGTGAAGCTGGTATTTACTCCCTGAGAAACATCATCTTTATTCTTTTTCCTGTTACCTGTACTCTGAGTAGAGGCAACGTACTTACTCTCAGCTTTCCCTTTTTCTCTAGAATATCTCTTGTGAGTGAGAACATACTCATCAGCTAAAACTGCAGCATTAGACAAATTATCTATTCTTTTCTCATCAAGATATAGGCTTACATCTTTACTAATACACCTTTTGAAATCCTCCAGCAAAATCATCTGCTTAAATTTACCAAAATCAGAATCCACATTCTTAGAATTTAACCACTGCTCTAACAAATCTTCTTTGATTTTTGCATACTCAACATGGGATTGCTTATCTTGCTTGTAAGTTGTCCTAAATTTTACTCTATAGGCTTCAGGAACAAGCTCATAGGCCTTAAGAATCAAGCTCTTAACTACATCATAATTATCAGACTGATCCTGAGGCAAAGATGCATAAGTTACTTGAGCTTTACCGATGAGAACAGTTTGAAGGAGTACTGGCCAATACTCCTTAGGCCAATTAAAACCTGTAGCTACCCTCTCAAACAACTGAAAATACTTTGTTAAATCAGATTCATTAAAAGGAGGGACAAGTTTAACATTTTTAGCCACATCAAAATCATCAGAGCTAGATGATCCAGTTCCACATTGTTTCATGCGATACTCATGGTCTGCCTGAATCCTAGCAAGTTCAACTTGTGCGTGAAACTCAGCCTCCTTAGCACGGGCCTCCTGCAGGGCTAGCTGTAACTTAGCTAATTCAATCTGCGTTTGCTCATTTGGAGGAGTTACATTAAACAAGCTTTCATTAATCATGTCAACAATTTGATCTTTAGACTGATGAGAGCGAACAACAAATCCCAATTGTTGAGCAACAATCTTGAGTTCATTCTTTGTTCTGTTTTCTATATCACACACTGTTTGCACATTTGACAAAAAATCTTTGGCTTCATCAAGTGTAGAAATAGTAGCCATCATGAATATATCACAGTCACAAAATATCAAACAATATCCTTATGATAATATCCTGAATATCCTGATATGAGGTCGCCAAATTTGTGTTACGGAACAGAGAAAGATAATGTACACTTTAAGTGAGAATACTAAAAATCACTACTGTCCCGTAAAGTTCCAGGTTCAAAACAAAGAGTTAGGTAAAATTACAAGTCAAAGTTTAATGCTCAAACTAACAATAAAACATTCAGGACTCATAAGGATAATGTAATGGCAAAAACAGGTTAAATATATGGTTAACTGCAATAGCCTCTATTAACACGAAATTAGCAAGAGTAAATTTATCTAAGTCAGCCCTGATAAAATGAGATACCAGATAATACTCAGTGAATGCCAGATAAATAATTACAGATACAAACTATTATCAAAAATGACTGACATAAAGAACCCCACATGAATTACAAAAACTTCACTAGGCCTACAAAATTAAACTTATGCTATACAGTACAAGAAAAATGCAACAACAGTTATACTCAAATTACACACAGCTGCTAGATGGTTGGAGACTTCTTGAGCACTCACAATAATAATATCTGTACAGGGGAGGACAGAGATGTGAACAAAATGAGGAGCAGATCTAAGTGGCAATGATGCAGAGACTGAGCTCATTATATAGGGGCCAGCAGAGCCTGATACAACTTGTAAGAGGGACGCGCAAATGAAGCGATGGGTACAGAGAGCTGAAAATCCCGCAAAGTATAACAGAGAGAACGACTTACTCTACTATAACGGTAGAAGGGGGGGACTGAGGCAGAACACGCTCGTGATCAAACATGCAGCATACTGTGCGTTAAAATTACACAAAGGATGATGAAATCATAGGCTATGTAACACCTCCCCACAAAGAAAAAGAAATTTACAAAGGAAATTTCTTATTACTCTAAAACAATATGTACATGGCATTACAGAACATGCAAATGTCTTTCCCAATGTTACAAAAAATTAGACCTCCCCAGCACATTCAGTCATAGGTACTTGCCAGTATTCCTTTAACAAATCAAACTTACTTATGTACCTAGCCTTTCCGATCTTGTCTATGCAATCTTCCACACGGGGGAGAGGGTAAGTGTCTGTTTTAGTTATCTGATTAACACGTCTGTAGTCGATGCAAAGCCTCTGTGACCCACCTGGCTTAGGGACTAGAGTGACAGGAGAACTCCACTCGCTCTGACAGGGCTCAATCATCTTGTGGTCCAACAGGTAGCCAAGCTCCTTCTGGATGAGAGGAACTTTCACTGGGTTCACACGGTAAGGAGGCAATTTAATTGGCTTTGCGTCTCCAACATCGACATCATGCATCAACACAGTGGTTCTTCCTGGAGTGGCACGGAACACTTGCGGGTACTCCTGCAGTAATGCCGAAAACTCCTGCCTTTCCTTGGGAGGTAGATGAGAAAGCTTAGTCTGGAGATCATTCATGATATCAGGATTCTTCCCCAAACTATCACTCAGGCTCATACTGCATGGGAGAGCTTCACTTGCAGACTCGGGTGGAACAGCTACAGTGCAGACTGGATTATTTTCGTCCCGCCTGTGATATAACTTTAGCACGTTGATGTGACATAGTTGCTTGCTCTTTCTACGATCTGGTGTGGCGATGACATAGCTGACATCACTGAGTTTCTTCTCCACGAAATAAGGGCCACTAAACTTGGCTTGAAGAGGTTGCCCATGAACCGGTAGCAGAATCAAAACCTGATCTCCTGGCTGAAAGTGGCGTAACCTGGACTTCTTGTCATACCAAGTCTTCATCTTCTCCTGAGCAGCTCCTAAATTCTCTCTCGCCAGCTGTAAAGCAGTGGACAGCCGTTCTTTGAACTTCATCACATACTCCAGCAGGTTGACGTCATCTTCCTCCGACAGCCAGCATTCCTTGAGTAACTTAAGGGGTCCTCTTACTTCATGGCCAAACAGTAGTTCAAAAGGTGAGAAGCCCAGTGATTCATTTGGAGATTCTCTTGCAGCAAACACAACGAATGGAAGACCTTTATCCCAGTCTTTCTGATGTTCCAAACAGTATTTCTTGAGCATCGATTTGAGTGTTTGATGATATCTCTCCAACGCTCCTTGGGTCTGGGGATGGTAAGCTGAAGACGTGATCTGGGTGATGCCCAACTCTTTCAGAGACTGCTTGAAAACATTTGACATGAAATTACTTCCTCGGTCTGACTGTACCTCCTTAGGCAGACCAAACTTTGTGAAGAACCCCAGCATTTCCTTAACCACGTTCTTTGCTGAGATGTTTCTAAGTGGAATTGCTTCAGGATAACGAGTAGCCATGTCAATCATGGTCAACACATAAGAAAATCCTGAAGAAGTCTTAGGAAGAGGGCCCACAATATCCACCAACACACGGGTGAAAGGCGCCTCAAAAGGAGGAATGGGAACTAGAGGTGCAACCTTTTCTGTCTGATTACACTTTCCCACAACTTGACAGGTGTGACAAGACTTACAATACCAGGAAACATCCCTGAAGATACCTGGCCAGTAGAAGGGTTTCAAAATGCGTGCCACAGTCTTCCTCACTCCAAGGTGTCCTGCCAAACTGGAATCATGAGCCACTCTAATGATATCCTGCCTACAAACACGAGGGATGACAACTTGATGTACAACCTCCCATTCACAGTCGGCTGATGCTGTTGGGGGTCTCCACTTCCTCATAAGTACTCCTGACTTTACATAATAACAAGTAGAAGCACCGGCTGACTCTTCTTCACTGTAAGCAGAGTTAGCTAGACCTTTCAACTCAGGGTCAGCAACCTGCAACTCATCCAACTCTTGACGAGACAAATTATCAACACTACGGGGTACTGCCTCATCTGGTGAGTGGTCCAAATTAGCAAGAAAAGTGTCAGCTAGGATAACATCATCATCATCATTATCCTCTAAATCACCAGTAGCTTTAGACTTAGCCCTAGTGACAGCACATGCAGGGAACACATCAGGGACATCACAATCCTGGGACACAGCCACTGGCTCACTAGACAACTGAGGAGCTGGACACACTTGACTTCCACCAATATCATTTCCAAGTAAGAAAGTTACACCTGACATTGGGAGTGTCTCAACCAACCCAACCATAACGGAACCATTAACAAAACCAGACTCTAAATTCACTCTGCACAGAGGGACAGAGAAGTAATTATTCCCTACACCTTGTAAGATTACAGTTTCATCAGAGGAATTAACATTAGAGCCTAGAACACTGGTCAGCATAAGGGATTGGCAAGCACCTGTATCACGATATATTTTAACTGATTTCCTGTCATTACTGTCCAGAGGACTGACAAAACCATCAGACAGGAAATTAGCACATGAACTCTTGAGAGTGTCACCCACGTTACTGCTCAAAAGAGGAGCTCCATCATGAGAATTTAAGTTACCCCTCAAAGCAGGTTCAGCTAACTCAGTTAAAGAATTCTGGGAACTCTCAAGAGTGGACACTAGACCAATTGACTGAATATTTAAAGACTCCTTTTTGTTCACATCACGCTGTCTCCTGAAACATCTCTCCGTAGTATGACCAAGCTTACTACAATAAGTACATTTACTTTTCTGAAATCTAGAGGTGAAGCTGGTATTTACTCCCTGAGAAACATCATCTTTATTCTCTTTCCTGTTACCTGTACTCTGAGTAGAGGCAACGTACTTACTCTCAGCTTTCCCTTTTTCTCTAGAATATCTCTTGTGAGTGAGAACATACTCATCAGCTAAAACTGCAGCATTAGACAAATTATCTATTCTTTTCTCATCAAGATATAGGCTTACATCTTTACTAATACACCTTTTGAAATCCTCCAGCAAAATCATCTGCTTAAATTTACCAAAATCAGAATCCACATTCTTAGAATTTAACCACTGCTCTAACAAATCTTCTTTGATTTTTGCATACTCAACATGGGATTGCTTATCTTGCTTGTAAGTTGTCCTAAATTTTACTCTATAGGCTTCAGGAACAAGCTCATAGGCCTTAAGAATCAAGCTCTTAACTACATCATAATTATCAGACTGATCCTGAGGCAAAGATGCATAAGTTACTTGAGCTTTACCGATGAGAACAGTTTGAAGGAGTACTGGCCAATACTCCTTAGGCCAATTAAAACCTGTAGCTACCCTCTCAAACAACTGAAAATACTTTGTTAAATCAGATTCATTAAAAGGAGGGACAAGTTTAACATTTTTAGCCACATCAAAATCATCAGAGCTAGATGATCCAGTTCCACATTGTTTCATGCGATACTCATGGTCTGCCTGAATCCTAGCAAGTTCAACTTGTGCGTGAAACTCAGCCTCCTTAGCACGGGCCTCCTGCAGGGCTAGCTGTAACTTAGCTAATTCAATCTGCGTTTGCTCATTTGGAGGAGTTACATTAAACAAGCTTTCATTAATCATGTCAACAATTTGATCTTTAGACTGATGAGAGCGAACAACAAATCCCAATTGTTGAGCAACAATCTTGAGTTCATTCTTTGTTCTGTTTTCTATATCACACACTGTTTGCACATTTGACAAAAAATCTTTGGCTTCATCAAGTGTAGAAATAGTAGCCATCATGAATATATCACAGTCACAAAATATCAAACAATATCCTTATGATAATATCCTGAATATCCTGATATGAGGTCGCCAAATTTGTGTTACGGAACAGAGAAAGATAATGTACACTTTAAGTGAGAATACTAAAAATCACTACTGTCCCGTAAAGTTCCAGGTTCAAAACAAAGAGTTAGGTAAAATTACAAGTCAAAGTTTAATGCTCAAACTAACAATAAAACATTCAGGACTCATAAGGATAATGTAATGGCAAAAACAGGTTAAATATATGGTTAACTGCAATAGCCTCTATTAACACGAAATTAGCAAGAGTAAATTTATCTAAGTCAGCCCTGATAAAATGAGATACCAGATAATACTCAGTGAATGCCAGATAAATAATTACAGATACAAACTATTATCAAAAATGACTGACATAAAGAACCCCACATGAATTACAAAAACTTCACTAGGCCTACAAATTAAACTTATGCTATACAGTACAAGAAAAAATGCAACAACAGTTATACTCAAATTACACACAGCTGCTAGATGGTTGGAGACTTCTTGAGCACTCACAATAATAATATCTGTACAGGGGAGGACAGAGATGTGAACAAATTGAGGAGCAGATCTAAGTGGCAATGATGCAGAGACTGAGCTCATTATATAGATTCCAGCAGAGCCTGATACAACTTGTAAGAGGGACGCGCAAATGAAGCGATGGGTACAGAGAGCTGAAAATCCCGCAAAGTATAACAGAGAGAACGACTTACTCTACTATAACGGTAGAAGGGGGGGACTGAGGCAGAACACGCTCGTGATCAAACATGCAGCATACTGTGCGTTAAAATTACACAAAGGATGATGAAATCATAGGCTATGTAACAATATATATATATATATATATATATATATATATATATATATATATATATATATATATATGCTAGAAAGTACATGGCAGAAAAGAAAATGTCCCATCATCATCATCATCATCATCATCATCATACGGACCTCCTTTCCCACCCAAGGGCAGTGTGAGGAGTAGCAATATCCAGACAGTACAAACTTGCCCAATCCAAATAGGCCACACTTCCATTCACTCATCATTTAAGTCCCCGGAATCCTGGCTCTACCGGATACGCCAAAAACATTCATCACATTCTGCAGCTTCACACAAATGTATCCGATTGAGTCAATCCGGACGCTGCCATGCTCACAAGGGGTGCCAAAATCCCTGATCATGCACTTCTCTCAACATTCATCCAGCCAGCTCGATCTCTTGTCAGTTCCCTAGCCTCACCGACTTCCAAACCTCTCTTCCTCAAACACTCATCCACCATATCTCCACCTTCTCCTTGGCCTACCTCGTCTCCTCTCTCCTTCAAATTCGCTCAGGTATACCTTTTTCACCACTCTCTTGTTATCCATTCTTTCCACATAACCATACCATCTCAGAACACTCTTCGATTCTGGTGTGCACCGACTTCCTCAATCCACACCTTTCACTAATCACATTATTTCGTTTTCTATTCACCCTCTGTACTCCACATACATTCCTCAGCAGTCCCATCTCCACTGCTCTTACTCTTGACTTTTCATTTTCATGCCACACCATAGTCTCACACCCATATGTTAGAGTTGGCCCTAACACTCCCTCATGTAAGCCTCGTGCAGCTGCAACACTCAAGCCTCTGTTTCTTATCAAGGCCTTCATTGCACCAGCTACTTTTCTTCCTTGTGTCACTCTACTTTCAACTTCTTTTGCACATTTTCCTCTCTCTTCTATCATTGTACCCAACGATTTGAACTCTGTCACCAATTCCAGTCTCTCTCCACTCACTGTGACATCACACTGGGGGTCACCTTCTCTCTCACTAACCATCACTTTACTCTTCTCTACTTTTACTCTCAAGGCACGACACTCACAGACATCAGCAGAGAAGGAATGCAGTGCCAGGAGACGTGCCACACGCACATGTGAAGAGCTCTGTGAAACAGCTGAAAAATGGGAAAGCAGCTGGGGCTGATGAGGTGTATGCAGAGATGCTTAAGTGTAGTGGAGAGAGTGGAATGAAGTGCTGGTTGGAGATATGTAAGAAGGCATGGATGAGTGAAACTGTGCCTGCAGAGTGGAAAAAGGCTGTGATTGTACCCCTGTACAAAAATAAAAGTGAGCGAAGTGAATGCAAGAATTATCGTGGCATAAGTTTATTGAGTATGGTAGGGAAGGTATATGGAAGAATTATTATAGAGAAAGTAAGATATCAGAAGTCCTAGTGAGTGATGAAAAGGGTGACTTTACGAGTGGCAGAGGATGTGTGGATCAAGTATTTGCAGTGAGACAGATAGCAGAGAAGGCTTGTGAGAAGGACCAAAAGTGTTTATGGCATTCATGGATCTGGAAAAAGCATACGACAAAGTAGACAGAGAGGGATTGTGGAAAGTTTTGCGCATGTATGGTGTAGATGGTAAGCTGCTAGGTGCTGTCAAGAGTTTTTATGATGGTAGCAAAGCATGTGTAAGGGTTAATGGGCATCTAAGTAAATGGTTCACAATCGGTGTGAGCGTGCGACAAGATTGTGTGATGTCCCCATGGCTGTTCAATATAAATATGGATGGGGTGATGAGAGAAGTAAAAACACGAGTAATGGAGAAAGGGATGGCGTTGGAAATGAATGGTGATAAATGGAATATCTCAAATTTGTTGTATGCTGATGATGCAGTACTGCTTGCAAGTACCGGACAAGAACTTGATAGGCTAGTACAGAAAATGTCCCAGAAAAGAAAAAAAGAAAAAAAAAGGCTAGGAGGCTATTTGCTGGGATTGGATGGAACAGACTAACAGCCAAAAAGTCAGGGTGGAATAAATGGAAGAGGCCCTTTTCCTGCAGTGGACTGACTCAGGCTGCTACTGCTGCTGCTACTGCTGCCAGGACTACTACTACTACTACAACTACTAATACTACTATTACTACTACTCTTGGTGCTGCTGTTCCTGCTGCTACTATTACTACTACTACCACTACTGCTGCTACTACTAATACCACAACTGTTACTACTACTATTACTACTACTACTACTGTTGATGATGATGATGATGATAATGATGATGATGATGATGACGATGATGATGATAATGATGGTACTACTGCTACTACTACTATTGCTGTTGTTGCTGCTGCTGCTACTACTACTACTACTACTACTGCCACAACTGATGATGATCTATTCTATCTATCTATTGCCAGACGCCTCAATCCCGTTTGGGGTGGTCACAAACAAATCGCTTCCAAGTCCCCCTGTCCCCTGCCATTTCGCTGCCCTGCTCCCAATTCACACCCCCCTCTCTCATATACCTCTCCACCCCATCCCTCCATCTCATCCTCGGCCTCCCCCTCCCTCTTCCCCCCTCCACCTCACTCACATACACTCTCTTCGTCATTCTTTCACCCTCCATCCTTTCCACATGGCCAAACCACCTCAGTGTGTTCCTCATAACGCTTCCTATGACATCCACATCCACACCACAACGCTCCTTTATATCCTCATTCGTCAGCCTATCTCTCCTTGTGACTCCACAGGCTCCTCTTAAATAACTCATTTCCACTGCTCTCACTCTTGACTTGTGTCCTTCCAACAACGTTCAAGCTTCACTTCCATACGTTAGAGTTGGTATCACAGTACTGTCATGTGGTAACTTTTTCACTTCCATGCTCACTTCCCTGTTTCTTATCGCTGCTTTCAAAGAACCAGCAACCTTTCTTCCCTGCTGTACCCTTTCAAGCACTTCACCCTCCAAACCTCCATCCTTACTCATCACACTACCCAAGTACTTAAACGTACTCACATTTTCCAATTCCTCACCGACCATCACTTTACTCTTCCCTACATTCACCTTTAGATTCCGTTTCTTACACACTCTCCCAAACTCATCCACCAAGCCTTGCAGCTCCCCTTCGTCTTCACTCAACAACACAGTATCATCTGCAAACAACAGTACAGGGAGTTTCCAAACACTATCCTCTCTCACCAGGGCCACTCCATCATCCACTACTTTACCTTGTACCTCTTTTATTACCCCATCCATGTACAGATTGAACAACCATGGAGACATGACACATCCCTGTTTCAACCCAACCTTCAAAGAGAAAAATTCACTTAGTTCGCCATCCACACGCACTGCAGCCTTTGCACCATCGTACATACTCTTCACAGCATTCAACAACTTCCCATCTATTCCATATATTCTTAACACTTTCTACAATCCTTGTCTGTCCAGCCTGTCATATGCTTTCTCCAAATCCATGAAAGCCGCATGCAACTTCTTTCCCTTCTCTAGAAACTTTTCCACTAAAGATCTAAGAATGAATATCTGATCTACACAACCTCTTCCCTTCCTAAAGCCTCCCTGTTCTTCCCCAACTAATTTCTCTGTTCTTTCTCTAACTCTGTCAATAAGTATCCTACCATACACTTTTCCTATTTTACTAAGAAGACAAATGCCCCTATGATTACCACACACTTCTTTTTCCCCTTTTCCTTTGTACAAGGGAATAATTATACCTGACTTCCAATCCTCTGGGACTCTACCTTCCTCCCAGGACAATCTGCACATCTTCCACATCCATTCTACTACTATCTCTCCCCCATGCTTAAGCATTTCACCACACACTCCATCAATTCCTGGGGCTTTCCCCGATTTAACTTTCTTCATTGCTTCCACAACTTCTATCCTACTGATTTCTTCCTGTCTTCTCACCTCCCTCCTTTTCCCAGCCATTCCCCAGCCACTTATACTCGCATTACTTCCATCCCCTATGTTCAACAACTCCTTAAAGTGTTCTCTCCATCTGCTCACTTTTTCTCTCTTCTGCACTAGTAATCTACCATTTTTATCTTTCACTCCCCTGTTAACTTCACTTCCACCCTGTCTTACTCTTTTCACCTCTTTCCAGAACATTTTCTTACAGTCCCTCCACTTTACACTCAAATTCCTTCCAAACTGATGATGATGATGATGATAATGCTGATGGTAAGACGGCATCGATAAGAATATCGCCGGGAAAAAAAAAAAAATCCCTAAAAGACCACAACACCATCAAGAATGTTGCAAAAAATTGAACAGAAAAAGATATATGGGAATAAATTTGTCAAAATTACACAGAAGCGAGGAGAATGTCACCGAAAACGAATATAAAATATGGCTGGATTTTTTTTTTCTTAACCAGGCGACACGGAAATTTGAACACTGCATTCCTTCACCCTCTAAATAATACAAAAAAAAAAAAAAAATCAAGGAAAAGGGGAGGGGAGAAATAGGCAGCAAGAAGAATCATGTCGACAGTGCAACACCCACGCCCAGCGACTGGTCCAAGGGTCGAACTTTAAACTTGTCCTGTGACCTTGACCTTTGACTGATTGGTCTCAGAATCAAATCCCCTTATTCCTCCCTCACATTCAGCCCTTCTCTCAACTCTGGTCTAAACAAGGGGTCAGCAACCTTTGATGGACTGGGGGCCGGAACTGCGTTGTTACTCAGCTGGAGGGCTAGATGTTTTGAACTTATTAATGGCTACATCCTCCTCCTCGCGTAACAGCCTAATAATAATAATAATAATAATAATAATAATAATAATAATAATAATATAACAATCACCATCATCAACATCATCATAAATACTGTACAGTAAATCGCATGCATGTTATCGTTTATCGCACAGGCCACATTATCACACTGGGCAATAATTTTTGCACATCTGTCAGTGCTTCATCACTAAGTGCTGGGTGCTGCACGTCATACCCTCCTAGTCGGAGCTCAAGTCAGTTCCAGTACACACTTATTTGAACAGACTAACTCGAACCAGTGTTTGCCATAGTGATTAACAGCCAGTAAGAGTTGCTGGTATTTCACTTACTGAAGGGGTGAAAAACGGGAATATTTTTGTAAATTTGTGGAGCATAGTGGCGGGCCGGTCAGATTAGGTTTACAGGCCAAGTCAGGCCCGCTGACCGTATTGTCGACCCCTGGTCTAAAAAAAAAAAAAAAAAAAAAAAAACTTTAAGCTGATTTTGCTTGGTCAACGTATGACCCAACCCTGTGGCTTTGACCTTTCAGTTATCGCAAAAAAAAAAAAAAAATAGTTTTATTATGGGCTATTGCTCTGCTCTTCCAAATCGAACAAATACTATTTGCGAAATATTGTAAGCACACACACACACACACACACACACACACACACACACACACACACACACACGCACGCACGCACGCACACGCACGCACGCACACGCACGCACGCACACGCACGCGCGCGCTACTCAAAACATAACACGTCCTCTCCGATAGCGCATGTAAAAAAAAATACAAGTTTTTTATAAAGAGTGCGGCACCTAAAAGAAATTAAAAAAGATAATATCCCATAAAAATATCAATAGTCACAAATGAGAAATAAAAAGGCAAGAGTAAGACCTGCGAAAATACTCTTGCTAAAAAATACGCACAAAATAACCATATATTAAAGACCTGCGAAATGCTGAAAATAGTTTACTTGAAAAAATGAAATAAAAAATTGAGATGGATAGATACAGTAGATGGATAGACAGACACACAGATTGACCAATAGATCGATAGATAGATAGTTAGGAAGGTAGATGGATGGATGGATGGATGGATAGATAGATAGATAGGTAGATAGATAAATAGATAGACAGATATATAGGCATAGACAGATTGATAGATAGGTAGGTAGGTAGGAAGACAGACAGATCGATAGAGAGAGAGAAAGAGAGAGAGAGTGAGATAGGTAGATTGACAGACAGATGGACAGGTAGACAGAGAAATAGATAGGTAGGTAGATAGATAAATAAATAGATGTATAGATAAATAGATAGATAGACAAAGACACAGATGCTCACACAGAGAGATAGACAGATGGAAGATAGATAAATGGATAGACAGATATATATATAGATAGACTGATAGATTGATAGGCAGAAGGACAGCTGGATAGATAGATGGATGGACAGATGGATTGATAGATAGACATAGATAGATAGATAAATGGACTGACAAATGGACAGATAGACAGGTAGTTGGAGAGACAGACACATGGACAGGTGGATAGATAGATATATGGAGAGAAAGATAGACAGATGGATAGATAGAGATAGATATGCCTTGAAAATAATTTCACGCAAAAAAACTGATACAGTTGTTCGTCAAAATTTACACAGCACCGAAATGAGTGTTACCAAAATGAGAAAGTACAGAAGATAACTCCAAAAAAAAAATAATAATAATAAATACATCGTCAAAAAGCGAAAACAAAAGAAAAATTGTTCCTAAAAATGCACTTCATGGGAAAACAGCGGCCAGAAACAACGAAAAAAAACAAAAAAACAAAAAGGAAAATCGTATACACTTTTTTGAGTAAGTATGCGAGGCAAAAGAGAAAAGGGGGGGGGGGCAAAACGAGAAAAAGTAAAATATGTATACTTTTTCATCAACAAGTAGGAAATACACCAAACTGGAGACATTTTGAAAAAGTAAGAGGCGTTAGAGAGAGAGAGAGAGAGAGAGAGAGAGAGAGAGAGAGAGAGAGAGAGAGAGAGAGAGAGAAGCCAAAATAAATACATTGTTTTCTGGGCAGTACTCTATTAAAAAACTATCTAAACAAATAAATAAATAATTAAAAATAAAATGTACACATTTAAAAAATTCCATGATACCAAAAGTGGCCCCAAAAAACCCGAACCCCCACAAAAAATGAATAATTATATAACTAAAAAATAGGGACCTGGTTGGAACAGCCAAAGGAAACTGAGCCAGATGGGTATACAGATGAGGTGACACTAGAGGCTGAGAGAGCGTGGCCGGCGACAGAGGACACGCTGGGTGAGACAGGGGTAGGCAGGAGAGGTAGGGAGAGTGAGGCAGCGGTTGGTAGGGTGGGGTAGGAGTAGGCAGGGCGAGGCAGCGGTAGGCAGGGGAGGTAGTGAGAATGAGGAAGCGGTTGGTAAGGTGGGGCAGGGGTAGGCAGGGTAGGTAGGGAGAGTGAGGCAGTGGTTGGTAGGGTGAGGAGGGGTAGCAGGGTGATTCAGGGGTAGGAAGCGTGATGCAGGGGTAGGAAGCGTGCGGCAGGAGTAGACAGGGATAGACAGGGGTGAGGCAGGGGAGGTAGGGCAGAGGGGTAGGAACGATGAGGCAGGGTGGGTGAGAAGGTGGGGTTTGGAAGGTAGGGTGAGGCAGGGAGAGGGAGAGGGAGACAGGGTATATGAAGGTGTAGAAGGGCAAGGGTAGGCAAGGTAAGGCAGGGGTAGGTAGAGTGAGAATAAGGCAGGGAGGGGTAGGCACATGTAGGCACGGTGAGGCAGGATGTATGAAGAGGTGAAAAGACAGGCAGGCAGGTGGGAAAATGGGGTAAGGTAGCCAGAGAGAGAGGATGGAAGGAAAGTAGGGTGAGGTAGGAAAGGTAGGATGCGGCAGGGGGTAAGCAAGGCGAGGCAAATGTAGGCAGGATAAGGTAGGATGGGTGAGGGGGTGGTATCCCAGACAGGTAGGTAAGAAAACAAGGTAAAGTAGATAGAGAGAGGATGGAAGGAAGGCAGGATAAGGTAGGGTCAGGCAGGGAGAGGCAGGGGTACCAGGGATAGCAGGTGGGTGAGGAGGTAGGCAGGCAGGTAGAAAGACAGGGTAATGTAGGAGATTAACAGGCAGAGGGAGAATAAAAGGAAGGCAGGGTGAGGCAGAGTAAGTGAGGAGACATGCAGGCAGGCAGGTTGGCAGAAAAAGATAAAGTTGACAGAGAAACGATGGAAGGAAGGTAGGGTGAAGTAAGGTGGGGGCCGCAAGGAGGTAGGCCGGAAAGAGGTGAGGCAGGAAGGAGGTGAGGCAGGAAAGAGGTGAGGAAGGAAAGGAGGTAAGCAAATGGGAGGGGAGAGGAAGGGTGGAGTAAGGAGGAAGATTGGAAGGCAGACAAAGGTAAAAAAAGGGGCGATAGGGAAGTATGCATGTTGGGTGGGTTAGGCAGGCAGGGAGGCTGAGGCTGGGTGAGGCAGAGGGGAGCAGCGGCAGGGAAAGACAGGGTAAGGTAGGGGGAATGAAGGCAAGGAGATGTGAGGTAGGGTTAATAAGGGAAAGCAGAGAGGAAGGTAAGGGTGAGGTAGGCAGAGAGGGAGGCAGGGAAAATTAGCAGACAGGGAGGAAGGCAGACAAGGAAGGGGTGAGGCAAGGAGAGGTTGAAAGAGGAGGATGGGATGATGTGAGGCATGTTAAGTGAGAAGGTGGATGAAGCAAGGTTTAGGCAGAGAAAGGAAGCAGAATGAGGAAGAGAGGAAGGCAGAATAAAAGTAGGAGATGGGAAGGCAGTGAGAGGGATGGAGGGAAGGCAAGGTTAGGCAGATGAGGGATTTAAGAGGCTAGGAGACCATTGCCTGTGACAGAAGTGTGGCAGGATAAGGCGAGACGTTGGTAGGGTGACGGGGAGGCAGGGAAGGGATAAGGTAGGTGGAGGATGGGTGGGGATAGTAGAAAGGATGCGGTAGGCAGGCAGAGTGAGGTGGGTAGGGAGATAGGGAGAGGTGGGGACAGGCAGGCAGCGAGGGTGAGGCAGAGGAGGCAGGAGGGGAGGCAAGGGAAGGGGTGGGGAAAGAGAAGGTACACGGAGAAAGACAGAAAGTAGGGTTAGGCAGGAGATAGGCAAGAGGAAAGGGGACGAGAGGCAAGCAGGATGAGGTAAGCAGACGGGGGAGGCAGGAAGAGTAAGGCAGGTGCACACGGTGAGCCAGGGTGGATGAGGCAGGGTGAGGCAGAAGATGGGTTGGCGAGTTGAGGCAGATGACTTGACACCAGAAGCTAAGTGGTTGTGTCTGCGACAGATATGAGGCAGGAAGAGGAAGATGCAGAAGAAGGTAGGAAGCAGGGTGAGGCAGGATGAAGTAGGCATGAGGCAGAGTGAGTTAGACAAGAAGACAAGCAAGTAAGCAAGGTGAAGCAGGGTGAGTTGGGCAGGCAGAGGGGCAAAGGGAGGAAGGAAGCAGGGTGAGGCAGGATGAGGTAGGCAGGGGGCAGAGTAAGGTAGACAAGAAGACAAGCAAGTAAGCAGGGTGAGGCAGGGTGAGTTAGGCAGGCAGAGAGGCAATGGGAGGAAGGAAGCAGGGTGAGGCAGGATGAGGTAGGAAGAGGACAAATTAAGACAGACAAGAAGACCCACAAGTAGGCAGGGTGAGGCAGAGTGAGACAGGGTGAGTTAGGCAGGCAGAGAGGCAGAGGGAGGTGGGTAGGCAAGGTGAGGCAGGATGAGGTAGGCAGGGGACAAAGTAAGGCAGACAAGATGACAAGCGAGTAAGCAGGGTAAGGCAGGGTGGATTAGGCAGGGGTTGGGCCTAATCAGGGTAGGCAAGTGAGGTAGATTAGGTTAAGACGAGGCAGGCAATCAGATAAGGTGAGGTAGGCGTGGGGTTGCAGGGGAGGCAGGGTGAGGAAGGTAAATGAAGGAAAGGATGAAAGAAGGTTAGGAATTGAGAGGTAGAATGACAAATGAATGAGGATGATAAGAAGAGAGAGCATGCTATGAATGGTGATGATGATGAGAGGAAAGATGAAGTGGATAGGCAGGGTTAGACAGGCAGGTAAGGTTGGTAGGGTAAGGCAGAAAAGGAAGATTAGGCAGGGTAAGGTAGGAGTAACTTCATCACTGACGAGCAGTTAGCTATTGTTTATAAAAGCCATGTGCGCTCTCACTTTAATATTGCTCACCCTTGTGGAATGGATGTGGAGAGGTTGCATTAAATCATCTAGACAAAATTCAGACCAAAGCTGTTAGAATTATTAACAATCCTGCCATTACAACTAAACTACCTCCCCTAGAAGTAAGAAGGAATGTTGCCTCCCTTGCATTATTTTACAGATATTTTTATGGCAAATGCTCAGACGAAGTTGCGTCCATTGTGCCACCTCTCCATGCCTTCCCTCGTGCTACACGGGCATCTGGTAGCGCTCATGACTGGAATGTCACTCAGCCACATTGCAGAACTTCTGCCTATCAGAATCCTTTCATTCCCCGTACTGAATCTCTTTGGAACTCGCTTCCCCTGAGTTGTTTCCCTCCAAACTTCAACCTACAGCTGTTCAAGTCTAACTGTTACAGATATTTTATGAGCAGAGGACACCAGTAATCTGGTGTATGGATAATTTTTTTTATTCATTTGTTTTTCCTTCCTCTGTTCTGTTTTTTTTTTTTTTTTTTAAGGAGGTGTAAGGTAGGTAGGGTAAGGTAGGAAGGGTATGGCAGGTAGGATAAGGCAGGCAGGGTAAGGCAGGGAGGCTAGGTAGGAAGGGTATGGCATGTAGGGTAAGGCAGGCAGGGTAAAGTAGGAAGGGTAAGGTAGTCAGGGTAAGGCAGGCAGGGTAAGGTAGAAAGGGTATGGCAGGTAGGGTAAGGCAGGCAGGCAGGGTAAAGTAAGCAGGGTAAGGCAGGCAGGCAAGGTAAAGTAAAGTAAGCAGGGTAAGGCAGGCAGGGTAAGGTAGGCAGGGTAAGGTAGGCAAGGTAAGATAGGCAGGGTATGGCAGGCAGGGTAAGGCAGGCAGGGTAAGGCAGGCAGGTTAAGGCAGGCAGGGTAAGGCAGGCAGGGTATGGCAGGCAGGGTAAGGTAGGCAGGGTAAGGCAGATTGGGTAAGCAGACAGGGTAAGGTAGGCACAGTAAGGCAGGCAGGCAGGGTAAGGCAGACAAGGTAAGGCAGACAGGGTAAGACAGGCAGGGTAAGGCAGACAGGCAGCTAAGGAGAAGTTGGTGATGGACTGATATGATGAGGAAAGTTAATCAGAGAGGCAGTGGAATGCATGGAGAGGCGCGAGAGGAGTGAGGCAGAGCTAGGGTGAGGCAGAGTTAGGGTGAGGCAGGGTGGGGCAGAGAAGAGGTAAGGCAAGCACTCAGGAAGGGAAAGGGTAGCACTGGATGGGTAAAACAGAGGGAGGTACAGAGTGAGGAAAATAGGAAGGCAGGATGATAGATAGAGGGAGGTAAGATGGGTTAGGCAGGCTGGGAGGCATGGTTAGGTAGATGGATAGGCAGGGTGAGACAGTGGGGGTGGTCTGTCACCGGATGGAAAGGCAGGGTGAGACAGTGGGGGTGGTCTGTCACCGGATGGAAAGGCAGGGTGAGATAAACAAAAAAGAGTGGAAAATAAAGAGAACAGACAGGCAGCGCGACACAGACAGCCAGAGGCACTGTAAAAGAGACAGAGAGGCGAGTGTGGCATAGATAAACAGACAAGTAGAAAGACAGACAGACAAAACGACAGGCAGACTACGGTATCAGGCAGACAGAAGAAAAACAGGCAAACAGCAGAGACAGAAAAACAGACAAACGGATAGATAGAGAGAAGAACAGAGACAAACAGACATACAGAAGTGTCGAGACGAGATTTACTCGCCAGGGAAGAGAGAGAGAGAGAGAGAAATGGTTGTGGACTAGTACAGAGAGAGAGAGAGAGAGAGAGAGAGAGAGAGAGAGAGAGAGATGGTTGCCAACTATAGAAAAAAAAAATTACTCCCAATCAATCAACCAACAAATCAGTCAAACAAGCATCATTAGGCCAGACAATAGTGCTTTAGTAAAAAGATAAAGACCCCACAACACTACTCTTAAACACGATAAAGAAAAAATAAAAGACTACAAGAGTACACGTGTATATGGAGGAAGAGAGGGAGGGTGACTTGGAGTGGCGATGGTGTGGGAGGTGGAGAGGAAATGAAGATGAGGAAATAAGGCAGGGTGAGGTAGTAGGGTGAGATAGGGTAAACAGGGTGAGTGAGGCTGGAGTAGGCAGGCTGAGTCAGAGGTAGGGAGGTTGAGGCAGGGGTAGGCAGGTTGATGCAGGGATAAGCAGGTTGATTCAGGGATAGGCAGTTTGAGGTAGGGGTAGGTGTGGTGAGCAGGATGAGGCAGGTTGAGGTAGGGGTAAGTAGGGTGAGGTAGGGGTAGGGAGGTTGAGACAGGGGTAGGCAGGGTGGGTGAAGGTATAGGAAGCCAAGGCTGGATAGAAAACAAAAAAAGAAGTAAGAGGAGAAACTTGATGAAGAGGAAACAGGGAAAAACAAGAGAAAAAAGACAGGCAATGCGAAAGCAAAATAAAAGATGAGCAGAGAGACGTAACAGAGAAAGAAAGTGATAGGAAATTCGCAGAAAGGAAGTTTTAGACAGACAGACAGATAGATAGATAGACAGACTGACAAACAGACTGATTGACTTTTAGACTGAGAGGCGAGAAAGACATATTAAACAAGAAGCGGTGCCAAGGCACAGCAAACCCGTCTCCGGCAGTCATTTTAGTGCTGACGTATAAACACAACAGAATATTTAGTCAAAGATGTCACATATCAAATTTGGAGCAAATCGGGTGAAAATTGACGATTTTACGTCCACTTGAAATTTTAGGCCCGATCCACCTGACTCTGACCTCCTTATGGCTAATGGGAGTGATCCACCTGATGTAATGAGGCAGGTTACAGGATGCAGATTTGAAAGATGCACCTTTAAGTTTTGGTTTCATGTCGGTATGACAGATTTGAAAGGAGTTATGGTGAAAAATCTATTTTATTTTACATTTTGGGGGGCCTACAGCCTAGACCATCGCCCAATTTGGCCCAAAATTTCAATGGGTGATCAGAAGGTCATAGCCCATCATCCCAGTAATTTTAGTAAAAATCGTACCCGTAGTTTTCGCATAAAGTTGTTAATAGACAGACATACAGACAGACAAACAAAAAAACAAACAGACAAACCTAGTGAAAACAACTCCCGTCCCCGAGCCCCTCAAGGGCGGGGACGGGTACAAAACAAATACAAAAAAGAACAAGAGCAAACACACACACACACACACACACACACACACACACACACACACACACACACACAAACACACGCACGCACGCAGAAGAATAAACTTAAAAATGGATAGATGAAAACAGAAAAAAATCAGATGAAGGAGGCGAAAAAATTTACATAAATATTTCGAGCCTGAAAGACTTTGGGAAACTCACATAAAGAAAAGAGGTTAATGAAATCGTTTGGAACACTGGAAACACATTGTGATTGTGAAGTTTTAATATTATGAATAATAAAAGAAGTTATGAATGTGTTTATGCATGGTAAGACGACTCTCTAAACACAAGCTAGCACATAATATACATAAATACATACATACTAATACACACACACACATACACAGACACACACACACACACACACACACACACACACACACACACAGACCCACACACACACACACACACACACACACACACACACACACACACACACACACACACACACACACACGCACGCACTTTCTCACAAGCACAACCTCTACACCTACACACACACACACACACACACACACACACACACACACACACACACACACACACACACACACACACACACACACTCGAAAAAATGGAAGGAAATTTAATTGTCTGTCAAAAAAATTAAGTGACATCCATATTCAGACTTTGACGCCATTGAAGAAAGATAAATAAAGAGACTGATAGGTATTCCAATATTTTAGGTCACAGAAACAAAATATAAACTTTAACTAAACCTAGAAAGCCGTATAACTGCCCAAGGACAATTTTGATGAAGAAAAACTTTCCACAGCCATTGCCTACTACAAGTTTAGCTATAAAGGACCTTGAGGTCAATGTCACTGATCTTGTGCATATCACCTTAGGTCACCAGTCTGTAAGTCCAAGTTTGTTGGCTCTAGCTTTAATGTTTCATGGAAAATTAGCTGAATCCGGTATATCCGGAAAAGTTTCAGTTTTTACCCCAGGAAAAGTCAAGGTCACTGATCTTGTGCATGTCCCCTTAAGTCATCACTGTGAACAAGTCCACCAAGTTTAATGGCTCTGGCATTATTCTTTCATGGAATATTAGGTGACATCAAGAATATCCAGGACAGCCAGAGTAACTGACCCTTGTTGATTGCGGAGAATATTCATCTGGTTACTCTTTTCAGATCTGCTTCCCGACAAGGGGCGTATGCTATAAAATTTTCATATTTCTAGCGTAAGTGGTTTCTGAGTTTCGACAATTTGGTTTTCTATGTTCCCGATGATATCCAGAGATACGGTGAACGATTTCCTTCCAATGTTGTCAGATGAAGCGGCCAGCCGGGGGACTCAGCTGACAAAGTTTGGAGGTTCTAGGTTAAATAGCCTCAGGATAATGACTATTTACTTTTTCTGAAGAAAGAATAATAACACGAAGACCGTAACAATCAGAGACAGTTACTAAGCTCCACCTATAAGAATACTTTTTTTATTTTTTGGTAAAAACTCTAAAATCGTTGGTTAAACTACCACCAGTAAGTATACACACCTGGTGCAGGCCCAGACAAAACTTCTAATGCCAAGAAGTGCCTAATTTATGTTTTGTTTTTTCCTGTATGAAGGAGCACTTAAAAATTTTTGAAAACTGGGGTGTTCCAAATACCTAGATGTTACGCATCAATAACCTCATTTTTCTTTTCATATATAGGTTTGGAAAATAATTTTATCACAGGAATTACTTCCATGTTCATTCAACTATAACAGTTTTGGAATAAACTGAGGCTGAAAATTTCACGATTTTCGAACATTTTTCCACCTGTGACCTTGAAAAGATCAGTGTCAATGAAACTGGGTCAGTGCAATAGGGTCACGGTGCTGTACATCCTTAAAAAGTATGATGAAAATAGGAGACGTAGAGTAACGGAATAATGATGATAATAATAGCAATGAAAATAATAATAATAATAATAATGATAATAATAATAATAATAATAACAAACATTTAAAAAAATAAAAAACAATAACAATAATCAAACAATAATAATAATAGTAATAATAATAAAGATACTAATACTAATAATAATAATAATAATAGTAATAATAATAATAATTAGTAAAAATAATGACAACAATAATAATGCCATACAGATATCTCCAGGTGTGCTAATAGTTGGAGGTCAATACAAAGACTATTAACAAAAGCAATAAATTTTCCCATATGGATGTGAGAAATATTAATAATAAAGCTTTGAAGCCCCCGGAATAAAGCACATGGAGCAGCAGGAAAAGAGAAAAGCTATAATAAAGAAGCAATAGAAGCTGAGAAAGAAGATAAGAAAAGAATAAGGTGAAGACAAAGACAGATAATGAGGTGAAGGCGTAAAGGACAAGGAAGGAGAAGGAAGAATGTGTGTGTGTGTGTGTGTGTGTGTGTGTGTGTGTGTGTGTGTGTGTGTGTGTGTGTGTGTGTGTGTGTGTGTGTGTGTGTGTGTGTGTGTGTGTGTGTGTGTGTGTGTGTGTGTGTGTGTGTGTGTGTGTGTGTGTGTGTGTGTGTGTGTGTGTGTGTGAGAGAGAGAGAGAGAGAGAGAGAGAGAGAGAGAGAGAGAGAGGGAAACGCAAGGGTAAGAAACAGAACGAGGCAAGAAGAGAAACTGAATTAGTGGACGAATGAAGAAAAACAAGGAGGAGGAGAAAAAGAAGAAAAAGAAGACGAAGCAGAAGAAAGCAGATGATAATGATGATGATGATGATGATAATAATAATAATAATAATAATAATAATAAAATAATTTGGTTTTACGCCAGGTATCCCCGAAGGGCTAAGGCGTTGCCCCTGGGTAGAGGACTTTTGGACTAGAGCGTGTAGCATTTTATGACCGGATGCCCTTCCTGATGTCTACCAATGATCCTTGGGTGGATTCGATCCTCCGACCCTTCGGTCAGAGCAGAGCGCTCTAACCCACTGAGCCACGGCTGCTACATAATAATAATAATAATAATAATAATAATAATAATCGACATCATCATCATCATCATCATCATCATCATCCGGACCTCCTCTTCCACCCTAGGGCAGAGTGAGGGGTAATAATAACTAGAAAACGGAAGTTTCCATTAGCAAATTTAGTAACTCATCATATGACAAGATAATCCAATTTCTTCCTCAGTTAGACCGCAGGGGCCGATTTATTCCCGTGTCCCATCATTGTTGCTATCGTTGGACCTGGTGATTTCAACGCCCTTCATATAGTGAGCACTTCATCATCGACTGACGATTGCCATAACTTACAAAAGGACCTCGATATATTGTCCAGATGGTCTAAAACTTGGCATATGGAAATTAACGTTGAAAAATGTAAAGTACTTACAGTAGGCAAGACCATTGGAGATCCTAATACAGCTTAAATAACAAAGAAATTAGTAAATCGGAAAGCGAGAGATATCTAGGAGTTATGGTTAGTAATGACCTCGAACCAAGGCAACAGTGTATTAATGCGGTAAATAAAGCAAACAGGATCCTAGGATTTATTTCGAGAAGCGTGAGCAATAGGTCATCAAAAATAATATTGCAACTTTATCTAGCATTAGTAAGGCCATATTTAGACTACACAATAAAGTTTTGGTGCCCTTACTATAGAATGGATGTAAACTCATTAAAAAATGTAAAGAGAAGAATGACAAAAATGATACATGATGTTCAGAACCTGCCATATGAAGACAGACTAAAAAGACAAGTTTGCTCTCACTAGAGAGGCATAGAGTAAAGGGAGACTTAATTGAGGTGTTTAAGTGGATGAAGGGAATAAATAAGGGAGATATTAGCAAGTTACTTAAAGTAAGCATATAGGATAGAACTAGAAGTAGGCCCAATGGTTTCAAACTAGAAAAATTCCGTTTCGGTATGGAATAGGTACAAACTGGTTTGGCAATAGAGAAATAGGTGAAAGGAATAAGCCACCTAGTAAAGTAGTTGCTGCCTCTTCCATTGAGAGTTTCAGGCATAAACTAGACAAACATATGACAAATAAGGGGTGGGTATAGAAAAAAAAAATACAAACCAATACTAATTCATTCTTTTTCCTTTTCAGGTTACACTATGATAGTCTCTTTTTCCTATAAAATGTCCGCTCTAATTTTTGTATACTGTTCGGTGATCTTTCTGACTTTTTCCTGCCGGCTTCGGCTAGGGGGTTTGGAGGGAGGGGGAGAGCCTTCTTTGCTATCCTTATCTCATTCTAGTAGTTCAGTTACTCTTCTAGGAGCTGCCTAGTATGGGCCAACCGGCTTACTGCAGTTATCCTCTATTCTTATGTTCTTATGTTCAGAGTGAAGTGTAGGGACCCACCAGAAGAGTGTCAAACACGTTGGGCGAAGGTGAAAGCAGCAAAATCCTCGCAGAGCAAAAACGGTGGAGCCCAAACTACTTTCCATTGACACCTGGACGATCTCAGAAAATACTGGCCCAAATGGGCCTATATTCATTTCAGGCCTGCTCCCCAACCTTGCCTGTGTCTCCCCCAAAATTCCAAGTCTGTACCTTTAGCGATTTTTGATAATCAGTCAACAGACTATTTTTATAGGTTTTTGGATATAACTGGTAACTCAATATTGGAAACTGGCTGATACTAGGTCATACAATGCCACCAGCTTGGGGACTCAGATGGTTAAGTATGATGGTCGTAGCTCTCAAACTGAGTCAATATGAGCATTGTACATCTTCGTAAGATATAATAACTATAATAATGATAACAATAATAATAACAATAGTGACAAGAACAATATAGCTCACCATTGGTGTGGTGATTTATAATAATAAAAATAATAACTAGAAAACGGAAATTGCCATTAGCAGATTCAGTAATGCACCACATGACAAGGTCATCCATCTTGAGTACGTGACCTCAGTTTAAAAAAAAAAAAAAAAAAAGCAAATTTTTAGTTTTGACTTTGGCTGTGACCTTAAGTTTTGGGTCAAGGTCATTCATACTTGGTATGAATATGAAGGTCTAAAACTGTACTAAGTTTGGTGATTGTAACTAAATTATTATTTTTTTATTGTGCAATTGAACTTTGACCCTGGCTGTGAACTTGAGTTTTGAGTCAAGGTCATTCATACTTGGTAGCCAGCAATTCACCACATGACAAGGTCATCAATTCCTTCCTTGGTTCGACTGCAGGGGCTGATTTGTTTCCCAATACCAATCGGTAGGCCTGGTGATTTCATCAGGTGTTCTAAAAAAAATAAGCAAATGAACTTTAACCTTGGCTGCGACCTTGGATTTTTGGTCAAGATCATTCATTTCAGTAGACATGCATAGGATATCAAGTTCTATAAATGTTCCAAGTTTGGTGATTGTGGATCTTTTTTTTTTTTTTTTTTTTTTTACTGAGTATTCAGTGACCCCCAAATACTTCCCGTTGACCCCTGGGCGATCTCAAAAACTACTGGCCCAAATGGTCCCATACTCATTTCAGAACTGCTCTCCGACCTTAGCTATGTCCCACAAAAATTTCAAGTTTGTACAGTACCTTTAGCGGTTTCTGAGAATCCGCGAATAGACTGTTTTTATGGGTTGTAGATGTACTGTACTGGGAAAATCACTACTGGCAACTGGATGATACTGGGTCATATGAAGCCGCCAGCTGGGGGACTCAGATGGCCAAGTATGATGGCTGTAACTTTGAAACTGAGCGAATACGAGAACTTTACTTCTTCGTAAGAAATAATAATTATAGTAATAATAATAATAATAATAATAATAATACTGCTACTACTACTACTACTACTACTACTAATAATAATAATAATAATAATAATAATGACAAGAACAATATAACTCACCACTGGTGTGGTGCTTTGTAATAATAATAATAATAATAATAATAATAATAATAATAATAATAATAATAATAATAATAATCAGAAGACGAAGAAGAAGACGAACACTAAGAAGAAGAAGAAGAAGAAGAAGAAGAACAGCACAAAGAAAGAGAGAGAGAGAGAGAGAGAGAGAGAGAGAGAGAGAGAGAGAGAGAGAGAGAGAACAAGGAACAGAAAGGAGGGAAGTGGAGAGAGGAGGGAGGGAAGTCATAAAGCAAGGAGGGAGGGAGGGAAGAATAGGTGGGTCATCAGTGAAAGAAGTATGAAAGGAGAGAGAGAGAGAGAGAGAGAGAGAGAGAGAGAGAGAGAGAGAGAGAGATCAAAGAAGAAGGATGGAAGGATGGAGAGAGAAACTCTGAGAAAAATGAAGGAAAGAAAGAAGGGAGAGAAGGATATAAGAAAGAGATGTCGTGAGAAGAGAGAGAGAAGAGTTGTGGAAGGAGACTGGAGGGAAAAAGAGAGTGATGGAGAGACGGAGGGAAAAAAACAAAAAAAAGGAAGAGAGACGGAGAGAGAATGATCAAAGATGGATGGAAGGAGGGAAGGAAGGCTGAAAGAGGCAAGGGAGAGGGAGGCGGGGAAGGAAATAAAGAAGAAAAAAAATGGAAGGAAGGAAAAAAGGAAGGCAGAAAGGAAGGAAGGAAGGACGGCTGAAAGGGAGGAAGGAAGGAAGGAAGGAAGGCTGAAAGAGAGGAAGGAAGGAGGGGAGTAAGGCAGTAAAGAAGGTAATAAAGAATGAAGGAAGAAAGGAGGGAAGAGAAGCCCTATACAAAATCATGTTGGGATGAAGAGGAGAGATCAAGGGAAGGAAAAAGGGAAGAAGAAGGGAAGGAGAGGGGGGAGAGGAAGCGAAGGAAAGAGAGAAGAGGAAGCGAAGGAAAGAAGGAAAAGGAAACAAAGGAAAGACGGAAACGGAAGCGATGGAAAGAGGAAAGAGGAAGCAAAGGAAAGAGAGGAATAGATTAATTGAAAAAGAAATTTTGAGAGAGAAAAAGAGAGTAGGAAGGTTTGGAAAAATAGCTTATGGATGGAGAGAAGACGAATGTATGGAAGAAAAGGGAGAAAGGATAAATGAAGAGAGAGAGAGAGAGAGAGAGAGAGAGAGAGAGAGAGAGAGAGAGAGAGAGAGAGAGAGAGAGAGAGAGAGAGAGAGAAGAGGGTCTGACAGTGAGGAATCTGTCACCTATGTGACCCGGTGCGCAAAATATTAAGCTAATGAGATGGAAGGCACGCTGAGCCAGGTGAACCACTCATGTGAACCACTGCCAGATGAACCAACTGAGAGATGAACCACTGAGATGAACCGGTGAAAGATGAATCACTGGAAGATGATCCGCTAGAAGATGAGGCACCAGGAAATAAAACCTTAAGATGAACCAGTGGGAAAATGAGCCACTGATTTGAATTACTGGGAAATGAAGCCCTGCTTTTAACTACTGGGAAATGAAGCACTTAGATAAACCACTGAGAAATGAACCACCGAGACGAACTAGAGATGAATTACCGTGAATGAAACACAGAAGAATGACTTCGATATGAAGCGAGGAGAAATGAAGCACAGAGATGAACCCCTGGGAAATGATGTATGGATAAATGAAGCAGAGATGAACCACTGGGAAATGAAGCACGGAAATGAACCCGTGGGAAATGAAGCACGGAAAAGTGAAGATGAACCTTACTGGGAAATGAGCTTTTGAGATGAATTTTGGACAATGTACTACTGGGAAACAAACAGATGAACCCTGGGAGATGAATTACTGGGAACTGAAGCTCAGATATAAAACCATCCTCCTTCCAAGGGATTGTGAGGGATCTGAGGATGAGTTTGTATACCCAGGCAGCTCCACCGGCCAGTTATACCGAGGCCACCACTGGAAGGCGTTCCTGTCCAGCGCCACCTCTAAATAACCCAACACATAGACAGACTAATATGAACCTGAAATGAAGAAAAATGGAACCACTGACAAACGAACGAATGTGAATCGAACCACAAATAAACCAGTGTGAACCAAACCAACATGAAACTAACCACTATGAAATCGAACCAATGACATAAACCGATGTGAACTGAACTAAAATGAAACGAAACAATATGAAACGAAATTTGAAGCCTGACCAATGAGAAAGAAACCATTACGAAATGAACCACTCGAAGAAGTTTAGACAAGTGAACAAGAAGAGACGGTGAGAGAGAGAGAGAGAGAGAGAGAGAGAGAGAGAGAGAGAGAGAGAGAGAGAGAGAGAGAGAGAGAGAGAGAGAACTGGTTGTGCAAGAACCGGGACAAAACTTTATCTTAAGAATGATGGAAGGAGATTCTGCAAGAAGGAGAGTAGGAGTGAATGTGTGTGTGTGTGTGTGTGTGTGTGTGTGTGTGAGAGAGAGAGAGAGAGAGAGAGAGAGAGAGAGAGAGAGAGAGAGAGAGAGAGAGAGCAAACACGGGTGGAGGAAAAAGTGAGAGAGAGGAGTGCCTGAGTGAGAAGGATGGAGGGAAGGACTGTTTGAGTAAGAGAAGAGGCACTCAGGAGAGAAAGAGAGAGAGAGAGAGGGGGGGGGGAAGTTGAATTAAGGTATATGGATGAACTGAAATGAGTAGGAGGAAACTGAAAGTAAATGACAGATTTACTGTACATAGATATACTGGTAGACAAAAACACAGATAGATACAGATAGATAAATAGATAAATGAATATATAGATAAATAGATTACACACATATAGATACCCATATATATACGGATAGATAGGCAGGTACAGAGATAGAGGGGCATACATAGGTATTAATGTACAGTCACTCATAAAAGAAAAGACCCCCCCCCCCCTGGGTTAGAGGCAATATAACTCGGGGTATTCAGTGTTGGTAACAGTGTATTTGACGTCAGCCATATGGGATGATGAGGAGGGGTGTTTGAGAGGAGGGAGGAATTAATCTGCACGAAACACTGCTTCAATCCACATTTCAAGTCAAACATACATTATATCTGACTTGTTATCAAGGCATATATATGTAACCCATCACATTTGAAAAAGTTTATCATTAGCTGAATAAAACCGTCAGCCAGTGGAAGGAATAAGATCCAAATGAAACCCCCGGCTCAAGGGTTAAATGAATGGGCTCGACACACTTAGAATGAACTTTGAATGAACTTCCCCCAAACGCAGCTTCACACCCCCACACCTGACGTCATTTACAGTGTTACCAGGACGGATATCATATTGGTTGAAAGGTGTCTTGGCCGGGGGGGTCGTTTCTTTTATGAGTGACTGTACATCTAAGAGTATCTACTGAGAGAGAGAGAGAGAGAGAGAGAGAGAGAGAGAGAGAGAGAGAGAGAGAGAGAGAGAGAGAGAGAGAGAGAGAGAGAGAGAGTCAAGTAAAGATAAACAAGGATTAGAGTTATTGAATCGTGACCACACTTCCCAAACAGAGGTTGTGATGGAGTTGTGAGGTGAAGGTGATGACAAAGTTGTGGTGAGGGTGTTGTGAGATGAAGGAGTGTGGTGAAGGTGTGGTGAGGGATGAGGGAGGTTGTGGTGAGGGTATGGTGATGGTGTGGCGAGAGGTGAAGAGGATGTTGTGAGGGTGTGATGTGTGAGTAGTGAGGGTGTTTTTTTTTGTTTTTTTTAATGCGAGGAAGAAGGAACCAAAGGCCATGAGCCAGCAATATCAGTTCCCTCCAAGAGAAAAAACAAAATACAATAGAGAGCCAAATTCAAGATCCGATCATTTCGAGATGCCTGGACACACTGCGTTTGAAAGACTGGAGATCATAGGCAGCAGGAAATACAGACAGAGGGAGACAGTTACAGAGTTGACCTGTTGAATAAATGAAAGACTGGGAGTAACGGTTAACTCTTGCATTAGAGAGTTGGACAGAAATGGGATGAGAGTTTGCTGATAGACGGGTGCTATGCACCCGCCGTAGAGGTGGAGGAATGCATGCAGACAGTTCAGAGGAGCAGTGACCATTAAAGTAGCGATAGAAAAGAGATAAAGGTGCAACAGTGCGGCGAAAAGACAGAGGTTGAAGGGAGTCAGTAAGAGGAGGAGAGTTAATGAGACGAAAAGCCTTTGACTCCACCCTATTGAGAAGAGCTGTATGTGGGGAGCTTCCCCACACATGAGAGTTGTACTCTACACAGAAGCGGATAAAACCCCTGTATAGAGTCAACAATTGTGCAGGGGTAAAGAAAGAACGGAGTCGGCTTAGCACACCTAATCTCTTAGAAGCAGATTTTACAAGAGATGTAATATGATCTTTCCAAGATAAGTCCCGAGTAAATGAAACCCCAAGCATGTTCAAGGATGATGCAGGATTAAGCTGAATATTATTAAACATTAGTGGGTACTCCTGTGGAAGATTTTGTCGGGTTGATAGGTGTAAGAGCTGAGTCTTAGATGCATTAAAAACAACCAGATTATTATTACCCCAGTCAGAGATATGAGCCAAGTCAGGCATTAGGTGTGCCATAGCCTCATCCCTTGTTTGTCTAAGTAACTGTTGAGATGGGGGTTGCGGGAACCGAATGGAAAGGTGAAGGGTGGAGTCATCAGCGTATGAGTGGATAGGGTTAGATGTACAGCTTAGAAAGTCATTGATGAATAAAAGGAAGAGAGTTGGTGATAGGACAGAGCCCTGAGGAACAACACTGTTGATAGATCTAGGGGAAGAACGACGGCCGTCTACAACAGCGGCTACAGAACGACCAGAAAGGAAGCTAGCGATGAAGGCACAGAAACCGTAAGAGGGCAGTTTGGAAATTGAAGATTTATGCCAGACTCGATCGAAAGCCTTTGAGATGCCAAGTGCAATGGGAAAGCTGTCGCCAAAGTCCCGAAAGGAATATGACCAGGAGTCTGAAAGGTAGGTGAGAAGATCGCCAGTGGAGCGTCCCTGACGGAACCCGTACTGACGATCAGAAAGAAGGTTGTGAAAGGAAAGATGACTTAAAATTTTTCTATTGCGAATTGACTCGAAAACCTTTGAAATACAGGACATGTGGTGAGGATGTGGTGAGGGTTTGATGAGGGTGTGATGAGGGTGCGATGAGGGAGTGGTGAGGGTGTGGTGAGGATGTGGTGAGGGTTTGATGAGGGTGTGATGAGGGTGCGATGAGGGAGTGGTGAGGGTGTGGTGAGGCTGTGGTGAAGGTGTGATGAGGGTGTGGTGAGGATTTGGTGAGGGTGTGGTGTGGGTGTGGTGACAGATGATGCGTGATGTGGTAAGGGTGTGGTGGCAGATGAAGCATGATATGGTAAGGGTGTGGTGAAGGATGTGATGTAGTGTGGTAAGGTGTGGTAAGGGCGTCGTGAGGGTGTGGTGAGAGATGAAGGAGGATGTGATGAAGGTGTGGTGAGAGAAGGAGGAGGATGTTGTGAGGTGTGGTGACAGTATGGTGTGGTATGGTGAGGGTGTGGTGAGGTGTGCTGAGGGTGTGGTGATAGAGGATGGAAAATGTGGTGAGGGTTTGGAAAAAGATGGAGGAGGGTGTGATGAGGTGTGGTGAGGATGTGGTGAGATGTGGTGAGGGTGTGGTGAGAGATGAAAGAGGATGTTCTGTGGTGTGTTTGGGGTGTCGTGAAATATGGTGAGGGTGTGGTGAGAGATGAAGGAGGATGTGCTGTGGTATTGTGAGGGTGTGGTGAGAAATAAAGGAGGATGTGGGGAGGGTGTGGTGAGGGATGAAGGAGGATGTGATGAGGTGTGGTGTCGGTGTGGTGAAAGATGAAGGAGGATGTGATGAGGTGTGGTGTTGGTGTAGTGAGAGATGAAGGAGGATGTAATGTAGTGTGGTGAGAGAATGAGGAGGATTGTGATGATTTATTAGACTACTAAGAGAAATACCGGTAAAATGAGTGTGTGATGAATAATTACGTGATGAATTAGTAATGAGAGTGTGATAAGACTACCCAACAGAGGGGTGGTAAAGTGAACAGACCTGGACTTACTCACCACTTTCCCAATTAAATCCACTTCCACCCACTCCACATTAAAACACACCATCCACAGTGAGTCCACATGCGTTCATCCCCATTCACACTCCTCGCTTCTAAATATATATATATATATATATATATATATATATATATATATATATATATATATATATATATATATATTGTTACGGAACAGAGAAAGATAATGTACACATTAAGTGAGAATACTAAGAGTCACTACTGTCCCGTAAAGTTCCAGGTTCAAAACAAAAGAGTTAGGTAAAATTACAAGTTAAATTTTAATGCTCAAAATAACAACAAAACATTCAGGACTCATAAGGATAATATAATGGCAAAAAACAGGTTAAATATATGGTTAACTGCAATAGCCTCTATTAACACGAAATTAGCATGAGTAAATTTATCTAAGTCAGCCCTGTTAAAATGAGATACCAGATAATACTCAGTGAATGCCAGATATATTATTACAGATACAAAATATTATTAATGATGGCTGACAATAAGAACCTTACATAAATTACAAAAACCTTACTAGGCCTAAGAATCAACCTTATGCTACACAGTACAAGAAAAAAATGCAACAACAGTTATACTCAAATTACACACAGCTGCTAGATGGCTGGAGACTTCCTGAGCACTCACAATAATAATAACTGTACAGGGGAGGACAGAGATGTGAACAAAATGAGGAGCAGATCTAAGTGGCAATAATGCAGAAACTGAGCTCATTATATAGGGGCCAGCAGAACTTGATACAACTTGTAAGAAGGAAGCGCAAATGAAGCCATGGGGACAAAGAGTTGACAATCCTCCTCTGAACAACAGAAAGGACGACTTACTCTACTATAACGGTAGAAGGGGGGACTGAGGCAGAACACGCTCGTGATCAAACATGCAGCATACTCTGCGTTAAAATTACACAAAGGATAATGAAATCATAGGCTATGTAACAATATATATATATATATATATATATATATATATATATATATATATATATATATATATATATATATATATATATATACTGTCCCGTAAAGTTCCAGGTTCAAAACAAAAGAGTTAGGTAAAATTACAAGTTAAATTTTAATGCTCAAACTAACAACAAAACATTCAGGACTCATAAGGATAATGTAATGGCAAAAAACAGGTTAAATATATGGTTAACTGCAATAGTCTCTATTAACACGAAATTAACATGAGTAAATTTATCTAAGTCAGCCCTGTTAAAATGAGATACCAGATAATACTCAGTGAATGCCAGATATATTATTACAGATACAAAATATTATTAATGATGGCTGACAATATATATATATATATATATATATATATATATATATATATATATATATATATATATATATATATATTGTTACATAGCCTATGATTTCATCATCCTTTGTGTAATTTTAACTCACAGTATGCTGCATGTTTGATCACGAGCGTGTTCTGCCTCAGTCCCCCCCTTCTACCGTTATAGTAGAGTAAGTCGTTCTTTCTGTTGTTCAGAGCAGGATTGTCAACTCTTTGTCCCCATGGCTTCATTTGCGCGTCCTTCTTACAAGTTGTATCAAGCTCTGCTGGCCCCTATATAATGAGCTCGGTCTCTGCATTATTGCCACTTAGATCTGCTCCTCATTTTGTTCACATCTCTGTCCTCCCCTGTACAGTTGTTATTGTGAGTGCTCAGGAAGTCTCCAGCCATCTAGCAGCTGTGTGTAATTTGAGTATAACTGTTGTTGCATTTTTTCTTGTACTGTGTAGCATAAGGTTAATTCTTAGGCCTAGTAAGGTTCTTGCAATTTATGTAAGGTTCTTATTGTCAGCCATCATTAATAATATTTTGTATCTGTAATAATTTATCTTGCATTAACTGAGCATTACCCAGTGTATTTTCATTTTATCAGGGCTGACTTACATAAATTTACTCTTGCTAATTTCGTGTTAATAGAGGCTATTGCAGTTAACCATATATTTAACCTGTTATTTGCCATTACATTATCCTTATAAGTCCTGAGTGTTTTGCTGTTAGTTTGAGCATTAAACTTTAACTTGTAATTTTACCTAACTCTTTGTTTTGAACATGGAACTTTACGGGACAGTGGTGATTTTTAGTATTCTCACTTAAAGTGTACATTATCTTTCTCTGTTCCATAACATAAATTTGGCGACCTCTTATCAGGATATTCAGGATATTATCATAAGGATATTGCTTGATATTTTGTGACTGTGATTTATTCATGATGTCTACTATTACTGCACTTGATGAAGCCAAAGATTTTTTGTCAAATGTGCAAACAGTGTGTGATGTAGAAAACAGAACAAAGAATGAACTTAAGCTTGTTGCTCAACAATTGGGAATTGCTGTTCGCTCTCATCATTCTAAAGATCAAATTGTTGACATGATTAATGAAAGCTTGTTTAATGTAGCTCCTCCAAATGAGCAAACGCAGATTGAAATAGCTAAGTTACAGCTAGCCCTGCAGGAGGCTCGTGTGAAGGAAGCTGAATTTCAAGCACGTGCTAAGGAGGCTGAGTCTCAGGCTAAGGAGGCTTGTGTTAAGGAGGCTGAATTTCAAGCAAATGCTATGGAGGCTGAATCTCAGGCTCGGATTCAGGAGGCACAGATACAGGCTCAGGCACAAGTTGAACTAGTTAGGATTCAGGTAGACCATGAGTATCGCATGAAACAAGGTGGAACTGGAATATCTAGCTCTGATGATTTTGATGTGGCTAAAAATGTTAAATTTGTCCCTCCTTTTAATGAATCTGATTTAACAAAGTATTTTCAGTTGTTTGAGAGGGTAGCTACAGGTTTTAATTGGCCCAAAAAGTATTGGCCAGTACTCCTTCAAACTGTTCTCACCGGTAAAGCTAAAGTAACTTATGCATCTTTGCCTCAGGATCAATCTGATAATTATGATGTAGTTAAGAGCTTGATTCTTAAGGCCTATAAGCTTGTTCCTGAAGCCTATAGGGTAAAATTTAGGACAACTTACAAGCAAGATAAGCAATCCCATGTTGAGTATGCAAAAATCAAAGAAGATCTGTTAGAGCAGTGGTTAAATTCTAAGAATGTGGATTCTGATTTTGGTAAATTTAAGCAGATGATTTTGCTGGAGGACTTCAAGAGGTGTATTTATAAATATGTAAGCCTATATCTTGATGAGAGAAGAATAGATAATTTGTCTGATGCTGCAGTTTTAGCTGATGAATATGTTCTCACTCACAAGAGATATTCTAAAGAAAAAGGGAAAGCTGAGAGTAAGTACATTGCCTCTACTCAGAGTACAGGTAACAGGAAAGAGAATAAAGATGTTTCTGAGGAAGTAAATACCAGCTTCACCTCTAGATTTCAGAAAAGTAAATGTACTTATTGTAGTAAGCTTGGTCATACTACGGAGAAATGTTTCAGGAGACAGCGTGATGTGAACAAAAAGGAGTCTTTAAATATTCAGTCAATTGGTCTAGTGTCCACCCTTGAGAGTTCCCAGAATTTTTTAACCGAGTTAACTGAACCTGCTTTGAGGGGTAACTTAAATTCTCATGATGGAGCTCCTCTTTTGAACAGTAACGTGGGTGACACTCTCAAGAGTTCATGTGCTAATTTCCTGTCTGATGGTTTGGCAGTCCTCTGGACAGTAATGACAGGAAATCAGTTAAAATATATCGTGATACAGGTGCTTGCCAATCCCTTATGCTGACCAGTGTTCTAGGCTCTAATGTTAATTCCTCTGATGAAACTGTAATCTTACAAGGTGTAGGGAATAATTACTTCTCTGTCCCTCTGTGCAGAGTGAATTTAGAGTCTGGTTTTGTTAATGGTTCCGTTATGGTTGGGTTGGTTGAGACACTCCCAATGTCAGGTGTAACTTTCTTACTTGGAAATGATATTGGTGGAAGTCAAGTGTGTCCAGCTCCTCAGTTGTCTAGTGAGCCAGTGGCTGCGACCCAGGATTGTGATGTCCCTGATGTGTTCCCTGCATGTGCTGTCATTAGGGCTAAGTCTAAAGTTACTGGTGAGTTAGAGGATAATGATGATGATGATGTTATCCTAGCTGACACTTTTCTTGCTAATTTGGACCACTCACCAGATGAGGCAGTACCCCGTAGTGTTGATAATTTGTCTCGTCAAGAGTTGGTTGAGTTGCAGGTTGCTGACCCTGAGTTGAAAGGTCTAGCTAACTCTGCTTGCAGTGAGGAAGAGTCAGCTGGTGCTTCTACTTGTTATTATATAAAGTCAGGAGTACTTATGAGGAAGTGGAGACCCCCAACAGCATCAGCCGACTGTGAATGGGAGGTTGTACATCAAGTTGTCATCCCTCGTGTTTGTAGGCAGGATATCATTAGAGTGGCTCATGATTCCAGTTTGGCAGGACACCTTGGAGTGAGGAAGACTGTGGCATGCATTTTGAAACCCTTCTACTGGCCAGGGATCTTCAGGGATGTTTCCTGGTATTGTAAGTCTTGTCACACCTGTCAAGTTGTGGGGAAGTGTAATCAGACCGAAAAGGTTGCGCCTCTAGTTTCCATTCCTCCTTTTGAGGTGCCTTTCACCCATGTGTTGGTGGATATTGTGGGCCCTCTTCCTAAGACTTCTTCAGGATTTTCTTATGTGTTGACCCTAATTGATATGGCTACTCGTTATCCTGAAGCCATTCCACTTAGAAATATCTCAGCAAAGAACGTGGTTAAGGAAATGCTAGGGTTCTTCCCAAAGTTTGGTCTGCCCAAGGAGGTACAGTCAGACCGGGGAAGTAATTTCATGTCAAACGTTTTCAAGCAGTCTCTGAAAGAGTTGGGCATCACCCAGATCACGTCTTCAGCTTACCATCCCCAGACCCAAGGAGCGTTGGAGAGATATCATCAAACACTCAAATCGATGCTCAAGAAATACTGTTTGGAAAATCAGAAAGACTGGGATAAAGGTCTTCCATTTGTTGTGTTTGCTGCAAGAGAATCTCCAAATGAATCACTGGGCTTCTCACCTTTTGAACTACTGTTTGGCCATGAAGTAAGAGGACCCCTTAAGTTACTCAAGGAATGCTGGCTGTCGGAGGAAGATGACGTCAACCTGCTGGAGTATGTGATGAAGTTCAAAAAACGGCTGTCCACTGCTTTACAACTGGCGAGAGAGAATTTAGGAGCTGCTCAGGAGAAGATGAAGACTTGGTATGATAAGAAGTCCAGGTTACGCCACTTTCAGCCAGGAGATCAGGTTTTGATTCTGCTACCGGTTCATGGGCAACCTCTTCAAGCCAAGTTTAGTGGTCCTTATTTCGTGGAGAAGAAACTCAGTGATGTCAACTATGTCATCGCCACACCAGATCGTAGAAAGAACAAGCAACTATGTCACATCAACATGCTAAAGTTATATCACAGGCGGGACGAAAATAATCCAGTCTGCACTGTAGCTGTTCCACCCGAGTCTGCAAGTGAAGCTCTCCCATGCAGTATGAACCTGAGTGATAGTTTGGGGAAGAATCCTGATACCATGAATGATCTCCAGACTAAGCTTTCTCATCTACCTCCCGAGGAAAGGCAGGAGTTTTCGGCATTACTGCAGGAGTACCCGGAAGTGTTCCGTGCCATCCCACGAAGAACCACTGTGTTGATGCATGATGTCGATGTTGGAGACGCAAAGCCAATTAAACTGCCTCCTTACCGTGTGAACCCAGTGAAAGTTCCTCTCATCCAGAAGGAGCTTGGCTACCTGTCGGACCACAAGATGATTGAGCCCTGTCAGAGCGAGTGGAGTTATCCTGTCGCTCTGGTCCCTAAGCCGGGTGGGTCACAGAGGCTTTGCATTGACTACAGATGTGTTAATCAGATAACCAAAACAGACACTTACCCTCTCCCTCGTGTGGAAGATTGCATAGACAAGATCAGAAAGTCTAGGTACATAAGTAAGTTTGATTTGTTAAAGGGATACTGGCAAGTACCTATGACTGAACGTGCTAGGGAGATCTCATGTTTTGTAACACTAGGAAAGACTTTTGCATGTTCTGTAATGCCATATGGTATGAAGAATGCACCAGCCACATTTCAGAAGCTCATGAATGTTGTAACAGAGGGTTTGGCAGGGTGTATTGTTTATATTGATGATGTATTAATCTTCAGTGACAACTGGAAAGATCACCTATGCCATGTCAGTAAATTTCTTGAGCGTTTAGTTCAGGCTAATCTTGTAGCTAATTTATCAAAGTGTGAGTTTGGTCAAGCTAAAGTTCAGTACCTTGGGTACGTAATTGGTGATGGACATGTTGCACCACCAGGAGCTAAGGTTCAGGTTATAAGTGATCTTCCCAGACCTAAAAGTAGGAAAGAGGTTCAAAGATTTTTGGAAATGGTAGGTTATTACCGGAGATTTGTTCTTAACTTTTCAATTCTTGTATCACCACTTACAGACCTACTGAAAAAGGGAGTTAAATTTGTCTGGGCCGATAACTGTGAATCCTCTTTCAACAAACTTAAAGCTATTCTATTAAGTCAGCGAGTGCTCGCTACTCCAAATTTTGCTAAGCCTTTTAAGATGGCTGTTTATGCAAGTGATACAGGAGCTGGGGCTGTTTTGCTGCAAGAGGATGATCAGGGTATTGAACACCCTGTATCTTATTACAGTAAGTTCACTCCACCTCAAAAGAACTACTCAACTATTGAAAAAGAGCTTTTGGCCTTGATTTTGGGTTTACAGCATTTTTCATTTTATTTGTGTTCTGGTTTTGACCCCATAGTCATTTATACCGATCATAACCCACTGAAATTCCTTAGTAAGTTTAAAGATAAAAGCAGAGATTGATAAGATGGAGTCTACTTCTTCAGGAGTATTCATTAGACATACAACATGTCAAGGGGAAAGAAAATGTTATTGCAGATTGCTTATCTAGATTTTAGACAGATTGTTTTAGCGTAATAAGAAATTTCCTTTGTAAATTTCTTTTTCTTTGTGGGGAGGTGTTACATAGCCTATGATTTCATCATCCTTTATGTAATTTTAACGCACAGTATGCTGCGTGTTTGATCACGAGCGTGTTCTGCCTCAGTCCCCCCCTTCTACCATTATAGTAGAGTAAGTCGTTCTTTCTGTTGTTCAGAGCAGGATTGTCAACTCTTTGTCCCCATGGCTTCATTTGCGCGTCCTTCTTACAAGTTGTATCAAGCTCTGCTGGCCCCTATATAATGAGCTCGGTCTCTGCATTATTGCCACTTAGATCTGCTCCTCATTTTGTTCACATCTCTGTCCTCCCCTGTACCGTTGTTATTGTGAGTGCTCAGGAAGTCTCCAGCCATCTAGCAGCTGTGTGTAATTTGAGTATAAGTGTTGTCGCATTTTTCTTGTACTGTGTAGCATAAGGTTAATTCTTAGGCCTAGTAAGGTTTTTGTAATTTATGTAGGGTTCTTATTGTCACCCATCATTAATAATACTTTGTATCTGTAATAATTTATCTTGCATTAACTGAGCATTACCCAGTGTATTTTCATTTTATCAGGGCTGACTTAGATAAATTTACTCTTGCTAATTTCGTGTTAATAGAGGCTATTGCAGTTAACCATATATTTAACCTGTTTTTGCCATTACATTATCCTTATGAGTCCTGAGTGTTTTGTTGTTAGTTTGAGCATTAAATTTTAACTTGTAATTTTACCTAACTCTTTTGTTTTGAACCTGGAACTTTACGGGACAGTAGTGATTTTTAGTATTCTCACTTAAAGTGTACATTATCTTTCTCTGTTTCGTAACAATATATATACAGTATATTTATTATATATATATATATTGATATATATATATATATATATATATATATATATATATATATATACCCGTAGTGATTTTTAGTATTCTCACTTAAAGTGTACATTATCTTTCTCTGTTTCGTAACAATATATATATATATATATATATATATATATATATATATATATATATATATATATATATATATATATATATATATATTCTTTCACTCTAACCTGGCCTAAAATTGCCATCCCTCCATCTTGAACGCTGAGTTGTACTGAGTAACATTAGAATATGGTGCTAGTCACGAGGAAGTGCTATAGGAAAGGATGGAGAACGAGAGCACCGCCTACGGGAAATAAGCTGCAAAACGACGAAAATCTGGGCCAAATCAAGGTAAACGGAGTATAGTATATATTTTAAAATTTCTTCTAGTTCATTTTTTGTATTTTTTTCGTTATCTCAAATCTAACTTCAACTAATTTCAACACTACTATACTCTTTTCTCTTTAACTTGGCCTAGGCGTTCGTCCTTTTGCAGCTTGTCTCACGTAGCTCTGTGGCAAAAAGAAGACGATGTTACGCCTCGACATCCATTCAGTAGCACTTCTTCGTGACTAGCATCATATTTTGGTGTTTTATCTATGGTGGAACTCATCATTTAAAACGGAGAGATGGCAATTTTGAGTCAAGTTAGAGGGAAAATGAATATAATCAACTCATTTTGCACACCTGAATCCAGATATAATTCACAGTCCTTATTCCCATTTACGCTCCAGGTTTTAGTCTCAGCTTTTCGACAAATATATAGACAGCTTTGGAAGAATTCTAAACAATCCGAAAAATCCCGTAATGCTGAAATTTAAGATACATCAGGACAGTCTATCTATCTATCTACCTATCTTCTATCTGTCTGTCTATCCCTCATTCTCTCTCTCTCTCTCTCTCTCTCTCTCTCATACACACACACACACACACACACACACAATTATATATATATATATATATATATATATATATATATATATATATATATATATATATATATATATATATATATATATATATATATATATATATATATATATATATATATATATATATATATATATATATATATATATATATATATCAACCTGTCTGTCATCGAATCCTTTATATAAATTGCCCATCAGAAGTGTTAAGGCCAGGGTGGCCAGTCGCTGGTCCCTGAGCGTCAGCCGTTACAGACCATATCCAGTTAAAGTGCCCTAACCCATTAGACCACCAGGATCCCAAGCATATGGACACGTACAGTGTATTAATTCTCATCCAAAATTCACAGCCAATAGGATGACATGTACAATTATTATTCTCAGTCGTCAGTCATCCTGTCAACACGAACATGTTCTTGTCTGGAGCTCTCAATAAATGATAAGCTGAATTCGTCCCACATTTTCGAGATGACATTTGCAGCTCTCGTAATTTTTCCCTAAGATCAAGGCCCGTCTTACCAGCTGAGGAAGCTCCCTAGCACATTTTCCTAAGCGATATAGTTTGTCTATTACACCCCACTCTCCTCATGTTTCATAAATCCTTCCAATATCCATATACTCTGGATAAATAACGTATGATAGGATTTTAACCAGCCATATCCAAAAATAAATAGCTAAGGATAATGTGTCAGGGAGCCTCCTTACTCGGCGAGAATACGGGACTAAAGCTTTCAGGATTTCAAAGAAACAACACATACATTACTAACTTTTTTTTTTTAAAGTTTAAATATGATGAAAAATATAAATACAGTAATTTGATATTTACAACTCTCTCTCTCTCTCTCGCAACATGATTCTCAGGTGTTTTCATTTCTCGCTGTGATGGTGGCGGAGAGGGACGCCTTCACGTGGTGGCACCGATATGAGAGGGCCCTATCCCTCAACAGGAGGATGGTGGACTGAAGACTAAGGGCAGCTTTGACCCGCAGTCCACTGGGTTCACGTTCAGACCATCCTGGGGTTCCTCCTCCTCATTTTCCTCTACTTCTTCTTACTCCTCCTCCTCTTCCTCTGCTTCTTCTTACTCCTCTTCCTCTGCTTCTTCTTACTCCTCTTCCTCTTCCTCTGCTTCTTCTTACTCCTCTTCCTCTTCCTCTGCTTCTTCTTACTCCTCTTCCTCTGCTTCTTCTTACTCCTCTTCCTCTGCTTCTTCTTACTCCTCTTCCTCTGCTTCTTCTTACTTCTCTTCCTCTGCTTCTTCTTACTCCTCTTCCTCTTCCTCTGCTTCTTCTTACTCCTCTTCCTCTGCTTCTTCTTACTCCTCTTCCTCTGCTTCTTCTTATTCCTCTTCCTCTGCTTCTTCTTACTCCTCTTCCTCTGCTTCTTCTTACTCCTCTTCCTCTGCTTCTTCTTACTCCTCTTCCTCTGCTTCTTCTTACTCCTCCTCCTCTTCCTCTGCTTCTTCTTACTCCTCCTCCTCTTCCTCTGCTTCTTCTTACTCCTCCTCCTCTTCCTCTGCTTCTTCTTACTCCTCCTCCTCTTCCTCTGCTTCTTCTTACTCCTCTTCCTCTGCTTCTTCTTACTCCTCTTCCTCTGCTTCTTCTTACTCCTCCTCCTCTTCCTCTGCTTCTTCTTACTCCTCTTCCTCTGCTTCTTCTTACTCCTCTTCCTCTGCTTCTTCTTACTCCTCTTCCTCTGCTTCTTCTTACTCCTCCTCCTCTTCCTCTGCTTCTTCTTACTCCTCTTCCTCTGCTTCTTCTTACTCCTCTTCCTCTTCCTCTGCTTCTTCTTACTCCTCTTCCTCTGCTTCTTCTTACTCCTCTTCCTCTTCCTCTGCTTCTTCTTACTCCTCTTCCTCTGCTTCTTCTTACTCCTCTTCCTCTTCCTCTGCTTCTTCTTACTCCTCTTCCTCTGCTTCTTCTTACTCCTCTTCCTCTTCCTCTGCTTCTTCTTACTCCTCTTCCTCTGCTTCTTCTTACTACTCTTCCTCCTCCTCTTCCTCTGCTTCTTACTCCTCCACCTCCTCCTCCACTGCTGCTGCTGCTGCGCTGCTGCTACTACTACTACAACTTCTACTACTACTACTACTACTACTACTACTTCCACCACCACACTGTCGTTACTACTACTACTACTACTACTGCTACTACTACTACTACCACCACCACCACTATTACCATTACTACTACCACCACCACTACTACTCTTTATACTGGAACAAAGTTGCAGGTAAGCTCTCTCGCAATGAACAACATCCCAAGAGAACGTCAGCAACTTGTGCAAGACAGATATTAGGATTCACAGAGTGTAAACACTTTTGCCTTGCCAGTACCCCCCCACCACCACAGCCCCTAATACCTCTTCCGTAGCGAATTATTCTGGACATAACAGCACAATATTCTTCAGTTTGTCCTCCCCCATCCACCTCATCCCCATACATCCCTAAGCCCTGCGGTAGTTTTGGTAATTCCCTAACACCTTTTCCGTAGCGAATTTCTGGACGTAACAGCACAATATTCTCCTACATGTCAACCTAAAAACGAAATAAATATCATACAAGAAAATGTTAAGGTGTGCCACTATAATTCGTTCACTTTAACTTGGCCGAGATTTGCTTCCTTTTTCAGACAGAAAACGATAACGCCCCCAGTCTTTCCGCAGCACTGCAAGGGTTGACAAAGAGAGAGAGAGAGAGAGAGAGAGAGAGAGAGAGGTGGAGAAAAAGATGTGGAAAGGTGATAGGAAGCAGCAAGTGTGGATGGTGGAAAAAGGCCATAAGAGGCCTCGTTTCTGTGCGACATATTTATTAGAGAAAATATATAGAACACAACCTTTTCTCTCCGATGGAGCATATTCTCTCTCTCTCTCTCTCTCTCTCTCTCTCTCTCTCAAGCAGGAGGAGACTGCTGAAACTCTAGGGTCCTTTACTAACACTTTCGCCAGCACAAGGCCTTCCCAGGATCAGGAAAGTAATCTGGAGGGAGAAGGAAGGAAAATCGTCCTTGGGCCGAAGTGGTTAAAATCTGTGGGGGTGCATGAGACACACATAGATACACCCCCCAAAAATACACACACACACACACACACACACACACACACACGTACACAGGGAAATACATAAACCTCCGTTTAGTCACACACGGGACGTTAAAGCTACTCTCTCTCTCTCTCTCTCTCTCTCTCTCTCTCTCTCTCATTACCACGATATAGTATGAGGATCAGTTTGTAAGCTTAATACAGATAGCCTCTCTCTCTCTCTCTCTCTCTCTCTCTCTCTCTCTCTCTCTCTCTCTCTCTCTCTCTCTCCTCATATTTCCCAGGATCGTTACAGATAGACGAGAGAGAGAGAGAGAGAGAGAGAGGGGAGTCTCGGGAGATAAGATGGTAATATGAGAAAATGACATGGAGAGAGAGAGAGAGAGAGAGAGAGAGAGAGAGAGAGAGAGAGAGAGAGAGAGAGAGAGAGAGAACCATCCCTGAGACAGCAACCTACATTAAAATTTTACGTTTAACGAATACACAGAAATTTGTAACACTAATGACTACAATATTTAAAGAAGGTACGATAAGTGCTCTATATTTTTTCCCTAACACTCTACAATAGTTTTTTTTTTTTTTTTTTTTGGGGGGGGACCCTATATGAAATATGGTCACCGTTTACGAACACCTTGCATGACAGGGTGTTGGAGTGTTCATGTTGGAGTGTTCATGTTGGGGTTATCATGTTAGAGTGTTCATGTTTGTGTGTTCATGTTGGGGTGTTCGTTTTGGAATGTTCATGTTGGAGTGTTCGTGTGTTCGTGTTGGGGTGTTCGTTTTGGAGTGTTCATGTGAGGGGTGTTCGTTTTGGAGTGTTCATGTTGGAGTGTTCATGTCGGAGTATTCATGTTGGAGTGTTCATGTTCGGGTGTTTATATTGGGGTGTTCATGTTGGAGTATTTATGTTGCAGTGTACAAGTTGGAATATTGGTGTTAGAGAGTTCATGTTGGAGTGTTCATGTTGGAGTGTTTATGTCGGAGTGTTCATGTTGGAGTGTTCATGTTAGAGTGTTTATGTCGAAGTGTTCATGTTGGAGTGTTCATGGGTTTTTATAGAGTAAGGGAACGTATAGGAATGATTGGAAAATTGACCAATCTTTTGTTGGGATGAGGGTCAGGATGAGGGTGACTGATGATGATGATGATGATGATGATGATGTGTCAGCGTGTTAAGAGAGAGTTAGTCCATATGAACAAATGATTTTAAGAATGAAAAATTATAAACATACACTGGAGAATATAATGGGTGTCAAGCAAACGAGAAAAATATTTATCAGTACAGTAAATAATATGATTAGATGGATTACACACACACACACACACACACACACACACACACACACACACACACACACACACACACACACACGTACAATATATCCTTCCCACATCTTAAGCTATACAGGGCAAGACAACAACAACAACAACAACAGTGAAAACAATGAGAAAACACTAATTAATTTACATTATAGGATACCCTAGTGTGGATGGAAATACACCTGCCTACATTAATGTATACGAGTAATGGATTTATATATACACACAGGCGAGTACGACACAGGCTGGGAATGTTCATAGATAAATTTTTGCCTGGCACTTTACGAGGTGGTGCCGGAGTGTGTGTTGGAGGCGAAATGATTGTTGGGTGATATACAAGCGAGGATGTGTGTGTGTTGCGTGTGCGTGTGTCGCGTATGTGTCGGGGGGGGGGATGGTATTTGTGTGTGTGGGGTGCTTGTGTGTGGGGTGCTTGTGTGTGTGGGGTGCTTGTGTGTGTGGGGTGCTTGTGTGTGTGGGGTGTTTGTGTGGGGTTGCTTTGTGTGCGTGGGGGGAGGGGTGCTTTCTGTATATATATATATATATATATATATATATATATATATATATATATATAATTGAGTGTGTGTGTGTGTGTGTGTGTGTGTGTGTGTGTGCGTGCTTGAGTACGGACGTGTGAAATTTGAGAGATGAGAAAAGAAAGTAGAGGATGGGAAATTAGAGAAGTTAAGCGATAAGACAAGAGGAGATAAGTGTTTTGTAAATGTTGTATGGGTACGTGAGTGGGAAAAGAGAAAAGGAGAAAAAGAGAAGAGAAGAGAGCAGTAGGGAAGAGATGAGATGTGATGTGATGATAGGAGACGCGAGGAGAGGAGAGGAGATAGTTAAAGAGTTAGCGAATGTGCTTACAGTCAATTGAGAATTTACGGTCGTTGGAAGGCTATGTAACTCAAACATTCATTAAGAAAAAGGTATTTTATCGCAACAGAAAAGTTAATAATAGGTTGAGAGTGAGAGAGAGAGAGAGAGAGAGAGAGAGAGAGAGAGAGAGAGAGAGAGAGAGAGAGAGAGAGAGAGAGAGAGAGACAGACAGACAGACAGACAGACAGACAGACACAAACACACACACACACACACAGGGAGGGAGAGAGAGAGAGAGAGAAAGAGATTATATTAACAGGGACGGTCTTAATTAACCGCAGCTACCTGTGGATTTATCTCTTGATCTAGAGTAGGTCCACTCTCTCTCTCTCTCTCTCTCTCTCTCTCTCTCTCTCTCTCTCTCTCTCTCTCTCAAATCTATACTTTCTTTTTCCCGGGTCCTTATCTCATATTACCACCTTATCTCCCAAGACTCCTTATTCTCTCTCTCTCTTCCTCTCTCTCTCTCTCTCTCTCTCTTCCCTTCCCTTCCCCTCCCTCCACCATACCTACCTGCTTCCCTCACCCTCTTTCACTCCCCACTCCCTCGCTTTCTCCCTCTCCTTCCCAGTCTCTCCATCTCTCCAATCACCTCTCAGGCAGCTCTGTTTCCTCTTAACAAGCTTCTGTTTTTAATCAACCCAGCGCAAATTAAACCTATCTTCCCAATTAAATCTCGTAAGATCCTAACTCCCATCTTTAACCCTGGGAGTATCGACCATGCGCCACCCTGTTCCTTAGCTCCCTATTGTTACCGCCTCTCATTTCATTATATAACACTTAAGGCATAAATTGACTACTAACACACACACACACACACACACACACACACACACACACACACACATGGGAATTGTTTGCTTGAGTTTGTGTTTGCGATGTTCCGAAGCATGGAATGGGTTGAAGGTAACTGAATGTTAATAATGGCGAACTTGTATTGATATTAGTTGCTGACTAATAACCAGTTGCTGACGGAAGATATCGTACCTAATATCTGGACTATAAATACACACACACACACACACACACACACACACACACACACACACACACTCACATGATTATCACACAACAATAATTTCCCTTCCAACACACTGTCTGGCGCGCGCACACACACGTGTGTGTGTGTGTGTGTGTGTGTGTGTGTGTGTGTGTGTGTGTGTGTGTGTGTGTGTGTGTGTGTGTGAGAGAAGAGAGAGAGAGCGAGAAGGGGGGGGTGCTCACGAAGGAAAAAATGAGAAGGCACAGGTATTATCACCTGCAATTTCCTCTTGATATTAAGGGGATACTGAGTCATATTTTAAAGCCAGTCTCTCTCTCTCTCTCTCTCTCTCTCTCTCTCTCTCTCTCTCTCAACTTCTTCACTTTCCTCGCACCTCCCTTGGCCTTTTCTCCTCCTCCCTCCTCCTCCCTCCCTACCTCCCTCCATCTCTCTTTGCACCTCTTCCAAATTCCCTCCCTCCCTTCTCCTCCTCCACTTTGCATTTTTCTTCGCCCCCCTCTTCATTCCTCTCAAACTCCTTCACCTTCTCTCTCTCTCTCTCTCTCTCTCTCTCCCTTTTCACATTTTTCTAAAGACTTTCTCACTTCTCCTGTCCTCTTGACTGCGAGATCCCCCCCTCTCCCTTCCCCCACTCTCTCTCTCTCTCTCTCTCTCTCTCTCCCTCTCTTTCTCTCTCCACCTCACCTACTTCTCTCTCCTCCTCCAACTCTTGATCTTTGTCTCCACTTTCTCACTCTTCCTCTTGTGTTTCTTCTCCCTTCGCCTATCCCGCTTTCCTCTCCCTTCCTTCCTACTTCGCTTCTTCCTTTTCTGTTTCCATCTATCCCACCTCTCTCTCTCTCTCTCTCTCTCTCTCTCTCTCTCTCTCTCTCTCTCTCTCTCTCTCTCTCTCTCTCTCATCCTGTTCCTAAAGTCTTCATTTGGACAGGACCACCCCGTAACGACCAATAATTGTTCTCTCTCTCTCTCTCTCTCTCTCTCTCTCTCAATTTCACTCCAATTTTCTCTTTCCTACTTACGTCGCTATCTTCACCACCAGCTGGTTCTCTCTCTCTCTCTCTCTCTCTCTCTCTCCATCTCTCATCTTCACCACCAGCTGGTTCTCTCTCTCTCTCTCTCTCTCTCTCTCCATCTCTCTCTCTCTCTCTCTCTCTCTCTCTCTCTCTCTCTCTCTCTCTCTCTCTCTCTCTTACACACACACACACACACACACACACACACACACACACTTTTTTTTTACAGATGTCCCCTCCTTTTTTACTCCGTATTTTATTTTTGTTTTTAATAAAGCTAAATAATATACTTTTTTTTTTTTTTGAAGATTAGGAAGAAACGCTATACTCATTCCACCTTAACTTGGCTCAAATTTTCATTCTTTGGCAGCCTATTTCATGAAGCATAGTGGCAGAACAGGACAATGGCAGGGCACTTCTTCATGACTAGTATAGTTTTCTGTGGTTAATCTATTGCTAAAATTTGGCAATGAAAATGGGGAGAGGTCAATTCTAGGCCAAGTTAGAGTGAGCGGGATATAGAAGTGAAGTTTCAAGACAATATTTAACATCTATAATTTCAAAATCAAGGTTGTGTTAAGAAGTCTGGGGATATCTATTGTTAAAAAAAGGTACTTGGACTGAAGGGGTTACATCTTTGAACCATGGAAAAGTTTATTATATTTCTCTTTATTTCATTCGCTTTTCCTTCCTCTGTTCATCTTCTGTTAAAAAAATAAATACAAAATAATCGCCAAAGAAAATACGTTGAGAAAAGAAGTGTTTTGGGGCCGGGTTAATTAAAATTTTTGCCACTTCCCTCTACCTTTACCTGACAGGCTCACCTGTGGGTGGTGATAATTAAGTAAAATTGCTTGTTACGTAGAAGAGGAAGAAGAAAAAGGAGATGGAAGAGGAAGAGGAAACCAAGAGAAGGAAGATGACACCAAGACGAAGAGGAGGGGGAGAAGGGGGGAGAGGCAGCAATGGTGAGATGGAGATGGAGGAGGAGCAAGAGGAAATGAAAAGAAAAAGGAGATGGAAGAGGAAGAAGAGGAAATCACAAGAAGGAAGACACCAAGAGGAAAAGGAGGGGAAGAGGGGTGGAGAGGGAGCAATGGAGAGATGGAAAGGGAGGAGGAATAGTGGAGGAAAGCGGAGGAAAGATCTCTCATGTCAACACTGGAGGCGGGAGGGAAGATAGACGAGTCTAGAAAGGGTGAAGAGGTACCGGCCAATGAAGGTGTCAGGCTGGAGGGAGAGAAGGAGGGAAGGAGAAGAGGGAGAGAAGAGAGAGACGGGGGGTGGAGGAAGAGGGGAAAAGAGGAGAAAGAGAGGGAGAAACTGAAAAGAGAGGAGGAGAGATGGAAAAAGAAAAAGGAAGAGGAGAGAAGGAAGGAAAGGTATGACAAGTAAATATGTACTTGAGAGAGAGAGAGAGAGAGAGAGAGAGAGAGAGAGAGAGAGAGAGAGAGAGAGAAACAAGCTACACTCTTATCATGATATATGTAGTCTGTTTTAAACCTTTGACTGCGGTGTGTGTGTGTGTGTGTGTGTGTGTGTGTGTGTGTGTGTGTGTGTGTTCTTCATGCCAGTAAATAGCAGACGATTTTAAAGTGACAGAGAGAAAAATGGTAAAATATTTTCCCATTAAAATATTGGCCAAAAAAATAAAGGCCGAACAAAAAAAAAAACTGCCTTAGCTCCTTCCATCAGGCGACTCATTTTTTTCATTTCAATCTTGGTAGAAAAAAAAAAAAAAAAAGAAAGACCTTAACCCCTTCAATCAGGTGATTCATTTTTTTCATTTTAATCATGATAAAAAAACTAAACTCCTTCCATCAGGCGACTTTTTTTTTTTTTTATCTTGGTAAAAAAAAAAAAAAAAGACCTTAGCCCCCTCAATCAGGTGACTTTTTTTTTTTAATTTCAATCTTGGTACAAAAATACTTAATCCCTTCCACCAGGCTACCTTTATTCTTTTTTTAAATCCTGGTAAATTAAAAAAGACCTTAACACCTTCCATCAGGCGACTCATTTCTTTCATATTAATCTTGGTAAAAAAAAAAAAAAAAGACCTTAACCCCTACAATCAGGAGACTTTTTTTTTTTCATTTTATTCACGGAAAAAAAAGAACTTCGTCAGGCGACTATTTTTTTTTTTTAATTTCAATCTTAGTAAAAAAAAAAAAAAAAAAAAGACCTTGACCCCTTCAATCAGGTGACTCATTTTCTTATATTTTGTTCTTAGTAAAAATAAATAAATAAAAGATCCTAACTCCTTCAACCAGGTGACTATTTTTTTTTTTAAATCATAATAAAGAAAAAGACCTTAAGTCCTTCCTCAGGCGACTTAATTTTTCATATTAATCTTGGTAAAAAAAATTCCTTAACTCCTTCCATCAGGCGACTCATTTTTTCATTTTAATCTTGGTAAAAAAAAAAAGACCTTGACCCCTTCCATCAGGTGACTCATTCTTTTTCTTTTATTTTAATCTTGGTAACAAAAAACCTTAACCCCATTAATCAGGCGACTCATTCATTTTCATTTTAATATTGGTTAGAAGAAAAAAGACCTTAACCCCTTCAATCAGGCGACTGATTGTTTTCATTTTAATCTTGATTAAAAAAACAAAAACTTAACCTCTTCCATCAGGCGACTCATTTATTCATTTCAGTCATGCTAATCGATTTCGTTCAGCTTTGGAGGGATTTGGAACTTGGGGTGAGGGGGGGGGGTGGAGGTGGACATAGCCTACAAAAAAAAAAAAATTGTCTGACAGAATCAAGAATAAATTATAAAGTACGTAGTAGGTAATGGCGACCATCATCCACTCACCTGATGTAGTGCTTTCTACTTCTTCCTTCACCTTTATTATTCTTTTTTCTGTCAGCCCTCCTCTCTTCCTACTTCTCACCATCATCCACTCACTTGATGTAGTGCTGCCTATTTCTTCCTTCACCTTTATCAATCGTTTCTGTGTCTGCCCTCCTCTTTTCCTATTTCTCACCATCATCCACTCACTTCATGTAGAGCTACCCACTTCTTCCTTCACCTTTATCATTCTTTTCTGTGTCTGTTCTCCTCTTTTCCTATTTCTTCCATCTTTCCCGTCACTTTCTATTAAACTTCTTTCCTTTTCAGGTGGCTTTACATTGAGTGACAAGCCTAATGGTTTCCTGTAAGCCAGGAAACCATATACAACGCTGGGTGGTAACCAAATGACCAACCCATACGTGTTCCCTACGTGTCAACAAATGGGTTGGCGGAGAGTTAGTGCCCCTCCCCGTAAAACAACTAACTCATAGATAAACGGCCACCCCTTACGGGATTATAGCGTCTGGCTATAGACAGACAGATAGACGTTATCGGACTGAAGGGTTTAATTGATCTTACTTCACCCCATTTTCTTTCAGGGGTCACCGTGGTAAAATGGCCAAGGATCTTGGCTCACTCACCTGTAATAAAGGAAAGGTCCGTTAATTAAAATTTCAATTAATAACAGAGCACAGTATATAATGCATTATTTCTCCCTTTAAAAAATCATTACAACTGTCTGCAGTAAAGAAAATGGATAGTCAGGACTGTTAAAAACGAAAGAAAAAAGAAAATGGACCTATTTATAATTTTTTGCTCTTCTGTGCTCAAATTAGTTTTTTATAAGTATGAGTAGTTCAAATTTCAGTAATATTTTCAGTAAGTTGACGTCTCTCTCTCTCTCTCTCTCTCTCTCTCTCTCTCTCTCTCTCTCTCTCTCTCTCTCTCTCTCAAATTTATTCAGATTTTTGTACATAGGTTGTAGACAACGTGCTAAAAACTTCAGTAATGATACTAAGAGTTATCTTAAGCTAATGATGTTATGAAAGTATATATTTGATTTATAATTAGTGATTAGCTTAATATTACAGTATTTACATAATTACGGATAATAATTGTGTATTTTGAGTTTACTATTATGAGCGCTGTATATATTAGGAATAGCTACGGTATACTTAGATATTACTATCTATATATACACATATATATTATGCTGCTTGATTTTGGAGCCATTGGTTGATGTGAAGCTTGAACTGGTGCAGGGTAGTTGACTGGTGAATGTCTGTCAGGCGCACCATGCAGTTCCAGAGGCGACTGAAGTGAGGCAGGAATGACCTGAGGTATTGCTCCGTCCTGGCAAATGGGACAGTCTCTCTCTCTCTCTCTCTCTCTCTCTCTCTCTCTCTCTCTCTCTCTCTCTCTCTCTCTCTCTCTCTCTCTCTCTCTCTCTCTCTCTCTCTCTCTCTCTCTCTCTCTCTCTCTCTCTCTCTCTCTCTCTCACACACACACACACACATACACATTCACTCCTACCCTCTTTTTACATAATCTCCTTCCATCATTCTTTGGATAAAGTTTTCTCACATTTCTTACACAACCTCTCTCTCTCTCTCTCTCTCTCTCGATGATTTTTTTCGTTTTTCTAATATTTATTTCATAATTCTCCCTCTCTCTCTCTCTCTCTCTCTCTCTCTCTCTCTCTCTTTCACGAAAATCCTTCCTCATTAACAAACCCTAGCTCCTACCACTCACTCTTAGCTGAACAAAATCTCCCAAAATTGGAAAAGAAAAAAGAAGTTGGTTAAAAAGTAGGCTTACGAACAGAGCCAAAAAAATTCTCCTAGAAGAAATTTGGACTGAGTGGCGCTGTGAATGTGAAAGTGAGCGTGTGAATGTGAAAAAAGTGTGAGAGAGAGAGAGAGAGAGAGAGACAGACAGACAGACAGACAGAGAATTTCGTGGTTGACTGCAAATCTAAACAAATGGCTGTAATTAGTTATCAGAGAGAGAGAGAGAGAGAGAGAGAGAGAGAATTTCATGCTTGACTGCGAATCTAAACAAATGGTTGTAATTACTTATCAGAGAGAGAGAGAGAGAGAGAGAGAGAGAGAGAGAGAGAGAGAGAGACAGACAGACAGACAGACAGACAGACAGACAGAGAATTTCGTGGTTGACTGCAAATCTAAACAAATGGCTGTAATTAGTTATCAGAGAGAGAGAGAGAGAGAGAGAGAGAGAGAGAATTTCATGCTTGACTGCGAATCTAAACAAATGGTTGTAATTACTTATCAGAGAGAGAGAGAGAGAGAGAGAGAGAGAGAGAGAGAGAGACAGACAGACAGACAGACAGACAGACAGAGAATTTCGTGGTTGACTGCAAATCTAAACAAATGGCTGTAATTAGTTATCAGAGAGAGAGAGAGAGAGAGAGAGAGAGAGAGAGAGAGAGAGAGAGAGAGAGAGAGAGGATAGTAGTGTTTGCTGTTATACTAAATTATACTATAGCATTATCGTATACAATTTTAGGAGTAGGCTATAATGAGGGAGGAAGGAGAGGCGAGAGAGTGATAATACAACAAACACGTCACTTTTCTCTCTTCTGTCATGCTGGTAATTTCAATGATGGACCAAGGATGAATCCATCCCCTCCACTAAAAGCAAATTTTAACTTGGAAGCAAAAGGCCAGAAATGAGTCACGACTCGGGAACCGATGGCCCGATTTGACTGGAAATTATTTTATTCTTCAAGTTAGTACATTTTAACGGTAACTTGCTCTAACAAAATATGCGCTTCGTATCGCCGTTTTTGCTGTTACCGTAAAAAACAAACATACGGAAATCGGATCATTATAGTTTTCTTGTCTTCTCCCGTGAGAGTACTTTTGATTTTTCTTAATGACATGTAAGCAATAATTGCATTTTTTTTGGTCCGTATTTCATCTTTGTCTTTCAGTTAATGTGTTATTTTGCCATTGAGAATCATGACTTTTTTTCTTGGTCTAAAAGTTAAATGGACTTTCTTTAAGGGGAAAAGGTTGAGTTTTGAATGCATAAATAAATAAATCGCTCAGGAAGAGGTGTTAGGGAGCTTCCTTTAACTTTTTTTTATATTATAATGTAAACTGTGTCTTGACCCATGGCCTTAAAAATGAAAATTCTGCAAAATATATAGTAACAGAAAAACATATTTTTTTCTTGCTCTATTTTTTTCCATGAATGGTGTCAGACCCTTGCCTCAGTGACAATATGGGGGCGTTTCTTAATGAGGAGGGACGTTTGGAGTGTCAGGGAAAAGAGAAGGTTAAATTAAGACAAAATTTCGGGTGATATATGGCCAAGAAGAAGCAAGGACTAGATTGGGGCGGGTTATTAATTTTTCTGTTCAAGAGCAGTATGATTTTTTTTTCATATTTTCATGATTTGTAATTTTAATAAAGTGAAGATTAGACTATACTCCCGTGGCATTAGGAAAAAAATTCAGGAAATGATAAAGACAGCAAAAAAAAGAAAAAAAAAAAAATCAGGAAGCTGTCATTTTAAGTTGGTAGTTCTCTCTCTCTCTCTCTCTCTCTCTCTCTCTCTCTCTCTCTAAGAAAAAAAAATCGGGAAGCTGTCATTTTAAGTAGGTAGTTTCTCTCTCTCTCTCTCTCTCTCTCTCTCTCTCTCTCTCTCCCTAAGAAAAAAAAAATCGGGAAGCTGTCATTTTAAGTAGGTAGTTTCTCTCTCTCTCTCTCTCTCTCTCTCTCTCTCTCTCTCTCTCTCGTGACTATTCGTGACGTTTGTAAAATGTGGAGAATTTTTAGTATCAAGGAAAAGAAAGGGTTAAGTGAAGACAAAATCTCAACAAGAATTACGTAGAAGGATTTCTGGAGATTTGCTTTATTTTCTCTCTTCACATATGGAATACGTATTCTCTTCCTTTTTTATTTTTTATTTTTTGGGGTATGGTGAAAAAAAAAAGATGGTGTTCTCGTGGGATTAGGGGAAAAAATCAGGGAGAGATGATCAGCAAGAATCATGGAGAAAGATTTTTTTGGTCCAGTAGATAGACAGATAGAGACTGATAGATAGATAGATAAATAGATAGTTAAACTGACAGATAGACAAAAATATATGAGAGGATACTAAGGTGCAACGTGCAGAATAAATCGCTAATGAAGAAGCGTCACGAAATCCCCAAAATCACTTACAAGACAACCCTCAATAGGCTACGACTGTCTTTAACCCACAAGACGATACCGACATGTAATGTGGAGACTAAATCGCTATAGAGGGGATGTTGCGGGATCTCCAGAGCCACGTAGAACACAACAACTAATCGGACGTAAAAAAAGGGTCTCGTTCTCAGCCGTATTCCTGAGGCGAGCCCCTACTGACCTTGGTTATTGTACGGTGTGGCCGGAGCGTATCATGTGACGGGCCGGGGTGACCACACGCGTTTTAGCTCCTAATTTTACTTCCCTAAGATTCTGTCAAGACGATAGTCTTTTTACGTTCCTAAGATTCTGTCAAGACGATAGTCTTTTTACGTTCCTAAGATTCTGTCAAGACGATAGTCTTTTTACGTTCCTAAGATTCTGTCAAGAAGATAGTCTTTTTACGTTCCTAAGATTCTGTCAAGACGATAATCTTTTTACGTTCCTAAGATTCTGTCAAGATGAGAGTCTTTTTACGTTCCTAAGATTCTGTCAAGACGATAGTCTTTTTACGTTCCTAAGATTCTGTGAAGGCTGTATTCTCAACGGGTAAGGAGGTTCCCTAACAATTTTCCTTAACAGTTTTTTCTGGTTGCCTGTACCCTACCTCACCCCATACACGAGAGCTGTCCAAAAATGAAATACACTTTTAAAATAGCCTACCAACGAGCAGCCGTAGCGCGACCTCGACGGAAGCGCTGTGTAGTGGCGCCTTTGAGCTTGTAAACAAGGTGTAAATAAAACTTTCTCACGACATCCTGTCCTATTAGTGTCAAGGAATGCCACTCCTGAACATCTGTGGAGATATTTACCTGTGGAGATAAATTAGCTGAGGAAATATATACCTGCGGAGATAAATTACCTGTGGAGATAAATACTTGTGGAGATAATTACCTGTGGAAATAATTACCTGTGGAAATAATTACATGTGAAGCTTAATTGCCTGTGGATATAATTACCTGTGAAGATAATTACCTGTGGAAATAAATACCTGTGGAGATAAAAAAAACTGTGGAGATAAAAAAAACTGTGGAGATAAATAACTGAAGATTAATTACCTGTGGTGATAAATACTTGTGGAGATAAATACTTGTGGAAATACACACCTGTGGAGATAAATACCTGTGGAGATAATTACCTGTGGACATGAATACCTATGGAGATAAATACCTGTGAAGATAAATGAATACCTGGAGAGATTAATTAGCAAGTGCCATGAACGCCAAAGAGACAGAGTAATGTAAAAAAAAATAAAAAAAACTGCGAGTGTGTTAAGGTATTTTCAGACTCGTCTATTGTTTATTTTGGGTCATAAGTTGGAGTTTATTTCAGGGTCGCAGTGGAGCTTAAGTCAGGGTCGCGTTGTGGAGATTAGTGGTATGTGTAGTATGTAGGTCTCTCTCTTTCTCTCTCTCTCTCTCTGGTTTGTGTGTGTGTGTGTGTGTGTGTGTGTGTGTGTGTGTGTGTGAGAGAGAGAGAGAGAGAGAGAGAGAGAGAGAGACTGAGACGGAGAGAGACTGAGACAGAGAGGCAGGGGGTATTTTTCTGTCCAGCATAACTGGTTAGCCTTTTCCCTTGCTCTCTCTCTCTCTCTCTCTCTCTCCACCCCCCCTCTCTCTCTCTCTTAGGTGGGGGAGTGAAAAATACAGGGGTTGTTCTGTGGCTTCAAAACGGTGACATCAACCTTAATTAGCTACTTCAAGGCGATTCTATTTATCTTAGGAATTGTCCCCTAAAGTAGTAGTAGTAGTAGTAGTAGTGGTAGTAGTAGTATTAGTATTAGTATTAGTAGTAGTAGTAGTAGTAGTAGTGGTGGTGATGGTGGTGGTGGTGGTGGTGGTAATAATAATAATAATAATAATAATAATAATAATAATAATAATAGCTAACACAACTGCTCCTCCTCCTCCTCCTCCTCCTCCTGTTGCTTCTTTTTCTTCTTCTCCTCCTCCTCCTCCTTCTTCACCTCCTTCCCTTTCTCCAAATCCTCCTCCTCCTCCTCTTCATCATCATCATCATCATCATCATCAACACAAATTTATCATAACACTGAGATCATGTTACTCAGAGAACAGGGAAATCTCGCCGTGATAAATCATTCTTGATGACATAGTATAGAAAAAAAAAAAACACTGACAGAGAGACAGATAGACAGACAGAGAGATATACAGATAGAGAGACAGATGAACAGACAGACAGACAAATATACAGACAGAGAGACAGAGAGACAGAGGAGAAAAGTACGAGGAACAGAAGCAGATACAGACAGCTAGACAGACAGATAGACAAACAGACATTTAGACAGACGGATAGACAGACAGACTGACAGGCAAATAGATAGACTGACAGAAAGACAAATAGATAGACAGACAGACAGACAGACAGACATGCAGATAGATAGGCATACAGAAAGACAAATGGATAGACAGACACGCAGACAAGTTTGACAGTGTGGGAGACAAACAAAGAGAAAGACAATTTGAACTGAAAACTATAGTAAGACAGACACAGACAGACATACAGGCAGAGAGACAGACAGACAAGCAGACAGACAGACAGATAGATAGACAGAGGGACAGACAGGCAGACAACGACAGAGAGACAGACTGACAGCGCTGAAAACAGAAGTGCAGGGAGAGAGAAAGTTAGACAGAAGTACAGACAAATAATGAAAAACAGACAGACAGACAGGTTTACACACACAGAGAAAGACAGCCAGATAATTAGAGACAGACAGATAAATTGATAGAGAGGTAGACAGACAGACATACAGATAGATCGATAGAGGTAGATAGACAGATAGAAAGACAGGCAAATACATCGATAGAGGTAGAAAGATACATAGACAGACACATCGACAGGGAGGTAGTTAGACAGACAGTGAGATAGACAAAGGTAGACAGAGAGAAATAGAGCGACAGATATACCCATCCACAAAGACAGCCAGGGACATATAAAAAGACAGACAGACAGACAAGGTAGAAAGCATGCCTCCCTCACCATCGGAGCGGGGGAAATAATTAAAGAGATATTCCGCTTCATTAATTAACCCAGTATCCTTGCCATGGTGAATTGGTATTTTGCTCTGACCCGTCAGATGAAGTTATTTGGCTTAGGGGGATGAGTGAGACTGAAGGGGTCAATGAGAGAGAGAGAGAGAGAGAGAGAGAGAGAGAGGAACCCTCTCTCTCTCTCTCTCTCCCTCCTAGTAATGAAAAACCAACAGAGGAGCGAAATTTCCTTTCCCAAGCAAAATAGCGAGAAGTCATCTCCCTAACACATTTTCCTAAGCGATTCATTTTGCTTATTACACCTCACTGCCCTATTCTGCGTCACATAAATCCTTCTAACACCGCCATACCCTCCATAAATAACGTACAAAGGTATATTAGCCAGTCGTATCCAAGAATAAATCGCTATGGAAAAGGTGTTAGAGAGGTAGATGTAAGAGTCAAGATCTGAGGAGAAAGACTGGGGTGGAGAGAAGAGGGGAGGAAGGAGAAGGAAAGTGAGCAAGGAGAGAAAATTAAAGCAAAGAAAGGGAAGGAAGAAATGGTAAGAAATGACTGAAGAGAGGGAGGGGGGGGAAAGTGGTCGGGGAGGGGAGGGAGGGAAAGTGCACGGGGAGGGGAGGGAGGGAAATTGCATGAGGAGGGTAAGTGCGTGGGGAGGGAAGGGAGGGAAAGTGCACGGGGAGGGGAGGGAGGGAAATTGCATGAGGAGGGTAAGTGCGTGGGGAGGGGAGGGAGGGAAAGTGCGTGGGGAAGGGAGAGGGAGAGAGGGAAAGTCCTTGGGGAGGGGAGGGAAGGAGAGGGGGAGGAGAGGGGAGGGGAGGAAAGGAGAAGGGGAGGAGCGGGGGAGGAGAGGGGTGGGGAGGGAGGGAAAGTGCGTGGGGAGGGAAGGGAAGCAAAGTGCGTGGAGAGGGGAGGAAGGGAAAATGCGTAGGGAGGGGAGGAAGGGAAAATGCGTAGGGAGGGGAGGGAGGGAAAGTGCGTGGGGAGGAAAGGGAGGGAAAGTGGGTGGGGAGGGAAGGGAGGGAGGGAAAGTGGGTTTGGAAAGGAGGGAAAGAAAGCGAGTGGGGAGGGGAGGGGAGGGGAGGGGAGCGGAGAGGAGGAGAGAGGAGGGGAGGGGAGCGGAGAGGAGGAGAGAGGAGGGGAGGGGAGGAGAGGAGACAGACCATGAAAGAGGGAGAGGAGGAGGAAAAGAGTAAGATCCAGAATAGCAAGATTTAATGAGGAAGATTCTCGTGAGATGAATTCACCTTCAATTGTACCTAAAGAAGAGCTTGGATTCTCTCTCTCTCTCTCTCTCTCTCTCTCTCCCTTTCCTGAAGAGAGAATTGTGGGCAACGAAGGAGAAGGAAATGAGCTTATGGAAGGCCGAACAAAGGATGACATTTTCGTCCTTTCCGAGAGAGAGAGAGAGAGAGAGAGAGAGAGAGAGAGAGAGAGAGAGAAAGGAGGGGGAAGATGGAAGAGGGGGAAGGAAGGGAGGGAAGGAGGGAGAGAAGGAGGAAAAGAGGGACGAACGGGAAGGAGGGATTGATAGAAAGAGGGAGGGAAGAAGGGATGGAGGAAGGACGGGAGGGAAGGAGGACAGAAGGAAGAACGGGAGGGAAGGAGGAAAGAGGGAAGAATGGAAGAGGAACAAAGAAAGAACGGAAGGGAAGAAGGAACAAAGGATAAATGGGAGGGAGGGAAGGAAAGTATGATGGAAGGGGAGATGGAGTGAAGAAGGTGAGGTAGGATGGGAGGGAGGGAAAGTAGGATGGAGGATGTGAGGGAAGGAGGGAGGGAAGAGAGAAAGAGATGAAGTAGAAAAGAGGGAAGGAGGGAGGGAATAGAGAGAAAGAGGTGAGGTGGGAAGGAAGGAAGGAAGGAGGGAGGAAGAGAGAGAAAAAGGAGAGGTAGGAAGTACAAAGGGGTACAAAGGAAGGGAAACAGCAATAGACCTTATGGTCCTTTCGAGGCTGTTTGTTACAGAATAGACTATGACTACAAGATCTACCTCTACATGCTGAAGGATAAGGATAGTAAAGTAAGAAGGCCTCCCCCCCCCCTCCAAACCCTCCAGTTAAAATTGGCAAGAAAAAGTGAGAAAAACCACCATGCAGCATGGAAAAACAGACTTGGAAATTTCATAGGAAAGACTGAAAAGGAAAAGTTACATTCTATAATACTTTATCTATAAGCTACCAGTATGAATAACCTGGAAAAGGGAGTAGTAAAGTAAAATGAATAATCAAATAAATAAATAAATAATGCATGTCAATATGGGTACTTTGAGTTGACGGGGCATCTGTGGACACAGCTTGGAAATTGCACAGTGCACAGTGTGGATGTTCAGGGGTGGTGCGACAGCCTTGCCTGGTGCTGCTAAGGTAGGCAGCAGTCAATCAGGCCCCAGCTCCCTTCATTCAACAGGGACTAGGAACTTTCCCATGCAGGACAAGCACACAAGTCACCTCCTGGAGCAGTGACCCCTGGTTCATTAAAAAAATCCCGATGGTGGCCACTTAACTGACAGGGACCCTCAGTGATCCACAGCCCATCACAGGTCGAAAGTATGAGTAGTGACTGTTAACTCAGGGCTATCTGTGCATATACTATATTTACATTTAATAAATTGATCCAGGGTCTAAAATAAAATAAAAACTTAAACATATGCAAGTGTTTTCTTCAGGAGTAAACATATTAAGCTGGGGGTTAGACGACAAATACTTATCCAGGCGACCTTTAAAGGTTTGTACTGTATTACAATTTACTACACTGTAGGGCAATTTATTCCATATATTTACAACTCTATTGAAAAAGAAATGCTTAGCTTCATGCGACTGGAATCGTTTGCCAATTATTTTATGCCCATTGCCTCTAGTATAATTCAAGTGATCAACTGTGAAGTATTCATCTACAGCCATGTTATCATGTCCTTTGAATATTTTGAATACTTGAATTAGATCTCCTCTTAACCTCCGTTTAGTTAGGGTAAATAAATTAAGGGCTTTTAAACATTCCTTGTACGGGTTATTTCTCAATCTAGGTATCATCTTTGTCATCCTTTGCTGCACTCTTTCAAGCTTTTCCATATCCTTTTCATAATACAGTGACAAAAACTGAATGCAATACTCCAAGTGAGGCCTACTAGGTAATTATACAAAGTGAGGACGATATTATCTGATTTATATTCAAATGCTCTACATATGAATCCAATCAATTTATTGTTTTTTTTTCACAGCTTCAGTATATTGTTTGCTTGGTTTCAAATCGTTTGTTATTATAACTCCTAAGTCTTTTTCATGGTTTACCCTATGAAGTTGGACATTAAGCATGCAGTAATTTGCTCGTACATTTTTACTGCCAATGTTTAGCACTTTGCATTTATTAATATTAAAATCCATTTGCCAGACTTGGACAGGGTTAAAAAGTTGATCAAGATCTCTCTGAATTACTTGCCTTTGCAGTGCTGTCTGCTCTGTTACCTGTTTTAGCATCATCAGGAAATTTTGAAATCTTACAACACAATCCTTCGTCAGTATCATTTACGTATTTTAAGAAAAGAATAGGACCCAGCACTGAACCCTGCGGAACTCCACTTGCAATGTTTATCCAGTCTGACTCTTATCCATTTATTACAACTCTTTGTTTTTGTCCGATGAGCCAATCTTCTACCCACCCGAGAACACCGCCGTGAAACCATGTGCCTTTAGCTTCTGAAGGAGTCTTTTGTGTGGAACTTTGTCAAAAGCCTTTTGAAAATCAAGGTAGACCACATCAACAGATTTAGTCTCGTCGTACATGTTCAGTATATCATTGAAAAAG
>NC_137069.1:39955043-39957543 GCF_032717465.1 Coenobita brevimanus
ACCAGAGATTGCAACACACCCTGCAACACACACCAGAGATTGCAACACACCCTGCAACACACACCAGAGATTGCAACACACCCTGCAACACACACCAGAGATTGCAACACACCCTGCAACACACACCAGAGATTGCAACACACCCTGCAACACACACCAGAGATTGCAACACACCCTGCAACACACACCGGAGATATTGCAACACACCCTGCAACACACACCAGATATTGCAACACACCCTGCAACACACACCAGAGATTGCAACACACCCTGCAACACACACCAGAGATTGCAACACACCCTGCAACACACACCAGATATTGCAACACACCATGCAACACACACCAGATATTGCAACACACCCTGCAACACACACCAGAGATTGCAACACACCCTGCAACACACACCAGAGATTGCAACACACCATGCAACACACACCAGAGATTGCAACACACCATGCAACACACCCCAGAGATTGCAACACACCCTGCAACACACCCCAGAGATTGCAACACACCCTGCAACACACACCAGATATTGCAACACACCATGCAACACACCCCAGAGATTGCAACACACCCTGCAACACACACCAGAGATTGCAACACACCCTGCAACACACACCAGAGATTGCAACACACCCTGCAACACACACCAGAGATTGCAACACACCATGCAACACACACCAGAGATTGCAACACACCATGCAACACACACCAGAGATTGCAACACACCATGCAACACACCCCAGAGATTGCAACACACCATGCAACACACCCCAGAGATTGCAACACACCCTGCAACACACACCAGAGATTGCAACACACCCTGCAACACACACCAGAGATTGCAACACACCCTGCAACACACACCAGAGATTGCAACACACCCTGCAACACACACCAGAGATTGCAACACACCCTGCAACACACACCAGAGATTGCAACACACCCTGCAACACACACCAGAGATTGCAACACACCCTGCAACACACACCAGAGATTGCAACACACCCTGCAACACACACCAGAGATTGCAACACACCCTGCAACACACACCAGAGATTGCAACACACCCTACAACACACCCCAGGGAGGCTTGTCACAAAATAGGCTCAAACAGCATTTCTTCTTCGCTCGCACAGTCAATGTTGATGATTGTGTACGGCTGTTGGTGCACATGAACGCCCACATACGTACACAGGGACTTACATACATGGATATATGTACATACTTGCACACATGTACCTACATACGCACGCAGGGACTTACACATTTGGACATATATACTCACACACATTCGCACACAAATACAGTATACATACATCGGTCCATACATACTGACTAGTCGTTCATACTTTGACATGGTTATAAGCGCGCGCGCGCACACACACACACACACACACACACACACACACACACACACACACACACAGTACGAAATGCATTCGTCTACTCAGTTAAGTAGCGTTCTCTCTCTCTCTCTCTCTCTCTCTCTCTCTCTCTCTCAAATACACCAACAAATTCTTTAGATAAAATACACTTCCATGCATTCTAATGTAAAATCTCTTGTTAATAGGATCGTCTGGGATTACCGGGATTGAAGGATGTCCAATATGTTTTAATGTCTGGTTGCCATGGTTACTATGATTCTACCTTTACCTGAAAAAAAATAAAAGAATAAAGTCCTTACAGTTTACCTTAAAAATCTTTAGGAATTAACAAAAAAAAATCCCATTAGTTTACCTCTGAAAAAATAGGGAATGAATTTTCCATACGGATCAAACTTCCTTTTTTTTTTTTTTTGCCAAGTTTTTTTTACCATAACTTTTTAGATCCAGGTATTTAATGAACGAATTAATCTGCAAATTTCAGTGTACCTTGTGTCTTACCTGTCAGGTGGAATTAATTTGTAAACACTTTATACATATGCGTGACTGAGTGTTAAAATATTGTTTATCAGGCAGAAGGACTGCAGTGAAGGGGTGATTGATGATGCTGATGATCATAATAATGATGATGATGATCATGATGCCGAAGACAAAGACGATGATGTGATGATGATGATGATGCCGATGTCAAAGATGATGATGTGATTTTGATGGATATGATAATGATAATGACGAAGGTAGAGACAATGATGAAGACGAAGATGATGATGAAGGTGATATTGATGATGATTATTACTCCACATCTAATAAGAAACTACCATAATTATTTTGTTACTATCCTTCTATCGAATATCAATCTATTTTTTTAGGACTAAAATGATACCTCCCTTTCCTTGAGGGAAGCAGCCTAGGTATATGGATGGATGAAAAATGCATATCTGAACCTTAACACTTAATAAAAAGTTGAGCCAGGCACAACAAACCTCGCCTGACAGCAGTTCTTTTATTGCTATTAAATACTTCTTCATTTTTGCCATTTAGCATCAGTGCACCATTAATGTCTAAGGCAATGGAGCAAATATTTTCAAGTTACACCCTCTGAAAATCCGT
>NC_137069.1:39962543-39998487 GCF_032717465.1 Coenobita brevimanus
GGGGGGTTTTCAAGAATACTCCCCCAGTATCCCTGCTTGTCGTACGAGGCGACTAAAAGGGTTGGTGGTGGGTTAGTGCCCCACCCCGTAAAAAGAACTAACTAAAAAAGCAAATAAAGCGCCTCGGACCCGGACGGACCATACGTTGACGACTAAGGAACGGACAAAGGACATTCTGAGAGTAGGAACGTGGAATGTGAGAGGAGTGAATGATGAAGTGAATGAGAGAGAGATTGTCCAGGTGCTTGAGGATGCAAAAGTGGATATATGTGGATTGAATGAAACTAAATGGCAAGGTGAAAGGATGAGAGAATGGGAATACGGTGTAGGTATATGTGCGGGAGTCAGTGAGAATGAGAGGGCAAGAGAGGGAGTATGTCTGATGATATGCAAGAAGTGGAAGGAGAATATAAGAGAGTATGGAACAGTGGGTGCAAGGATTGTATGGGTGAGGATGAAAGTAGGTATACAAGCATGGGCGATTGTATGTGTGTATGCCCCGACAGAGGATCGAGTGGCAAGAGTGAAAGATGAGTTTTGGGCGAGAGTAGAAGCATGTATGGACAAGTTTGAGAGGAGCGAGAGTGTGCTGTTGATTGGAGACATGAATGACAAAGTTGGGAATGTACGAGTGGATGGAGTGGTTGGTCAGAAGGGTGTGCCAGCTGAAGTAGATGGGAATGGTAGTGCTTTGGTGGACATCTGTGCTGGTAAGGGGTTGGCAATAGCCAACACCTACTTTCGACATAAGATGATCCACCGGTATACATGGAGAGTAATGAGGAGGATGGATGGTGAACTTGTTGAACGAAAGGCAATGATAGACTACGTGTGTGTGGATGAGCGAATGAGAAGACAAGTGTTGGATGCAAGGGTGTGGAGAGGGTGGGGGAATGGAGTCTCGGACCATCACTTAGTGATGGCCAAGGTAGAGCTGCAAAGAAAGTGGTTGAGGAGACGAAGGGGAAGACAGGAGGAAGCAGCTCCTGTGAGAAGAGTGGAGAAATTGCAAGATAGTGAGAAAATGACAGAGTATAAGAGCATAGTGGAAGACAGATTGGGAAGGTATGAGCTAGAGCAGATGGAAGGGGTGGAAGACGTATGTAAGATATTCACGGAAGAGATAAGCGCAGCGTGTGAGGCGGTTTGTGGAGTGAGGAGGAGATGCAAGGGTGTGCAAGGGACAGCATGGTGGAATGATGAGGTGAAACGAGCTGTGGAACAAAAGAAGAAGGCATATGGTGAATGGTTGGCGAGTAGAGGTAGGGGAGAAAATGAGAGAGAGAAGAGAGAGGTATATGTGAGCAGGAGAAGGGAGGTTAAGAGACTGGTGAAGGAGAGTAAGAAGAAAGTGGATGAAGAGTTTGGGAGGAATCTGAGTGTGAAATGGAGGGAGAGTAAGAAATTGTTTTGGAAGGAGGTAAAGAAAGTAAGGCAGTGTGAAAGGGGAAATAGTAGGGGAGTGAAAGATAGGAATAATAGATTGATGGTGGAGAAGAGAGAGAAATTGAGGAGATGGAAGGAGCACTTTGAGGATTTGTTGAATGTAGAGAGTGAGAGCAGTGTGAGTATAAGTGGTTGGGGAATGGCTGGGAGAAGAAGAGATGAGAGGAGGGAGGAAGAGATCAGTAGGTCGGAAGTAGTGGAAGCGATGAAGATTAAGCTGGGAAAGGCCCCAGGAACTGATGGAGTGTGTGGTGAAATGCTTAGGTATGGGGGTGAGATTGTTGTGGAGTGGATATGGAAGTTGTGTAGATTGGCTTGGGAAGAGGGAAGGGTTCCAGAGGACTGGAAATCAGGCATAATTGTTCCTCTGTACAAAGGAAAAGGGGAGAGAGAAGTATGTGGTAACCATAGGGGTATTTGCCTTCTTAGTGTGACTGGTAAAATATATGGTAGAATACTCGTTGATAGGGTTAGGCATATGACAGAGGAGCTAGTTGGAGAAGAACAAGGGGGATTTAGGAAGGGAAAAGGGTGTGTAGATCAGATATTTGTTCTAAGATGTTTAGTGGAGAATTATCTAGAGAAGGGAAGGAAAGTGTATGCTGCCTTCATGGACTTGGAGAATGCTTATGACAGAATAGATAGGGAAGGTATGTGGAAGGTATTAAGAATATATGGAGTGGAGGGGAAATTGTTGAGTGCTGTGAAGAGTATGTATGAGGGAGCTAGGGCTACGGTGCGAGTGGATGGTGAGCTGAGTGAGTTCTTTGATCTCAATGTGGGACTGAAACAGGGGTGTGTGATGTCTCCATGGCTGTTTAATATATATATGGATGGGGTTGAAAAGGAGGTGCAAGGTAGGGCAGTGGATGTGGGGGTGGCCCTAATGAATGAGGGTGAGATTTGGAAGCTTCCTGTGTTGCTGTTTGCTGATGATACAGTATTGTTGAGTGAAGATGAATGGGAGTTGCAAGGTTTGGTGAATGAATTTGGGACAGTGTGTAGGAGGAGGAAGCTGAAAGTTAATGTAAACAAAAGTAAAATTATGGTGTTTGAGAGGAATGAAGTCACAGAGTGTGCAGTGAGGTTGGATGGTGAGGATATGGAGAATGTGAGTGCATTCAAGTACTTGGGTAGTGTGATGAGTAAGGATGGAACTTTGGGGGATGAAGTACGTGAAAGGGTACAGCAGGAAAGAAAGGTTGTTGGTACACTGAAAGCAGTGATGAGAAATAGGGAGGTGAGTATGGAAGTTAAGAAGTCACTGCATGATGGTATTGTGATCCCTACCCTGACGTATGGAAGCGAGGCGTGGACCTTGCAAGAGGGGAACAAGTCAAGAGTGAGAGCAGTGGAAATGAGTTACTTGAGAGGAGCATGTGGAGTGATGTGGAGGGACAGGTTGACGAATGAAGAAGTGAAGGAACGTTGTGGGGTAGATGTGGATGTGGTTGAAAAGATTAGGAGAAATACACTGAGGTGGTTTGGACATGTGGAGGGAATGGAGAATGAAAGACTGACTAAGAGGGTGTATGTAGGTGAGGTGGAGGGAGGGAGAGGGAGGGGTAGACCGAGGATGAGGTGGAGGGATGGAGTTGAGAGGTATATGAGGGAGGGGGGGGTGAGTTGGGGGGAGGGGAGTCAAATGGTGGGTGACAGAGTGACTTGGAGGCCTTTTTGTCTGCGGCCACCCTTTGCGGGATTAGGGCGTCGGGCTATATATAGATAGATAGACCTCATTAGCACGATGACTTTTTTTTCATTCTTGGTGGTAGAGTGATGATGATGATGGAGAGAGAGAGAGTAAAGACGAATGCCGCACTGTGTAAAGGAAGGTGGTATTGTCTCGTAGGAAAAGGGGTTGTTAATGAGCAGGGACAAAAGTACTTGGAGGTCTTTTTTGTCTAAGTCACCCCTCATCATGCGTTTGATACAGATAGGCAGATAGATATATATACAAAGATAACTAGATTGACAGAAAAGCAGATATAGATAGACAGGTAGATAGATACAGATATGTAGACAGATACTGTTTATGTGCGTGGTACTCATTCGTGTATCATTATAACTTAAAACCCAAATAGGCCATAGTAAACCATTTCCTACGAGAGGGCTTTAGCAAGCTCACTAAAATCAGGAGCGGGGGAATATAAGAGCCTTGAATCTCTATACCAAACCCAAGTGACAGACAGTTTCACAATGAGCGGTGTTACTAATCGTTTTTTCGTTCATGGGTCAAATATTTCTGAATGTTTGGTGTGTTTCATTAGCTTTATACTTTTTGTTCTTTAGTCTGTAATAATAAAAATAACACAGCCTGCATGAGAAATAGATGGTGATCATTTTCAAACATTTCGTCCACTATTTTCAAAATATAATGGTGGCATTGTAAAGATATATTTTTGATGGACTGTGTAGAAAAGAAATTTGGCTTATTAATCCAGTGCGTCTACTTTTTTATTTTTATCACTTTTATGATATACTCTGTCCGTCAGTCCCCTCCTCGACGTACCATATCAGAGAGAATCACCTACAGGCAGAAAAACGTACCAAGCTTCTCATTCCTCCCTAACGCATCATATCAAAGTGAATCACAGACAGAAACACGTACCAAGCCTGTCTTTTCTCCTTGACGCATCATATCAGGTAGGATCACCTATGGGTAGAGATATACCAAGCCTCTCTCAGCCTAAGAATATCAGCCAGCAGAGAGAAAAGAGAAGTAGAAATGGTGGAATATTATGTGAGCTTTTTTACTGCATTTAGAGAGGGCTGCTTGAACCGCACTGAACTTTCGAATTTAATGTTCAGTTGGGTGAAGAGAGAGAAACATTGCATTTACAGGTATTACTCTCACTACAAACACTGCTTCTATTCGTACTTTCTGAGCATCGGAAAGGGCTAATTCTGGTTACCACATTTCCCTCGAGAAGTAGTTACAGTCTTGCAGTTCTTTGCGTGTAGCAGGACACGTTTCCGCCTGGGACAGTCAGTGCGGGTAACAAAATAAAGAGATTGATCTCAGACAGTGGAAGTCGCTGCTCTCTCTCTCTCTCTCTCTCATGCTTTCCGTTGCTGTCTGCCGAGTTGGTTTAATTTAGGGAGGTTTCTAGTACTCAACTCCCTGGGAAAGGGGGAAAGAATACTTCTCCAGTATCCCTGGTTGTCGCATGGGGCGACTAAAAGGAACAGCTTTTTCTCCAATCTTTCTCTTCTTACTGTGCTCCTCTTCTCTTGTGTCCCACCTCTCTTCTTCAAACTTCCTTGTTTCTTCAGGCCTTTATTTTTCTTCTACTCCTATCAGGTTAGACATCTGATTTTATGAAAATGGATAGTTTAAAGACCTCCCATTGACACCGACCCTTCCACCCTTCCTTCCTATGCATTAACGCCACACCGTTTCATCAACAAGCCGATTCATCACCAAAACCACTCTAACGAGAGAAAAAAAAAAAAAAAAAAAAAAAAGGAGGAGAGCCAAGAAGAGGAGAGGAGAGGAAGGAGAGAGAGGTGCGAAGAACAATACTTGACGAGGGTGGGAAAAGATTTGAGAAGTGTCATATAACTAACTTAAGTCTTGGTGTTAGTTTTTCATTATTCCTTCCTTCCTTTCAGTACTAAAGGGATTAATGAAGGCTTTATCTAACCGCTCAAGTTTCCTAGGCAAATTAAGATCGCTTGAAAGTAGCAAGAATAAATATGGATAAGTCAGCTGAATGGACATGTTAATGTCTATATTTTTCTGCCATTTAGGACCATATCAAGCCTTTATTAAGAGTGACTGGGTAGAGTCCGTGTGAAGGTAGGCTATATAGTCCGAAAAAATAATGAGAGCAAAAAGAACTTAAAATATTTCGTGTGTTTCACGCCAGCCCAATTTTAACAACGTCCCTATGAAAATGTGTGTGTGTGTGTGTGTGTGTGTGTGTGTGTGTGTGTGTGTGTGTGTGTGTGTGTGTGTGTGTGTGTGTGTGTGTGTGTACTGTTAATTCTATGAATGACACAGGATTCCAAGGGCTTGAATGGTGTGTGAGTGACTGTGTGGCCCATTTCACTAGATGGTCTATGTTGTGGAAGGTTCTCTTAGTCTGACTATCTCCTTCCTTGTTTCTGGACCCTAGGCTATCTCACCAAAACTTTAAGAGGGAAAGAAGAAGAAGTAGAAGTAGAAGAAGAAGAAGAAGAAGAAGAAGAAGAGCGATGAAGAAGGAGAGGAGAAGGAGGAAGAAGAAGAAGATAATTTCTGAAACCAAGGAGTATTACCTCGCTGCTCCGAACTTTCATCAGTAAAGAAGCTCCCTAACACCTCATCCCTGGCGATTTATTTTTGGATATGACTGGGTAGTATCCTTCTAATCCTTATTTAAGCAGCGTTTGGCGATATTAGAATAATTTAAGTAACAGAAAAGATGAAAGTAATGTTTAAGACGCAAAATAAATCGCTGAGGAAGAGGAGTTAGGGAATACGGGCCAAGGAGTGAGGGTGGAAAGGGGTATGACTTTCATATGGTGAGCTAAGAAAGCTTAGAGAATGATATCGATATATAATAAACATTAGGGACGGGTCAGAGGGTGGGGACCTAAAGAGTGGAAAGTAATAAAATGTTTACACCCACAACGCTATGATTTACAAAGCAACAAAGGATGTAAACATTTTTGATCCAGTAAGCTTATAAACACATAGGGCTTGGGAATAAAATGTGATGATACTTAGTCTACATTTGGAGATTCGTCGGAGTGTAGGTAAAACGAGTGGATTTCTTGACGTTAAAGAAATTGTATTAAAGTTGCCGTGTGTGTTGGGGGTGGGGGAGTGAGAGGGTGCATAGGTTATGTGACAGGGAGGGTGGATGTCAGAATGTGAAGGAGTAAGTACTGGTGAAGGAGTGTGTGTGTGTGTGTGTGTGTGTGTGTGTGTGTGTGTGTGTGTGTGTGTGTGTGTGTGTGTGTGTGTGTGTGTGTGTGTGTGTGTGTGTGTTTGCGTGTGGAGGGGATAAAGAAATGAGTGACAGACTATGACTATGAGTAAGACAGTGGGTAAATACGGAGTTAAGGTGTGTGACTGTATGAGTGAGAGTGAGCGTGAGTGTGAGAGTGAGTGAGCGAGTTAGAGGGAGGGTGGATCAGAGAGGCGTGAAGTGTTTGAGTTACAGTGAGTTAGTTGGTACGTGCTTAATTGAGAGAGTGAGTGAGCGAATGTGTGACTGAGAAAGAGAGAGAGTGAGAGGAGATCAGTGTGTGAGAGACAGGGGCGTAGCCAGAAACTTCACAAAGGGGGGACGGGAAAGAGATGTCAATAGATTCTTGAAAAGGTGGTGGGAAGTGAGCAAAGTGAGCCTCTGCAGCTGGAGGGTCAGGGGGGGCGCTGTGAGACTCCCCAGGAAAATTTGTGAAAATTAAGTACTTTCAGGGGCTTGCTGAGGCCTTTGAAGGTATGTATGGGAATGTTTGGATAGTAACTCATTATAGTGAAAATGGCGAAAAAGCGAGCAAGAAAATGATTTTGGCTGATAAAAGAAGTTTTAATGATCATTATGGAATAAAAGAACAATAATGCATCTGGGTGTCTCATCATTCTCTCTCTCTCTCTCTCTCTTTCTCTCTCTCTCTCTCTCTCTCTCTCTAGTATATAATGCGATTTGCTTATTTATTAATTTGTAAAGATTTATTATTTTTTTTATTTTTAGCCCCATACGATCTCAAGACCCTCAAGGGAGGGGCCACCTCGTCCGCCCCCCTCCCTTCGCTACGCCCTTGGTGAGAGAGAAAATGACGAGAAAGGTGTGTGACTTAGGTGTGTGAGCGTGAGTGAGCAAATGAGGGTGAGTACGTGAGAGTGGATAAGTTTTTGAGAAGGAAATTGAGAATGTGTGAGTGAGAGTGTAAGCCAAAGTGATGGAAAGGCAAGGGTGACACAGTCAGATAGTGTGAATAAAAAGTGTTGGTAGAGAGAATGGTAACAGTGTAGGTGAGAAAGAGGAAAAGAGTATGTAAGAGTGAGTGTGAGTGTGGAGTGTGAATATGGGTGAAAAAGTCAGTGTATGATGGTGACTGATTGATTGGTGTGTGTGTGTGTGTGTGTGTGTGTGTGTGTGTGTGTGTGTGTGTGTGAGAGAGAGAGAGAGAGAGAGAAACCAAGGGTGTGGGGATGAGTGAAGGGTAATAATACAGTGTGCTAGACGTTCCAGAAGACGTATAAATTTGTTAGTGGTTGGCCTGCGTCTCTACCTGGGGGGACTGCGTCATGGGGGTGAATTAAGAGGGGGGGGTCTGCTTTAGGGGGGCCTGGGTCTGGGTTGGGTACGCTAGAGGGACTAGGCACCTCATCAACACTTCTTTCTTGGTGACATGTTATTGGTGATAGCATAAGATGGTTTTAACTCTGTACTGTGTGTGTGTGTGTGTGTGTGTGTGTGTGTGTGTGTGTGTTACCTAATTCTCTTGAGTGTTATAGCCATCTTTTAATCATCGCCACAGTCTAAAAATAACATGCAAGAATATACCGTCGCGTTCCTTGAGAGAATATTGACGATACCTAGACACATCCTTTACCAGTAGCCTAAGTGCAAGAGTCAGTATGAGGTCCACTGCAAAAGTGTACCTACTCCTCGAAGGAAAGGAGATTATTAGCCAAAATTAACCCTCCTACATGCTGGCTAAGTATGACTGAGGAAGGAGTGCTTGTGATGAGTGATGCATGTAGCAATCGAAGTGGTGTACTGGCTATGTTTGCGTCTAATGGTATGTGTAGTTGATATGAACTGACAGCGTGCGAACATTTACAAGCGTAGTACAATATTTCAGTGGGTTTTTCATCATCATCATCATCATCATTATCATTATCATTAACATCTACCAGTTTTCTTGATCACAAATGGGGTTAGTAGGAGCCTGAACCATTAGCCTGAAACAAAAAATGGATAACAGACAAGTAAAGGAAGTCAGAACTAAATCAAAGCGACACACATTACATTGGGAAGGAAGATGCGCTACGGAGTCTGCACAATTAAGATTTAGAAAAAGAACCGGAGTACAGGAGATTATCACAGTTCTCATATCCGAAACTCCCACACTTCTATCTATCTATCTATCTATCTATTGCCAGACGCCTCAATCCCGTTCGGGGTGGCCACAAACAAATAGCCTCCACGTCGCCCTGTCCCCCGCCATTTCACTGCCCTGCTCCCAACTCACACCCCCTCTCTCATCTACCTCTCCACCCCATCCCTCCATCTCATCCTCGGCCTCCCCTCCCTCTCCCCCCCTCCACCTCACTCACATACACTCTCTTCGTCAGTCTTTCACCCTCCATCCTCTCCACATGGCCAAACCACCTCAGTGTATTCCTCCTAACGCTTCCTATCACCTCCACATCCACACCACAACGCTCCTTTATATCCTCATTTGTCAGCCTGTCTCTCCATCTGACTCCACAGGCTCCTCTTAAATAACAGACTCATTTCCACTGCTCTCACTCTTGACTAGTGTCCTTCCAACAACGTCCAAGCTTCACTTCCATACGTCAGAGTTGGTATCACAATACTGTCATGTAGTAACTCCCACACTTTATACTGCTATATCTTAGATTGCAACACCACATAGTACTATGGCTCACACTGCTACAACACATTAGCACACCACATACGGCCACACTACACCTCATACTAGCGGTCTTCACACTGCCAATGCCTTACACTGTCACGTCACAAAATGCCACACCACACTGCTATATTTCACACTACGTTACCCATACCATACAGTACCATATCTCTACCATATCTTAAACACTGCCACACCTAAACACCCTAACCACATCAAACCGCCACACCAGGCTGCCATATTCCACACTACATTACATAACACACAATACCACATCTCTACCACATCTTAAACACTCCCGCACTTCTTGGATCATGTATCTTAGCCTCACCACATCATACACTGCCACATCTCATTGCTGGATCATACGCTAACATATCTCACACTACAAAGTCCCATACTAGCAAACCTCACACTACCAACACTTCATCCTGTCATAGCAATTTCCCTCCGCCATACCTCACGCTACCACACCTCACACTACCAACATTTCACACTACCACACCTCAGACTATCAACACATCGCTCTCCATATCTTCCATGAACACATCTCATGCTGCTCGAACAACACACTTCACACTACAATTACCTTACATTACCATAAACATACCCCACACTAGAATTACCCTACATTACCATACTTCACACTCGCACAGCACACCACACAGTCACATCACCACATCACACACTGCCACGTACCACCACACCACACATAGCCACACTACATCATATCACACATTGCCACACCACACCACACAAACATCCACACCTCAGTCACACCACACACTAACACACAACAACACCAGACCGCACATTAACACACTACAACACCACACCACCACACCACACCGCACCACACCACACCACCACACCTCCCACGTCCTGCACCACGTTAACAAAGATTGTCCTAAAACTCTACAGAAAGAGCTATTAACAGGATGCCAGTTAAATGGGTCACACTGCCTCCCTCCCTCTCTGCAATCAACACATTTATCTGTGTTGATTAGGGAATTGCAATATCAACTCCATATGATAATTGAGAGCTTTGCAATACTAGTTTTGAAAAAGGTAAAATAACACCTTGAGCCTTATTTTATTCAGTAACTGTGATACTGATGACGGTGGTGGTGGTGGTGGTGGTGGTGGTGGTGGTGGTGGTGATGATGATGATGATGATGATGATGATGATGATGATGATAATACTATTAATAGTAACAACAACAACTACACGATAATACCACCACTAACAACAACAACAACAACAACTACATGATAATACCACCACCACCACTAACAACAACAACAACAACAACAACCATATACAGATCGCATTGCGCAAGACATTTTTTTCTCACCACACCTAACATAGGTTGCAACACAGTTCGTAAAACCCCTTATAAGCTAGCAATACCTCTCATACACAATTCGCAGTATTCATTAGTTATACAGTTCACCTTACTGTACAACATACAGTTCACAACACACCTTATACGGCACCCAGTAAACCTTATAATGTTCGCAATAAACCTTACATAGTTCGCGACACCTTGTACAGTTCGCAATACACCTTATACAGTTCGCAACACATACAGTTCACAATACACCTCATATAGTCCGCAATACACCTGATAGTTCACAATACACCTTACAGCTCTCAAGACAATTCAAACAATTCGGAATTAAAGGTCGAACACACCTTATAAAGTTCGCAGCACACTTTATAAAGTTCGCAACATACCTTATAGAGTTCGCAGCACACCTTGCATTGTTCGCAACACACATTATACAGTTCGCAACACATATTACGCGGTTCGCGATACACTTTACAGTTCGCAATACACCTGATACTGTTCGAAGAAACACCTTTCATAGCCCGCAACACACTTTATACAGTTCGCAACACACCTTATACAGTTCGTCATACTTTATATACTTCGCAATACACCTTATACAGTTTTCAGTACACCTTACACAGTTCGCAACACACTTTACACTCTTCACGATATTTTATACAGCTCGCAATACACCTTACACAGGTCGCAACACTACATATATCTCACAACACACCACAATCTTTCCACCACCACCACCCCTATTACATAGAACTACAGTCTGTCTTCATTTAACGGAACTGGGCCACTACCACAAACTGCATCCCAAGTCGTGGAAGCTCCCCAACACTTCTTCTTAAGTGATTTATTTCTGGATATTGGTCGTTTATATCCTTCTGCTTATTACCTATGCAGAGTATGGCAACACTGAAAGGATTTGTGTAACACAGAAGAGCACAGTAAGGTGTAATAAATTAAATTAATCACCTAGGAAAGGTGTCAGGAAATCGAAAAAGTGGGATGCTTACTCTAAAATTTTGACAATGATTTTTGAAGTGCTTGCCAATGATGGAACGTATCTGGCCGTCCTATATGGCTGCTGACTGCATTCTGTTATATGGGATGCAGGCTAACCATACGCAATAATCACAGACGTTCCATAAATACCGTCAAATGTTAGAGTTTTTCACGCCACTTTGCGATATACGGTTGAAGCATACGACCTCATATATTTCATTCACTTGAACTTGGCTTAAATTTCGTCCTTTAGCAGAATAAGACATCACAAAGACCCTACATCATTTCCACAGCACTTCTACGTGACTAGCAGCGAAGTCTAGCATTCATCTCTTTTTACACCTCAGCATTCAAGACGAAGGGATGATAATATTACGCCTAGTTAAAGTGAACGGCTTATAGCCAAATCGACCCTCAAGTCTGATTACACTTGGCCATCAACTGAACAGAAAGGGGTCAAGGTCTTTGTCAGTTTAGAACAAACGCACTATAGCAGCAACACATACCCCGGTACCGATTCAACTTGCAACAACACTACATAACAAGCAACACATCACGCATACATCTCACAGCACAAAGCAATACATCTAACAACACAGAAGCATCTTATCACAACACAACGATGGCAGACGTAAAAAAAATAAACTGTTCAAAATAGCCCAGTCAGCATTCTTTGCAATATTTCTGTCTATCTGTCTACCTACCTGCCTACCTACCTACCAATCGCTCTTCATCCATTCTCTCCTTATGCCCAAACCATCGCAGCACTCTCTGCACAGCTCGATCAACCATCTCATGCATAACTGCAGTTCTCCTTCGCACTTCATCATTCCTCACTCGATCCATACGCGTAACTCCACACATACTCCTCAGACACCTCATCTCCATTACATTCAAACTTTTCCTCTCTGTTACACTCAAATTCCATATTTCAGCCCCATGTAACGCAGTCGGTACCACAACACCTCATGCAGCCTTCTCTTTACATCCATCTATGCGAACGACACTTAAACACTTATTTCATTCCTCCCAGTACCTTTCCCACTTCATTTTTTCTAAACTTCACATCTGCATCTATTCATCCTTCCTCAGCAACATATGACCCTAATTACTTAAAACACTCTATCTCTTCAAATAACTCACCATTCAAAACTACATAACATTTAAACTACATACAACAACTAAAAGACAAAACCAACGCTAAATTTAGCACACAAACATCTATTTTTACGCGTACTCACTCACTCTCTCTCTCTCTCTCATACACACACACACACACACACACACACACACACACACACACACAACATCTGACAAATGAAGACACAGGAAACACACGAACACAGACCTTTAAAAGTCGTAAGAGTCATCACGAAATCAACACGAAGAAAACAAATTTATCCACAAACGAACGTACAGTAATCCACACACGAACGATGAAATGACACTGCTAATAGCACATGATAGTATTCGAAGAACAACACGAACATAACAGCAATAACATACAAAAATACAGGAATACTTACACGGAAACATTTGAATCAATACCTAAACATATTGCAATAAACACATGAATACTGGGAAATGAGTTGCACGAAATAGGTAATCGAACATAAATGAGAGAGAGAGAGAGAGAGAGAGAGAGAGAGAGAGAGAGAGAGAGAGAGAGAGAGAGAGAGAGAACAAATCCAACTTAACCTGACAAATTAGAACACGAATGAAGACAAGAATATTAACACAACAAACAGTACACTTAGCACACACGAATAACCCACTAACCCACCACACTACACAAAGAATTTAGGCACGAAAACCATCTGCTCAACCTAACGTAATTCCTACGAAAGGAGTAAGTACACACACTAACACTCTTTCTGTTATCTGATCCTCTGAGAACATCAAGTTTTTGCCATCTCTTTTATTACCAAGAACCCTTCATGTTCACCTACTGCCATCGAATGCTTATTCAGTCCTTTAAAAGCAACTTGCTCTGTCCATTTTTTTTTTTTATATATATCCTCGTGTTCGATCTTCGTGTATAACATTGAAAAATCATATATTCCTACATTTCTTGCATTTCTTTTGTAACTGATGGAATCTATCCTTTCTGCACATTTCTGAGTTATCACATAGGCTATCCACATACGATCAATTCCTGTATATAAATTTAGTTCATAACAGCATCTTTTGTGTTGCTTGTAAACACACTAGAAAACACTAACGCAGGGAAAAACAAAATCCATCGGTATGTGAGCTTATCCATTTTCACAACAGAAATGAGAAACTACACTCGAACACACGACACTTACACAGATGGGTGACAAAACCACATGGCTGAACACACAAACACAGCAGCATACAAGTCCACACATACCGTAATCCACATCCCTGACAAGAATAAAGACAGCAACACCAACCCAGGACTGAATACACTTACACACCGGTATACACACACACACACACACACACACACACACACACACACACAGTTATACACAAGGATAACACGAACACGCACGATTTAACACACTAACACGCTGGCTCATACAAAATCCTTTTCCTAACTTCTTTTTTAAATGACATTCAAAGTTTCACACACACACACACACACACACACACACACACACACACACACACACACACACACACACACACACACACAGGAATAACTCGTAAACGAGAACCAGTATCCAAACACACGACACAGCACACTAAAACGCAAAACCGAACACACAAGCACACGCACCTTCACCAAAACCACGTCCGTAAATAAATTTTATATGTTCGAAACGACACTCAAACACACCAGTAACACGAACGCAAGAATCAACACACTAGCACACGAACACACAAAACCGACCACCCAAACACATGCTTCCACCAAACAGCGTCCCTAACCTGACCCAATAATTTTCCCGAACCTCAACAGGAATGAGGAACTAAACGGCAACCGATCGAAGACTCACAACACATAACCCTATACTCAATAAGACAACACACTTAACCAGACCAATCTTCCTCCTAATTCTTCTTACCTTCAGTCTAAGTCCTGAACATCCTGTAGAAGCTCAAGTATCCACAGGTAATCCTTAGAGTGGGTTTGACAACCATGAGAAAGAGCGACGGAACTAAGCACACGCGATCAAAACGAGGTGACCAGCGGGAGCTTTGATACACACACCCTCACCCCACCACAGCCTAAGCTCGACTGACACGTTTGTTCTCTGTTTTCTGTTCTCACCCTCACAGCTGACTCTCTCTCTCCCACCCCAGAGGTCTTACGGCGTGTTGGCTCAGAAGGCTTACGATTATGTCTTCCTTCCCAGCGTTAGGAAAAGGAACGCTGTCTTTCTTGTTAATTTAGAGACTGTGTTACATATCTCTTTGCCACGTTAATACATTCATTGTCTTAGAAGGTTGTCTGCTACCTCTTCTTTACCAGTTTGTTGCTGCATACGGGAGGTTAATATTGTCTACCTATCCACTATCATCTATCTACTGTATATGTAGCCAGACGTCTTAATCCGGTAAGATGTGGCCACAAACAAATTTTCTCCATGTAGCCCTGTCCTGACATTTGGCATCCCTCCAATTCACATCCTCCTCTCTCGTAGATCCCTCCAACCTTTTCCTCCATGTAACCCTTAGTCTTCCCCTCCATCCCAGTGACATACAGTCTTCTACTCAGTCTCACTTTCTATCCTCCCGCATGACCAAACCATCTCCAGAGTATTTCCTGACACTTTCAATCACATCCACATCCGTACCATAACACTTCTCAACTTCCTCATTTGTCTGTCTGCCTTTCCATGTAACGCCACATGTTCCTCTCAGATAACTCACTTCCAATACTCTCACTCGACGTGCGTCCTTCCGGCAGGGTCCTGAACGGTATATTATTACTGAATCAGAGGGAAATATTCTCTTTCTGAGTATCACGTAAAAATTCTCCAAGGTTTACGAGATTTTCAGGTCTTCCTAACCATTCTATTCGAGCAACACTTTAACATTCTCTTGCATGTTATTAATGAATCAAAGGACCGTATTCTAAATTACCTGGGAGCCTCACTAACATCTCTCCCATATCACCTTGTTCCTATGTATGTCAGTAATGTTTTTAATGAATGAGGGGATCGAATATTCTATGTCACAGGAAGCTTAACATCATCCCTTCCTCAACAGTTTATTTCTGGACATGACACGCCAATATTCCCTTTATTTTATTTAGGCTACATTTCATCCTCATCTTGACTACATGTGCTAGAGAGGGACGCCTTCATGTGGTGGCACTGATATGACTGGGCGGTGGAATTGGCTAGATGTACAGACGTCCCTCAGTTCCCTCCCTGTCCCTCGAGAGGTGGATGGTAGATGACAGAGAAACGATTTCTTTAGTTTGTAGTCCGTCGGGTCCACGTTCAGATGATTCTGGGTTTTGCAGCAATGACAAATGCTATCACCATCATCATCATCATCATTATTATTATTATTATATTATTATTATTATTATTATTATTACTATTATTATTATTATTATTCCCACCATTATTATTATTATTATTATTATTATTATTATTATTATTATGGAGAAAGCATATGACAGGACGGATAGACAAGGATTGTGAAAAGCATTAAGAATATATGGAGAAGATGGGAAGTTGCTGAATGCTGTGAAGAGCATGTATGAGGGTGCTAAGGCTGCAGTGCGTGTGGATAGTAAACTGAGTGAATTTTTCTATTTGAAGGTGGGGTTGAAACAGGGATGTGTCATGTCTCCCTGGTTGTTCAGTCTGTACATGGATGGGGTTATAAAAGAGATACAAGGTGGGGCAGTCGATGCTGGAGTGGCCCTAGTGAGAGAGGGCAGTGCTAGGAAATTCCCTGTACTGTTGTTTGCAGATGATACTGTGTTGTTAAGTGAAGACGAAGGGGAGCTGCAAGGCTTGGTGGACGAGTTTGGCAGAGTGTGTAAGAAAGGAATCTAAAGGTGAATGTATGGAAGAGTAAAGTTTTGGTCTTCGAGAGAGGTGAAGTCAGTGAATGTACAGTGAGTTTGGATGATGAGGAAATGGAAAATGTGAGTACGCTTAAGTACTTGCGGAGTGTCATGAGTAAGGATGGAAGTTTAGAGGGTGAGGTGATTGAAAGGATACAGCAAGGAAGAAAGGTTGCTGGTTCCTTGAAAGCAGTGATAAGAAACCGCGAAGTGAGCATGGAAGTGAAAAGTTACAACATGACAGTATTGTGATACCATTAACGTATGGAAGTGAAGCTTGGGCGTTGTTGGAGGGACACAGGTCGAGTGAGAGCAGTGGAAATGAGTTATTTGAAAGGAGCCTGTGGAGTTACATGGAGAGACAGACTGACAAATGAGGATATAAAGGAGCGTTGTGGTGTGGATGTGGATGTGATAGGAAGGGTTAGGAGGAACAGACTGAGGTGGTTTGACCATGTGGAGAGGATGGAGAGAGACTGACGAGGAGAGTGTATGTCAGTGAGGTGGAGGGGGAGAGAGGAAGGGGGGAGGTCAAGGATGAGGTGGAGGGATGGAGTGGAGAGGTATATGAGAGAGGGGGGTGTGAGTTGGGAGCAGGGCAGTGAAATAGCGGGGGACAGGGCGACGTGGAGGTGATTTGTTTGTGGCCATTCCGTATGGGATTAAGGCGTCTGGCAATAGATAGATAGATTACTATTATTTTTATCATTATCATCATCATCATCATCATCATCATCAACATTTTTAGACAGTCCACCTCATGACGATGGCCTTAGATTTCTCCACTCGACCTATTGCCTGTTAGCGTGTTCCATCCAGTCCTAGCAAATCTGTGAACTGCATCTCCCCAGCTCGGTCTCTGTCTGCCTCTTCCTCTCACTCCATGTCTGGGCTGCCACTCAGTTACCCTGACTGTCCAGCTATTATCTGTTTTGCGAAGGACGTGACCTGCCCACATCCATTTACACTTACACACACACACACACACACACACACACACACACACACACACACACAAGCGAATATTAAGCCCTCCTATGCAGAATAAATCGCTCAGGGAGAGGTGCTACACAGCCTACCAAGCCCACGAGAGAATATGGCGAAAGTCAATGATCCGGCGTCCACTAAATTCTGAAACTTATACATAACCCAAGTTTTATGGAAAAGTTTGAGTGTAAAAAGTGATGAAGGTTTTGCAGGTAAAGAGAGAGAGTGAGAGGGACTTGTGGCCTCTTGTCGCTGGTGTTTTAGAGAGAGAGAGAGAGAGAGAGAGAGAGAGAGAGAGAAGGAGGGGGGTTACCAGCGCGACTAAGGTTGTAGCTGGTTTTATTGATCCTCTTTTTTTATTCTCTTTGTTCCCTTTCCTTGTTGACGCTGACTAATCCGCTGCCGTGCGCGTCGCCCTCATCCGTGCTTCGTGTACGTGGCGCAATATATTTATTCGTGTTGCAACATTTAATAAGTCCTGCAACGTTTTACTTCGTGCTGCAACATTTGTATTCATGCTGCAACGTTCAGAAACTAGTTCTGCAACTTTTTGTCCTTGCTGCAACATTTTTATTCATGTTTCAAGATTTAAATTCATGGTTCAACATTATATTATTGTTGCAACATTGTTACTCGTGCTGGAACATTATTTTTCGTGCTGGAACTTTTTGTTTTCGTGCTGCAACATATTTATTCGTGGTGCAACATTGTTATTCCTGACGCAACATTTATATTCGTGCTCCAACATTTTTTCATTCGTGCTGCAACATTTTCGTGGTGCAACTTTTTGTTCGTGCCGCAACATTTTTATTCAAGCTGCAACATTCCTATAAGTACTGCAACAATTTTATTTCATGCTGCAACACTCCTATAAGTACTACAACAATTTTATTTTCATGCTGCAAACATTCTTATAAGTACTGCAACAATTTTATTTCATGCTGCAGCATTCCTATAAGTACTACAACAATTTTATTTCATGCTGCAACATTCTTATAAGTACTGCAACAATTTTATTTCGTGCTGCAACATTCTTATAAGTATCGCAACAATTTAATTTCGTACTACAACATTTTTATTCGTGCGGGAACATTTTTATTTCTTCCTGGAGCCAGTTAGTTTTATTTCTGGCATTATTCATCTGTAACACTTTCCATTCCGTGGTATACTGTCACTAACCTCTTCGATTTAATGAAGGTATGAAATTATTTTACCCACAGTACCTGACGGCGACTCGGTTCAGTTGAGAGAAATTAGTCAGAAGACGGAGGAGGAGGAAAAGGAGGAGGAGGAGGAGGAGGAGGAGGAGGAAGAAGAAGAAGAAGAAGAAGAAGAAAAGAAGAAGAAGAACACGAAGGCGGAGACAAAGAAACCTGGGCGTAGCACTGTGATATATGGAGTGTCCTCTGGTTGTAAGTGCAGATGTTATCCTTGGTCATTATTAGGACTCAAAATGGCCAAAAAAAATAAAAAATAAAAAATAAATAAAGTTCACATTCTGGGTGCTGTGTTTTTTAAGGCGCTGCGTTAATAGATTCAGATGTGTCTGCAGAATTCGCTCATTTTCAACTCCATCGTGGCCCAGGTGTGTCATACTTCTTTGGTTGATTGTATAAGGAAAGGTAGAGTAAATGAACAAGGACAGGCCTGTAGGTGACTATAAAGAAGAAAGTTAACATTATTTTCACTCAATTCCAGCTCGTAGCACCCGTCTAGCAACAAACTCTCATCCCTTTTCTGTCCACTCTCCAATACAAGAGTTAACCATCGCTCCAAGTCTTTCATGCATGCAATAGGTCAACTCTGGAACTGTCTTCCTCTGTCTGTATTTCCTACTGCCTATGACCTCCAGTCTTTCAAACACTGTGTGTCCAGGCATCTCGAAATGAACGGAGCTTGAATTTGGCTCTATTTTTTTGTTTTCTTGGACGAAGCAATTTGCGGCCTTCCGTCCCTGTGTTCCTTCTTCTTTGCATTAAAAAAAAAAAAAGAAAAAAAAAAGGAGTTGAAGAACTATAACTTTTCACACTAACCTAGCCTGAAATTGCCATCTCTTCACCTTGAATGCTGAGTTCTAACAAGAGATGATCACTAGAATGCAATGTCAGACACACAGTGCTATGAAAAAAATGTACAGCCATAGCATAATCTTATTCTGCCACTGAGCTTCGTGAAATAAGCTGCAAGAGGACAAAAATCTGGGCCAAGTTACGGTGAACGGACCATAGCGTATACTGAAGAATAAATTTAACATTGACAGGCGTTCTGAGCTCATTTTAACGAAATCAGGAGAAGAATAGGAATCGAATGGAACTATTTTGGTAAAGGTAACAACGAGAAGGGTGGCATACTGCTTGCATTATGTAAAGAGAGAGAGAGAGAGAGAGAGAGAGAGAGAGAGAGAGAGAAGAAGAAGAAGAGGGAGAGGAAGAAAAAAGAAGAAAAAGAATATAGAGTCTGATCAGTGTGTCTTGCCTACTTTAATCTGTGAGTTTGAAATCTTGCATCTTACAAAATTCTTGGAAAGTAAACTTAAAATTTTTGAAATGGGAATGCAGGAAGTTATGAACAGGGGGTATAAATGGCACCTTATCGTCTCTTCCTTGGCGATTTATTTAACCCACTGAACCCTACCACTCTCCTGTATATTACTCTATTAATATCTTATATTATCGATAAAGTTACCATCAATAAAACACAAGAGTATGCTGAAGTGTAATAAGCAGAATGAATCACTAGAGGAAAGGTGTTACGTTATCTTCAATTTCGACTACGAGCTCCCAGAGCCAAGGAGAATTCGGCGCAAATGTGTTTCTCGGCTGCAGTCATTTCTCTTTCTTCGCGTGATCTCCAGACGATGCGCCTCTGATGCAGACGGGAAGGGAGCAGCCTTCTGTGTGTGTGTGTGTGTGTGTGTGTGTGTGTGTGTGTGTGTGTGTGTGTGTGTGTGTGTGTGTGTGTGATTTTTTTTTAAAGATATTTCCAATTTTCATTTATACACACGTTTCTCTGCTGTTGCCGTAATTTTCCAACCTACCGCTTTTTCTGTGTCCCTTTTCTAAGCCCACTGCTCTTTTTTTATCTGATTTTTCACACACACACACACACACACACACACACACACACACACACACACACAAAACTTTCCTTCTTACGCCTTTGTCACAGTTTTTTTCCCCTCTTGACTTTCCCTTTTCTGTCTATGCACACTCCGTTTTCTTTGCTTTTCCAAAAATTTCTGTATTTCTATTTTCAAGGTTGCACGAAAAAATAGATGGAAAAAAGAGAATATTGCAAAGGTTAAGAGTATGATGAAAGAGGGAATACTGGCCTGCATTTTGAGCACCTTTCACTTGATGCGGCGTCCGGCTAGGAATAGGTGGGTGGATAGATTGATGGATAGATAGACAGTTGGGTGGATGGATGGATGGATGGATGATTCAAGAGAAGGGCACACACAGACGGATGGATGGATGGCTGGGGGATCGATGGTTGGATGGACGGATCGATAGATGATAAGAGAGACAGACAGACAGAACGACTCGGGTGAATGGGTGGATGGAAGGATGGATGGATAGATAGACAGATAATTAGATAGACAGAGACGGATGGACAGATGATAGTTAATGGGTCGGTGGACTGATGACTGATAAATGGATCTTTGATGGATGAATGGTTGATGGATGGATGCATGCATGCATGCACGAATGGACGGGTGGGTAGGTAGACAGACAGATTAATAGACATATAGACATGTAGGCAGATAGACAGACATATACATATATACAGATAGATAGGTAGATAGATATACAGGTATACAGATTGAAAAACAAATGATCAAATATACATATACATAAATACAAATCCTTTAATTGGCAAAATCTGCTGAGTCATAGGAAAAATCTACCATTTTCAGATATAATGTATAAAGGCTCATAGAAGTCATATACGGCCTTAGACTTACGTTTTTGCCAATATTTTTGCAAATGCTAGTTGTCACCAACTGGCAACATTGCCAGTTCCAGCACCCAATACCTTGTATATATCATACAATTGAAAAAGTAGTAGTGAGTTCTGAAATGCTTCTATTATTCACAGGAAGTAACATTACAATGACTAGAAAATAAAAGTGATTTTTCATCAGTAGAAAAATAATTTCCTCACAACCTAGTGAGTAGAAAATACATGCTTTTTCTTTCAAAGACGCAATTTCCTTACATCACGCTATAAGAATATATTTTTTCCTTCATGAATAGAATTTGTTCACCTTATCATATGCATCACGGTATTATCACATGCATCACAGTATTATTACAAAGTAAATAAATGGAATTCTCACTGCAGAAAACAACCATAAAGAGTAAGGAAACGTATGCATGCAAGCATATGCGAAAATAATATCAAAATCCTTTTTTCCCAAAAAATGAAAAGGTTTTTTGTTTGAACGTGGACGCTTTCCTAGAAAATGAATTTACTTCTTATGGAAATCAAGGAAGCAGTTTCGTTCATTGGTCCAACAGAGCATTACTTGGCATTTGGAACACTTCATGTGTGACCATCCCTTTGGGCATAAACAATATCTGCCCTTGTCTGCATGGAATGGCCAGTGATCAGTGTTGTCATATCGCATATCAGTGGTTGGTCCTGGGGCAACAGCTCGCAAGGTTTTTTTAGCTGGTCCTGGTGCCTCTTAAGATGATGGCCTTCCTCTATGAGATGGTCTTCCAGCACGGGGCAGAGAAAAGACAATTTCTGATCTAAACACACAGAGGGGTTTAGGTTTCCCATTGCCAAGCAGACGTGTGTCTCTTCTGTATAGGAGCCGAAAGCATTTACTACACTCATATCTACGAGCTGACCAAACAATGCCAAATACCACCTTCTGGATTTCAGTGGAGTGCGGTACAATGAAATGAGCATATCTGCCAAGTTTACCCCACCCATGTTGTGGTTATACTTCTTTACAATGTTTGGTGCAGGGACATCGACTTTGGCTTTGGCTGCTTTATCATAGCTTTTCACTGTACCCAAAGGCTCTACACCTACATATGAGCTTGCCAAGATCACCGACTTGTTATCATACCATTTTATAACTGTTATGCCTGCGCCTGAATCTGTTCGGTAGTCATAACTTCCTCGGCCCTCAGTGGACACTTGCTTGTCTGCTTTCAGCTGAAGATTTCTCTTTCGGTTGGCACGTAGTGTCCCACTGCAATAAATTTGATACTGTTTCTTCAAGTACACAAGTAGCTCCAAACTTGTGAAAGTTGTCAGAACAAACCTGGGAATTGTTAGGCTCTGGAATAGATTTGCATAATTTAGTCACTTGTCCACACTGCCCCAAAGCCTTTTTCTTTCTCAGTGAATGTGTCATTATCAAATGTACTGCTACCAGCATATGGAAAGAAATCATAGATGATCCCAGACACTCCAGCTCTTGCAAACAATTTGAAACCCCACTTATGTGGTTTACTTTTTACATATTGGCGGAGATTGCCAGCCCTAGTACCTTTGTAAGAAACCATCATCTCATCAATAGAGAACTGGTACCTCGTGTTCTAATTTCAAGAAGTTCTCTCTAATTCTTTCCATCACTGGCCTAATTTTGTAACAGCAATCATTTGAATCACCAGCCATGTCATTGTCATTGACGTGAATCTACATAGCTTTTGAAAACGCATCAATGGCATCAAATCAGCAATGGGAGGAACCTTGTGTACTGTGCCCAATAATCAGTATATGATGGCATATCTACTAGACCAGTGCACAAAAGAACTGAGAGAAAATCCTGAATTTCTATAGAATTAGAGTTGACAGAAAAAACAGTGGTCTGCAGAGTACAAGTTAATCTGTTCAGCTATGAATTCCAAAATTTCATCATCAAAAAATTTCTTGAAATAATATAGAGCAGACCCTACTTCTTCTGGAATTGAAAAGTTGGCTCCTTCTGTATCTCAGCTACATCTAGTTCTTTTTTTCTCCAACTGTATTCAGCTTCATGGTTCTTAGAAGCCCCACTTCTTACTTTTGGTCTGCCTCGAGAAGTAGTTGGCCTGGCAATCTCATCTCCTTGTACAGTATCGTCACTGTCATCACTTTCAACATCATCTTCAATTACAACATTCTGAGGTACATAATCTTCGTCTTGTGAATCATTATTCACTTCAAGTAATATTGGCTTTCCTCATTGTCACTCTTATCATCATCTGATTCAGAAGTAACAGGCCCTGGAATGACTGTTGGAAGAGTCGTTTCTTCCATAGAATGATCTTGTTGTGAAAAGTTTGGCCATTTTCTACCTGAAACACACACAAAAAAACATAAGTTATATGGCAAATAGGCATACAGTAATAATTACCAACACAAACACTTTCATAGGTGGTCCTTCTCACACTTTCCTGCCGGCTTTTGCTGGAGGGTTGGGTGGGTGGGGGAAGCCTTCTTGCTTTCCGATCTTTATCTTCTACTCATAGTACTAGTTGCAGCAGTAGTATAGTCCTCAACAAACATCCTCGTAAGGACCACTAGGTCCGTTGCTGTTTGCTTTCCTTTGCACTCCTTTGTACTCTTTTGTGAAGTGTAAGGGCACATTACATTGACCATGGTTTGGTGGAGTAGCCAGTTGGCTCCATAGCCGATGAATGAGACATTGTTGTGGGAGCTATTTGGACACCACTTGGTATATGAAAGTATGACGATAATAGACCACAATGTGGCTAAGTAGCCACTTGGTTACATAAGAGGGGGGGGGGGGAATTATGAATAGCCACATGGATACGCAATAATTTACCTCGTTGTCTAGGATAACTAAGAAAGATTTCAAGTTCCTCTTATCTATAGCTGGTTGCACTGATACCCAACAGAAACACACACAAAGTTCATTCAGAAGCTCTCTATGTAATAGGAATTTGTATGTAAAAACAAAGCTCACCTGCAGCGCGTGGGGAAGTGGCAGAAGTCAGTAGATTCCCACTTGTGTTCCCGTGGTATAAACGTTCACCGACAGAGGGCAGCTGTGGTCTGTAAACAGTGCCATACGGCTACTTTGCCACGCAGCCATTCGTTTTCTTATACTGTTAAATTGTTTTAGAATAATTTGTCCTGAAATTTGCTGATGCCATATGGCAACAAAGCAAATATAGGGTAAATAAAGTAATAAGTTTTACTTTATTCTGGCTTTACTTCGCCGATTCTCTGAAGACGAGAGTGTCATAAACTTTTTGAACAGTACACAGTAGACACTAATCACTCACGAATGCTGAATTGCTGATACTGTTGGCCTCTGAGAAGTGTCCTTACTTCTGACAATCAATAATTAGTATTAATAAAGACAAAATCTTGCTGGTGCTGACTCCTGGCTGGAGCAAAAGAATTTATCAATTAATATGAAAAAGCTGGCTTAACTACCAGTTCGTTCGTCCGTTTAAAGATTCCCTGCACTATAGTGCAGGCCGGCTTGCCATACATTAGCCCGGTCAGTGGGGTATGGGCTCGTTAAAAAACAGTAAGGGGAGGACAGGACCTGCGGATTGCTCAGCACACACGTCCTGTCTCCTGGCTGGCTTTGTGGTGTGTGTGAACTACCAGTCGTGATCTATATAAGAAGTATGTGCAAAGTGGGAGTAGCAAACTAAAGAAAGCACAGTATGGAGAAATGAAACACGATTCTTACATTTAATCAAGCCAAAATAAAAGAACTGTAAATTTAGTAATTACAAACAAAATGAATTCACACATCACAGGACGAGTAATCGCTCACTCAGATCAGACAACTAGCTAATACTCTTAAGCCCAGAAAACACAGAAAGATAATACTGGTCAGTGGTGAAACTGGAGTCTGGCTGCGAAGACTGGGCGGCACTACTACTCAGGCCACAGCACTGCCTACTGCTGACGTCCACTGTTGCCGATCACCAATTCGGTAGGGGAGATGTGGGGGTTGTTGACCTACTAGAGACTGGGTGATAAGCCGCAAGATGGGAGTCTTCTCTGCTCAGCACTGTTCTCCCTTGGCAGCACTACACCAACTCTAATGTTCTCACACGAGCCACAAAGCAATACGTGGTCACCGAAAGTAGGCGTGGCTTAGTTTAACGACTTAAGAGACAGGGCGAGGGAAAGATAAATACACAAAAGTATCACTCAGTAATGCGCCAAGGGAGTGTATAATAGGGTGGGTCGGAAAAATTACTTTGGCTGTATTGAAACAGCTGGGGTTGCAAAAGTTGCTTTTTGATGAAAACTTCACTCAGTTAAATTTTAATGATAAAAAAATATCTTCTTCCACTGCCCCAGAGCAGGTCAGTATTCAGTAATTTAACCATTATTCATGCATTGGTAAAAACTATAACATTTGAGATATTGCGATTGCTAGAGTTGTAAAAACATCTTATACTCGACCATGGCAACACTGCTTACAGTCAACCAACCTGTAAATAGCCCCACAACAATATAACAGTACTGAGAGTACTCACTATCTCACCAACATTGGTGAAGAGCGGTGAAAGCCAGAGGTAAGGGTGCTGTCCCATGGAATTTTTCCATCCACTACTGGCATGACTCACAATTTCTCACAATTATCACCTCATTATATCTAGAGATCTTGTACAGATTACTTTTTTCCTCTTTGTCCCTACAGTATAATAGCATTACATTTTTCTCTCCTTTCTTCCAGGCAAAATGTGTACTACCAGAAAAAATGTATTTTGCCCGATATTTGATTCGCTAAGATGCAAATGAATGTGTTCGAATGGATGAGTAAATGGGGAGTGTGTCGTCCTGTCTCGGCTACCTTCCTTTCCTTGGGGGAAGCAGCCTAGGTATATAAATAGATAGATAGTGACATTGCACTGAACACTTTACCGACTCATGAATCACTGATGAAATGCTGCCTTTTGGAAGAAATCAGTTAAAAAAAAGCGAGGTTATCAAAGGAAACTGCTGAAAAGGTTGCAAACAAAGTTGAAGTTTTATGGGCTAAGGCAAACATTCCTACCATTTCACATAAAAGAGTTGTAGCCAAAATCAAAGCTTATCATATCAAGTATCGCAATATTCTCAAGCCCTACAAACAGCGAAAAGATAATGAATCTTACAAAAAAAGGTTAGAGAATTTTAAAAGTGAAGCATCTCAGTTGTTTGACATTGCAGCTTGTAAATGTTTGATGAGTTCCACCTGCAGTTGTCCAAAAGAAAGGAAAGTGTCTGTAGAAGAGAGAGACATTCTCAATGACCAAAGAACTGCGAGAAAGATGATGACTGGAAGTGTCGACCCAAAGAAAACCAAACAACTAAGGAAGTCATTGTAACGAAAAACAGAATCTCAAGAAAGCATTGCTAAAGCCAAGAGAAAACTCGCATATGACCACAGTTCTCCCGCTACTTCTGACAATGACTCCGATGAGTGTCATGATTCTCCTCTTCAACACTCCCCTGATGAGACAGACTCACAAATTTGCATTGAAGCCACCAAACTTTCAGCTACTAGCTCAAAAGCTATGAGAAAAATTCATCCTCCAACTCTAGCTAGAGAAGCTGATAGACACCATATCTCAGATTGGAGTGCAGCTGCTCTAGCATCAGCACTACATGAAGATAATGGGAAGATTTCTTAGGAGATAAATCACTCATAATTGACAAAAACAAGATAAAGTGAGAACGAGAGAAGATCAGAAAAACACTTGACACCAACTGCACAGATTCTCTGGTGGGACTATACTTTGATGGAATAAAATATAAGACAATAGTAAGTGCGAAAAAGGATGGGACATATTATGCCGAAACCATCATTGAAGAACATGTATCTCTCATTGCTGAACCAGGATCAATATACTTGTCACACGTAACTGCCTCAAATGGAACATCTCAGGCAATTTTGAACAGTATTTTAAAGTGCTTACAAGCAAAAGGCATCCAAATGGATTCCCTGGCAGCAGTTGGATGTGATGGCACTAATGTCAATACTGGTGTTAATGGGGGAATAATTCAGTTACTTTGAACTCCATTTAGAACGCCCCCTTCAGTAGCTGGTATGCCTCTTACATATTAACGAATTGCCACTGCGTCGTCTTATGGCACACATTGATGGTGTTACAAAAGGACCAAGTGTATTTTCTGGTGCAGTTGGGAAAGCACTAAATAACTGTGAACACAAGCCAATTTTGCAGTTTGAACCAATTGCTGCAGAAGATTCCTTGCCAGACATAAACAAGGTGAAGGATCTCAGCAAGGATCAGAGGTATCTTTATGAAATATACCAAGCAGAATCTTCAGGAATTTGTCCCAAACATCTGGAAAACCGTAATCCGGGTCCAGTATCTTATTCTCGATGGGTGACAACAGGCAACAGAATTCTTTGGTTGTACATGAGTGTTCAAAATCCCTCCCATGAGTTATGCATTTGGCAACCTATGTGAGAAGAGTTTATGCACAAGTATGGTTTCACATCAAAACAGGATCCATGTGTAATAATGGACCTAGACACTTCTTCAGATTAGTGAAATTTTCTCGTTATCTACTGTAGAAGGCAAAGCAAGCAGATAGTTTACGATGTATTAAGCCGCAATGCATATTATGCCCATCCAGAAAATGTGCTGATTGCTATGTTGACTGATGACAGAACAGCTGTGAGAGAGCTAGCACTGAGAAGAATTCTAGCAGCACGCACTCAACAAAAGTATTGTGAATAGCACAATATTAGACGGCTCAAAGTTCTAACAATCAACTTCAACGCACAGGACTACACTGATCTCATAGATTGGACTGTGTGTGAAAGAATGGAGCCTCCACGAACAAGAGCAATGCATGATGGTGACCTTCAACTCTACCTCAGATAAGGAACAGAGTCTGCTGATTTCGAAATGAAATTGCCATGCCACACTCAAGCAGTCGAGAGGTGTGTCAAATTAGTGACCGAAGCTTCTGCATCTGTTTGCGGTGAGGAAAGCAGGGATGGCAAAATCAAAGCAACAATACATTCTCAGAGTATTATGGGTATTCTCGACTCCAAGAAAGATTATAAACTAAGCATGAGGGAGTAGTTGAAATTTAGACTGCCAAAGTGACAATAAATATACAAAAGTGCCCAAGGCAGGGTGGTTGGGAGGGCATGGGTGGAGCTCTGCATGCAACCACCTCCTCTTGGTGAGCTCTGGGTGATAGGTCCTTAGGTCCTATCAGCTGAGAGAGATACACGGAAAAAAAGAAAAAAAAAAAAGGTAAATTAATTAAAACCACTTATCATTATGCAGATAGCAATAAAGAATACGTACAGGGGCTAGAACTCATATTATTGGCTAAAAAAAACATAAAATTGGGGCAGAGGAAGATATGTTAGTAAGAAGCTCATATTTTAAAATTTTCATTACTAATATAAAAGGCATCTTTTGCCACCCTAGCCTTTCAAAAATTCGGAAATGAAATTCCATCACGTACGGGGCTAGGACTCATATTATTGGCAAAAAACATATAAATTTAATCCACTTGAGGCAGTGGAAAACATGTTAATAGGAAGCTCATATTTTACAATTTTCATTACTAATATAAAATGCATCGTTCGCAACCCCAGCCCTTTCAAAAATCCGGAAGTGAAAATCCATCACCTATAGAAGCGACCCACCCTATCACTGGTGAAACAATAATGAACGTTTTGACAACAATCCCGATTGGAGCACCGTCGGGACAGTTAGCTGAGGGAATATATATATATATTTTCTTTTCACTAATGCATCTTGTGTTCCCATAATAATACAATGTCATGAATTTGTATAAAAACACAATTTGGCGAATGCATGACAATCATCATCATCATCATCAGTCACCGTCATCATCACCATTATCACGTCTAAATCCATCATCACCATCATCATCATTACTGGCCCATGTCATCACCATTTGTGTCGCTTTCATCTTCGCGACCACCTCAGTCATCATCATCATCACTTTCTATCATCATCTATTATGCATATCAGTCTGGCCTTGTCTGAGAGGGTCAAAATCTCCCCCCCCCCACCCTCATCATCTTCACCACCACCACCACCACCCGCCTCTCCTCCCTGACCACACTCGTCACCATTCCATCACTTGAGCTCCGTGCATCATCATCATCATCATACCACCGTCTTCGCTATCTGCATCGTCATCAGTAGCAGCATCACCACCATACTCTCACCACCGTCCCTCCTTTTCATCATCACCACCTCATCCTCATCATCATCATCTTCACCCGTACCGTCCATCTGCTCCTCGCTCATATTAAAGAACCATTTCTACAACCCTCCCCATCACATCTAGATCTCTTTCATCATCATCATCCTCTTGCATCACCATACCTCTCGCCATCACTTACCTTTTCATCATCATCACCACCACCATCACCCGTACACATTCATATCACCACAGCCCTCATGCTTATAGATGGTCGCGACTATCATCCACTCATTTCATGTAGTGCTGTCTGCTTCTTTCTAAGCTGACGCTACTCTGAGTGACAAGCCTAATGGTTTCCTCTAACGCAATTAACAATTTACACCGCTGGGTGGTAACCATAAACCAAATAACGGGGTGATGTGGAACCTACTATGATGTCCATATTACCTGGTTGGAGAGATGCAAATGCGGCATCCATCCTTGAACTAAACCTACACACTTTTCCCCTGGCCTGGCTGTGGCGAGGCGATCTGCACCTCAAGGGAACATCTGTTCACTGCATGTGATGGCTCCTGCAGGGGCAGTTGTTTGCCAGTGGTTGATGGGTCTGCTCATCCAAACAAATCGGGGTTACTTTACTGCTACTACTACTACTACTACTACTACTACCTCATCCTCACCAAACCCCATTTAGCATCGTCATCCTCATATCACCAGCTCTCCGCCACCCTCATCACTACACCCAACTCTTCTCTGCCCATCATCATCATCGTCATTATCACAACATCCTTCAACCTTGACTCACCTTCTCCGATCATCAACATCATCATCACACCCTCTCATCTCCACACCCTCCCAATCAACTCCACATCTTCACCACATTTCCTCTTCCCTCATCATCAGTCGCTCCCACTGTCATCACCACAGAGAGTAACAAGTCCGTCTGCTCACCATCACATCACCATCACAACCTCACCACCATCACCAGAGCTCCTCCCTTCATCACCATCAACAATATTTTAGCTACTTTCATCACCATCATCACCAGAGCTCCTCCCTTCATCACTATCAACAATATTTTAGCTACATTCATCACCAGCATCTATTCACATCAACACAACTGCACTAAGACAACAATATCACCACTTTATCTACTCTGTTCATCATCATCGTTATCATCATCGTCGCTATTATCATCATCGTCATCATCATCACCATCATCATCGTCATCATCATAGCACCTCTTTTTCCGTTCATCATCATCATCATCATCATCACTATCATCACCTTCATCATCATCACCACAACATCTCCGTTCATTATCATCTCACATCATCATAACCTCATCTTCACCGCCATAGCTCCCTTTTCATCATCACTTCCTCTATTACCTTCACCATCACCAGTTTTACCAACGAACATCATCATTTCTTCATCACAGCCGTCACAGTCAATGTTCACCACCACCCTCATCCGTATCCGCCTCTCCGTTCATCATCATTATCATCATCATCATCATCACCCGAGCAGGCCGTCACCACCACTTATAGTAACAAGTCCGTCTGTTCATCACCCAGATTACGGAACCGTTGTGTCCACCTCACCACATCCTCATCACAACTGTTATTCCTCGCATATCATGACCACCACCACCACCACCCTCACCGTCACTATATTTCCACAACCATCATCATAATTATCATCATTATCACCACCACCGTATCTTTTTTGTTCACCACCACCACCATCGTTCAATTTATTACCCTGTTTCATCATTATCGCCTCACCACCACATCTCCCCTTTAGTTCATCATCTCCGCCCCCGGCCGTCACCACCACTTAGAGTAACAAGTCGGTCTGCTCATCACACAAATCATCACCATCACCTTCTCCCATCACAGTTAGATCTATCCCTTCACCATCATCATCATCATCACCAATATCATCATTACCGTTATATATACTACCCTCACCACCACATTTTCCCGTTTTATCATTATCATTCATCACCTTCACCTCCACATCCCACCCCCTCCCCCTCAGTTCATCATCATCATCATCATTATCTCGCTTCGTCCGTCATCACTTACAGCGACAAGTCGGTTTTTCACCATCATCATCACCACCACCACCCACTCTCATCACCTTCACCACCACACCTCCCCCCTCCTAAGTTCATCCTCCTGTCATCACCTCGCCTCGTCCGTCACTCACCACCAGTAGCGTAACAGGTGGGTCTGCTCATCGCCCAAATTAAGGAACTTGCTCTTTGTCCAATTCCCACCAGGAGGAGCGAACCACGAGAGGCTGCACCAGTTACAACAGGCCAGAATACACTCCCACCACTCACAAGCTTAACGAGGTACCACACATGTGCACCACTCTGCAACACTCATTAACAATATACTCTGCAACACTTGCACGAACACTGCAAACACTCACACAATATTCATCAACACCTCACTTAATACTCTGCAACACTCCACGAACACTGCAACTTTCAACTCAAGCTCAATACTCTGCCCAACCATTTAGGATGCAATTAGGGAAAAAGGTCCAACATTCACACAACTTCTGTAGCAATCACTTAATACTCTGCAATACTGCAACACTGCAACACCGCAGCAGCGCAACACTCACTCAACACTCTGCAGCTTTCACGCAACACTGCAACAACCTACTGCAATACACTGCAACACTCACTGGCAGCACTTCCAGGGAACACTCAGGAAACATTTCCAACATTCTCTCAACGATACAGCATTTCACCAATCTGCCTAACGAAGTGTAACACACGCACCACACACTCACGCAACACTGCAGCACTTACCAATACTCTGCAGCATTCACGCAACACTGCAACACTCAAGGAGACACTTATGCAATACTCACGAATACACTACGACACTCATACAGTTTCCACAGAACCAACATTCACTACAGTTCTGCCTAAGTAACACTCGTGACAAACACTCAAGAAACACTATAACACCCACATAACAGATTGTAACACTCAGGCAATGCTGGCAACATTCACGCAAAACTCACGCAATACTCAGACAACACTCCTCTCCTAATGATGTCACAAACAACGTCACACATCCACGCAACACTGCAGTACCCGCGCAACACACTGTAATATCCAAGCAAGACTGCAACACACACGCAACACTACAACACTTTAAGCAACTTGCTGCAACACTTATGGAAACATTGCAACACTCACGCATCATACTGCAACGCTCGTAGTATATTCAAGGAGCCGCTACTGAAGACACTTAACGAACATTGCCAACACACTCCATTCAAGCACTGTAACACACTCATTTCAAGCCCACCACACCACTTAGACATACAATACTGCAATACTTAGACGACGCAACACTTCAGACCTTAAAGTCAAGCTGCAATGTTTTAAATGTGCAATACTTCAGCACTGCAACACTTTACAAGGACACAAACGCAACGAATAAACACTGATGCAACACTCCAGGACACTGACGATGCAACACACCGGTAATCGAGTTAAGTGAAGCCAGAATTTCACTCAGCCACTGTCTAACAAAGTAACACAGACTCGCCCCAACACCACTGCAACATTGCAAGCATTACACTGAAACACCAACGCGCAACACCATAACAGCACAACACTGCATCGCACATGTCTTATAACACCCATTTTTGAGCAACACTATAACATCCCTGCAACACTGCAATATCTATGCAACGCATGCAACACCCACGCAAGCACTGCAATATCTATGCAACCTTCTGCAACATCCACGCAACACTGCAACACATAACGCACTGAAACACTCACACAACACCCGCACATCACTCAACACTGAAACATTCACGGAACACTGCAGGACTCAGGTAATTCTTCAGACAACACTACTGTGGCCTAATGAAGTAACACAGCCACGCAACGATGCTCATTCAGAATTGCAACACTCACGCAACACTGCAACACTAGAGCAAACGGAGGAACTTAAAGCAACACTCAGAAATGGAATCCAAAGCAACTTACTCGCGGGACGCACTACAACACCCACGCAACACACTGCAACAATCAAGCAACATTGCAATATTCTGGCAATGAATTTCATACAGGACTTGGGTTCGTATTCTCGTCGGGTAAGGAGGCTCCCTAACACCTCTTCCTTAGCGATTTATTTTGGACAAGCCTGGTTAATATCCCCTTTTGGTACGTTATTGATTGCAAAGTGTACGAATGTTTGAAAAAGATTTATGTAAGAGAATAAAGACAGTATGTGTAATAAGTAAAATAAATAGCTTAGGAAGAGGTGTTAGGGAGCTTCCGACGAGAATAAGGATCTTGGTCGCCACACCGGTAATCTAACAAAAATACGCACACACACACACACACACACACACACACACACACACACACACACACACACAATTCAAGCACTCGATTCAACACTGCAACACTTAAAACAGATCATGCACAACACTACAATAGATTATGATACAATACTGCAACACTCATGCAGCACTTTCGCGGACTCAATGTACCGCTGCAACACTTACAAAAGATCATGCAGCACTCGAATATTTATGAGACAACGCTGCCCAACACTCATGCAACACTCGGACTTGCACAGGCAACATACAGTGATCTAGTCAAATTTAGAAGCCAGAATACGCTTCACCGTTTCATTTTCAACTTCTGTTAATCAGTTTTATTCTGTTCTATTCTTCTACGGATGAGGGACGATTTTTTTTTTAAGTAGCTTTTACCTAACTCTGGCCACCATCAGATTATATTTTTCAGCTCAGATGGAGACTGTGTTGATGGAGGGAAAAGTAAAAGTCTGTGAAGTATCTTGTGTGTTAAATACCGATTAAGTATCTCTCTTTAGCTTTATCGAATTACGGTATCTGTTAATAATCTCAAGTATCTGTTAAGTGTCTGTTAAAGTATCTCAGTAACTTTATTTCCCTGTTAAAGACTGATGGTTGTTTTAAGTTTAGAGAGGAGGAGAGATCACTCGCACTGATGACAGGGCTTGCACTGTGTACATTATGCAGCAAATAGATAATTAGAATAGACTAGATAGACGGATAAGACAGATGAGCAGATTCATCAAATATAGAGACATAGATAAGACAGATAGATAGATAGTTAGGTAAGCAAGTAGGTAGGTGAGATTGAAAACAAGAGAGACAACTAGAAAAGTTGACAGAACAGACAGACACACAGAGACAGACAGAGAGGTAGAGGGACAGTCAGAAGGATAAGTATAAACGGATAAATAGACAGACTGGAAGAGAGATAAACAGACAGAGCGAAGTAAGACTCAAACACAAATTGCAACACAATCACTTTCTGTAATGATACTGCCAGATACTGCAAGAAAGTACAATACTCTGCTTTGAATCGCAACGCAACACAGGTGATGCAATACTCCCTCAACACACACACACACACACACACACACACACACACACACACCATTAAGTCTCACAAATACATCACTACATCACAGACACTATCAAAACTTATAAGAGACACTATAACACATCAGAGTCTCAAAGACACACACTCCACTAACCAACACACAGACCTTATGCAACACCCCCCGCACTCAGGAAACACAAAAAGCAACACAAAGACACAGAAATCCCTAGCTGAAGTAAAACCAAAGACGACGCAACACACACATCTGCCTCAGACACAACCTTGCACAGTCCAGCATTACCGTCATCCCTCACTCCCCCTGCCCGCAGTTCACTCTCTCCTCAGATTCTTCTTTCGTCTCATTATATTTCCCCACCTCCTGTCTTATTTGCCCACCCCTCCTGTCCCTCTCACTCCTTACCCATCCCCCTACCTTCCTGCAAGTATCATCATCACCTCTCTTTCTTCCCCTCCCTCACATAACAGTTCCTCTTCCTCACCCTCTCTTTCACACCCCCAAAATTTTTCACTCCCCCACCTCCACCTTCCCTGCTCACCTAACTGTATCCCTCTCATTTTGTTTCAAGGCCCTCTTTCCCTTCACCTCGATTCCTCTCCCTCCCCAGTGTCTCCATCTTACTTACATTCTCCATATACTCTCTTTTTCCTCCCAGTCCCCTCTTCCCAAAACATCTCTCATCCTTCACTCTTCCTCACCCTCCCTCTTTCCCCTCAAAATTATTCCTCTTTTACAGTATGACCTTAAGCCAATACTCCTCCCACACCTCCTAATATCACCAACACCCTCACCAATCCTCTCCACTCCCTCCTCCCATCATTCCGCTCTCTCCTCTCCCTCTCGCTTCAAATCCTGCTCCCCTCACTCCCCCATCTTTCCCCCTACCTCCCTCCTTCCTCCTGATTCACCTTCCCCTCCTTATCATCCCCCCACCTTACAACTTTCCCTATTTTCCTACCTCTTTTCTCTCTCTCCCT
>NC_137069.1:39998587-40006087 GCF_032717465.1 Coenobita brevimanus
ATTCATAACTGGCACTTAGGCGAAATCCTTTTATTAACTTAAATCCGTTGTGCAACCAGGGGTTAATGCACCAGCAAGAACCTGTTTTATCATTCATAGCATTAGTTATTGATTGCCAGGGAGTGGAGTCACTTTTCTCGTGAGGCTAGTAGTACTAACAAACAGCATTTGTGAAGTAATTAGTCTCTGCTGTCTACTGCTGAGAAAATAAATAAATTCTCGTCCTTAGAGAATCGGCGAAGTAAGCCACATAAAGTATCAATCATTGCTTGATTCTCACAATTCATCCTTGTCTCTATTGACAAGTTAACATTTAAAGTATTATTTAATACAAAATCTCAAAAACTCCGTGACATATGGCGACATCATTCCAGGATATTAACTCCTAGTTCTAAAGTTATTAACGAGATAATACTCACTCACTCATACTTAGGTATTTATCATTAAAGTCTATAGGCACTATCTTACTGGTGATTATTAATTCATTTTTATTAATTTACGTAATAGTTTTCACAGTCAGTTGTTTGTTTAATTTTCTTTACCAGGTTAACTACATAAAACTGGTCACCACTAACCTGTGCCTATATTCTTTATTCCTGATTATTAGCATTTCTCTGCAAAATAGCAGTCAGTACTTAGTCCTTAATTCACACAGACTGAGTTAGCATCATGTCTACCAACATCTATGTACAGGAAGCTAAAGATATGGGGCTTACCGACCCCAAAGAAGTAAAGGATTATGTCCTCTCTCGGTTTAGTTACGAGCAGCAACGTGAGAATGATACTCTTGAAGAGTGTAGAATCCAACACGAACACGAGCGAGAACAACGCGAACACGAGCGAGAACAACGCGAATACTAGCGAGAACAGCGTGAGGAACGCGAGAGAGAACGTCAACACGAGCGTGAACAACGTGAGAAACAACGAGAACACGAAAGTGTCGAGTGTGAGGCATGTGAAAAACATGAACTTGAAGTGCTGAAGCTCAAGCGAGATTCCTTGGCTTCAGACACATCTGGTGCAGCTGGCCCAAGCTCCACGACCGCTCTCCCTACACATATTCTGGCGACCCCACACATCAAGCTTCCTCCATACAAGGAAGGCGAGCGAATCGAGCCATACATAGCTCGTTTTGAAGACATGGCTCAACTGTACCAGCTGGATGGTGCAGCTAAGCGGCTTCAATTTCTTAGCCTGTTTGAGGGCCCACTGCCCTCGATATGCTCCCACAGAATTCGTGGCGACAATCTCAAGTACAGGTATGAGATGATGAAGGCCACATTCGTCAAAGCGTACGGTCTGACAGTTGACGATGCCAAGAATCAGTTCATGAGGGAGTGTTTACAGGAAAAAGAGACTGCCATTCAGTTTCTTGACCGGCTTACTGCTTACTAAAGCCCTGTCCACACTAGCGGGCAATGCCCACGGGCACAAGCGAGCAGTTTGCCTGTTGACGGCCTCACCGCTTGTGCCTGTGGGCAAATGCGCAAATTGCCACGGGCAATTTACCCATTTCCCCGCAGGCACAAGCGGTGAGCCCGTCAACAGGCAAACTGCTCGCTTTTGCCCGCTAGTGTGGACAGGGCTTTAGATGAGTGGATGGAGAAAGATGAAACTCCTTCCACGCATGAGGGGATAATTGACCTTATGCTGCACATGCAGCTAGAAAAATCGTGGTCTGCCAAACTTATGGCTCAGCTTAAGATCTGCCACATAAAGGATGCCAGCCAAATGATGGAGAAGGCTGATGCATTCTTCACTGGCTACGGGTATCAAACTGGCAAGCAGCATACCCGGAACAGGAAAGCTGATAAATCTGGGAAACCATCTCAGACTGAACCCCAGCAACAAGGCCGTTCTCAGAATAATGGCCAAGGTCCAAAACCACAGAAGAAGGACCAGGGGCAAAACACTCAGAAACCTGAGTGAGTAGAAGAGGTACAAGTACCCTAACCAGACAGCAGTATCAGCCGCACAACCGACAGTTGGGACTGTCCTTTTCAGCACCAGCCCCTCAGAGGCAGGAGGCGAACGCAGCCTTCATTCCTCAGCAGCAGCATGGTGGTTTCGTCCCTAGCAGTACAGGTACGTCCCCACAGTACACTAGTCCCTCAGCGACAGTGAACACTCTCCTCCCACAGGAGGCCAATGCTCCATCTCCCCAGACAGTGAGCACAACCCCTCCAAGCATCTACAATTCTCAGGGCTTTCCATGTTTGCCGCACCATTTATTCAGCAGCCTCATGAGTGGCTGGCTGCTTCCTCCACAGGCCCTCCCACAGGTGACAGAAGGCCTTCCTTGTTCCTGCCAGGGTTTGTTGGGGGCATTCCCCGTGAAGGTCCCTGAGAGACAATGGTTCCTCAGGTTGCTCTAGTCAGGCAGAATCTAGTTCGGCCTGAGGAGTACACAGGTCGACAGATCCAAGCTCAGCTTATTGACGGATCAGTGAGATTGTTCCCTAAGGCACGTATACAGGTGGCATTTCCATTTTTACACTGGTACGACACTCATCAGTTGTCATGCCAGAACCTTTATTTGAAGCCTAATAATAGGCAATAATTCCCAGTGCCAAGCATAGTTGCACCCGATGACGACGCTACTCAGACTTTGGCTGCAGAAACACGAGCCATCGCTGAGGCTCCAAACTGTGTCACCCCAGTGACTATTGCATCTCCACGCCAAAATCTGATGTGTAGCCAAGTTGTTGTTCAAGAACAACATTCCTGACCCGATTGCACTTGCTGCCGTGCGAAGAAACAAAAGGGTAGAGTGATGAAGTATTCACGGGGAGGTTGAGCCAAGTTCCTTTGTAAAGCAAGGACAGGCTTTACCATGAGTCATGAACACCCAAGGGCAAGGTTCGAATGCAGTTTGTCGTTCCCGCTAAGTATCGCCAAACAGTGTTAGAATGGGGTCATTGTTCAGCCTCAGGAGGTCATATGGGCAAAAGGAAATCCCAGGGCCGTATCCGTGCTGACTTTTTCTGGCCAGGAATGGGACTGGAAGTAGATAGCTTTGTGCATTCCTGCAATGTGTGTCAATGTACCACTTCAGGGACATGTCCTTCCTGTGCCGTTTGAATCCACACCCATAATTTCTGAAGCAGTTGAAAGAGAGGGCAGTGGTAATGGGGGTGCAGACCTCACGTCTCGCCCGTTGGCCCCATAGGACACATCATGTCCAGGGCCTGTACATACATATATACCGTAGGTTAAAAGGGAGGTTTGAGAACCCTGCACAGGCAATCCGAGGCTGTGTATGAATTACAACTTGTAATGGAACGTCTCGAGCTGTGGGCCTCTCAGAGGATTCCTGGAGAATGCACATTATCCACATGAGTGTTCACACCCACGGTGGGTGTTAAAATGTGACCTGCCCGAGATGCCGTAGTGATTTTCAGCTGTCCTGTCATTAATCGTAAGTGTAGTGTTAAGTTAACCAGTACACTGCTTGTTCTGAGAGGAGATTTGTAAATTCAAGAACTGGCACATTTCCTGGTTAATAATGTTAGGTTAACTAGTAAACTGCCCCGTTCTCAGAGATTTGTAAATTCAAGAACTGGCACGTTTCCTGGTTAATAAGTGTTAACCCAGTAAACTATAAGGGTTCTGAGAGATTTGTAAATCCAAAGACTACCTTTCCTGGTTAATAATAACATAAGTACTGATTGCTAGGCAGAGAGAGAGAGAAATGACACTTTTGATGCTCCACCTTGATTCCTTTCGCAGATGCAGCTGGCGGGTGCAGTACTGTCATGCAGAACAGCTGATCGTCCCTGACGCATGTTGCCGCCTCTTCTCCTCTGCCTCGTCGACATCATTTACTATTGATTTGCATTATATAATTTTACACGTAGGTACAGTTACACCACAACTGTCACACCTACACCATATATTACATACATCACGCTACATAACAGTTAGTTGTTAATGTAAATGTAGCAAACTTTTTGCTCAGTTTGACCTGGGTCCAGGATTTTTCACCGTCGTCACATAGTTTTTTCCTCAAGCCTGCTTCTATTAATGTAAATATGAGGTTTCTTCACTCACTGGCGACTGTGACTTTCTTCTGTAGCAGGATAGCACACACACACCACAGTGTGAATCTTGTGTGACCGAGTTAGGATTTATATGTATGTAAATCGAAATTTTTTTTTCCTGAAAGAATTTTTTTTTTTTTTTGATGGGGTGTAATGTCATGAGTTGGCACGATTCTCTATCTAAATAAACTCATGACATTAAACTTTGGTGGGAAACCGCGAATTCTAGTGGAATCCTAGAATCACTCAGTCAACCGCCACGTATTCACCTGATCGGGAGTGTTTTCAGAACAATTTATCTCTGTTTCATATGTGATCGTCCTTGCGCGCGACATTAGCGCTTTCGCTGAAAGTGATTCATTATGGGCGTGTTTCACTCTTTTTTCGTCAGCCGTTAGCAGTTAGTGGCTGGCCTCAGCCCCTCGCCTCGCTTGTTTGAATTTAGTCAGGATTAGAGCGCTGTAGGGAAATTAGGTTCATTGGCTCAGCACAGGCGAGTTCCTGAAGATCTCCACCTAGAGTGAATCCTGGCGAAAGGTTCAGCGTGTGTGGCAGCGTCTTTCCTCAGCAACAATGCCCAGTTCATCCCGCTTAGCCCACTCTCTGACCAGTATTTCTTTTCATTTTTCCTAGGTTTTAAGTGTTAGAGTTTGAATGAGCGAGAGTGGATGTATTCTCCTTGTATTTATTTTGAAGTCATTTTGAGAGCTTATGTAACGTAAATTTATTTTATTATTAATAAATTTACAGTTCTTTTTCTCTTGAAGCTTAATGTAATGTAAACTCATGTTTTATTGTTGTCAACATTAAGCTTATTTCATATCACTCTAGTTTGCATAAAGCACTTTGCTTTATTCATAACTTTGGTACTTAAGCCAATCCTTTTTATTAACTTAAATCCGTTGTGCAACCAGGAGTTAATGCACCAGCAAGAACCTGTTTATCATTCATAGCATTAGTTATTGATTGTCAGGGGATTGGAGTCACTTTATCGTGATGCTAGCAGTACTAACAAACAGCATTTGTGAGTAAGTAGTCTCTGTACTGTGTACTGCTGAGGAAAGTAAAGAAATTCTCGTCCTTAGAGAATCGGCGAAGTAAGCCGGAATAAAGTAATCATTACTTGATTTTCACAAGTCAAGTCATTGTTAATATTGACAAGTAACATTATAAAGTATTATTTAATAAGATTCTCGAAAACCCCGTGAAACTGACCCATGTTGACATCTAGGCTACCTCCACTGACGTTTGTGGCCAAAAGTCGATTTGAAATTAAGATGAAGTCAAGATCAAGTGAAGATGAAGTCAAGATACAGTCAAATATAAAGTCAAGATAAAATCAAAAAGTCAAAATACAGACTCGATAAAATAAAGATTAAAGTCAATATAAAGTCAAGTTATAATCAAAATAAAGTCAAGAAGTCAGCTGATATCAAAATGAGGTCAAGCTAAAGTCAAGATAGTCGAGATGAAGTCAAGATGATGTAAAGATGAAGTCAAAATGATGTAAAGATAAAGCAAATATGAAGTCAAGATAAAAACACATGAAATCAAACATCTTGATATGAGGGAGAGAGAGCAATGAAATGGACTGATAAGAGAATGATAAAGGACGAATGAAAGGAAAAGTGAACGAAATGGAAGGGAAAATGACGAAGAATTAAGAGACAATGATAAAATAGGAGCCAAGAGGAGAAATAGTGAGATAAAAGGAGAGGAAATGACGAAGAATTAGGAGACAAGATGATTAAAAAGGAAATGAGACAAGAGGAAGGAAAAGTGAGCGAAAAGCGAGGGAAAAGGACGAAGACAGGAAGAAATGCGAGGCAGGATGACGAAAAAGAAGGAACTAAAAGAAATGAAAAGAGGAAAGACATGACGAAGATTTGTGGAGAGGAAGAAAGAAAGATGATAGCTGAACGAAGGCATGTGAAGCTGAAAAAAAGGTGAGAGAGAGAGAGAGAGAGAGAGAGAGTAAAATATGAAAAAAATATAATACAAAAGCCAGAAGATGCAGCAAATGGATAAAGAAAATGGGGTCCGGGACAGCAGGCATAATTAAACCAAACTATCAGCCACTGCGGACAACTAGGTATGTACAATACGATCTGCTAAGCTGGTTAGGGACTCTGTTGCCTCCCTCTCTCTCTCTCTCTCTCTCTCTCTCTCTGCCAGTTAAAGCAATAACAAGTTTTCTGAGCGACATATACTAGGTAACGATAATAGTCCATGTTCTGCCGTCTCTGTCTGTCTTTCTTTCTTTCTCTCTCTCTCTCTCTCTCCAGGACAGCAAAGATCAAATCACAGTTATTGAGTTTCCAGACCCAAATTATCATATCCTACCTTACATCTCCACATTTCCAAAAACACGGCGTTAGGTGGGTTAGGTTCAGTTAGATTAGGTCAGGTTAGGTTAGGTTAAATTTGGCTAGGTTTGGTTGGGTTAGGTTTGGTGAGATTAGACTATGTTACGTTATACAAAGGAAGCTTGGGAAAGATTGGTTGAGATGTATGGCGAGGTGAGGTTAAGGTAAGGTAGGTTAGGTTAAGTCAAGGAAGGTTGGGTAATTGTACGTTATTTAACAAATAATGGGAACGGTTATGTTTTACCTGAAGGGAAAGCTTGAAAATCGGGATAGGATGATACTGAAAATATTTACCAGAAGTATAAACATATATTAGGAGATAAAAAGTAAAATATATATATTTAACAGATTTATACCGGTAAATTGGACGTGAAATAAAATCAGCATATGCCTGTGACTGGGATAAAAGACATTGCCAGTTAACGAAGGTTACAGTTCATGAGAAAGTGAGGTAAAAAAGGAAATGAATTTGCCTGTGTGTAATGAGAGAGAGAGAGAGAGAGAGAGAGAGAGAGAGAGGGGGGAGAGAGAGAGAGAGATTGGTACTCAATGTCCTTATTTTAACACGTAAACTGGAATTTCAAGTTTAATAAAACCGTTGAAAAGTAAACAAAAAATTATTACTCAAAGGAGAAAGGGATTACTTAGTCAGATGTCTGATGAAGATGAAAAAGATCAAAAGATTCTTGAATGAGGGAGTAGAGGAAAGTAGAGGATATAATCAGTACAATACAAAAGCATAAATGGATGTGGGCAGGTCACGTCCTTCGCAGAACAGATAACATGTGAACAATCATGGTAACTGAGTGGCAGCCCAGAGATGGAGTGAGAGGAAGAGGCAGAGAACAAGGTGGAGAGATGGAGCGAGAGGAAAAGGCAGACAGAGAAGAAGATCTAGAGAAGGAGTGAGAGGATGAGGCAGACAGACAGCAATATGAAGAGATGGAGTGAGAGGAAGTGACAGGCAGAGAACAAGGTGGAGAGATGGAGCGAGAGGAAAAGGCAGACAGAGAAGAAGATCGAGAGAAGGAGTGAGAGGATAAGGCAGACAGACAACGATATGAAGAAATGGAGTGAGAGGAAGAGGCAGATAC
>NC_137069.1:40008587-40026087 GCF_032717465.1 Coenobita brevimanus
AATAATTTCAGTGAGTCAAATAACCACAAGAACACTCCAGTGGGCCAATAAAACCACGAAAATAACTTTAGTGAGTCAATGAAGGCAAGATGGTAACCACTGAGTCAAAAAAGCCACGAAAATAGTTTCAATGAGTCAATTAATCCACGAAAATAACCTCAATGAGCCAATAAAACTACAAATAACATAAATGAGTCAATAGAACTTCGAAAACAACTTCAGTGAGTCAATAAAATCACGAAAATATCTTCAGTGAGCCAATAAAGCCACAAAAATAACTTCTGTGAGCCAATAAAGCCTCGAAAATAACTTCAGTGAACCAATAATGCCACAAAAAACTTCAGTGAGTCAATAAAACCACGAAAATAACAAGTTAGTCAGTAACTTCAGGGAGTCGATAAAGCCACGAAAATAACTTCAGCGAGGTGAAAAAAAAAGAAAAATAACATAAGTGAGTCAAAGTACGAAAGTGACTTCAGTGAGACAATAAAATCAAGGAAATAACTTCAGTGAGTAAATAAAGCCATGGAAATAACTTCAGTGAGCCAGTAAAGCCATGAAAGTAACTTCAGTGAGCCAATAAAGCCATGAAAGTAACTTCAGTGAGCCAATAAAGCCATGAAAGTAACTTCAGTGAGCCAATAAAGCCATGAAAGTAACTTCAGTGAGCCAATAAAGCCATGAAAGTAACTTCAGTGAGCCAGTAGAGCCACGAAAATAAACTGAGTCAATAAAGCCACGAAAATAGCTTCAGTGAGTCAATAAAACCGTAAAAATAACTTTAGTCAATAAAAACAGCAACAATAATTTCACTGAGTCAATAGAACCACGAATATAACTTCAGTGAGTCAATACAGCCACAGTAATCACCAGTGAGTAAATCAAGCCACGAAAATAACTTCAGTGAGTCAGTAACGCCAAAAAATTACCAGTAAGCCAATAAAACTACAAAAATAACGTGTCAATAAAAAAAGGATAAAGCATTAGTGAATAAATGAAACCGCGAAAATAACTTCAGTGAGTCAATAGAACCAACGAAAATAATTTCATTGAGTCAGTAGAACCACGAAAATAACCTCAGTGAGTCAATAAAACCACGAATATATCCTTGGGGAGTCAATGAAGCAAAAAAAAACTTCATTGAGTCAATAAAGCCACGAAAATAACTTAGATGAATCATGGTACGAAAATAACTCCAGTGAGTCAATAAAACCACGAAAATAATTTCAGTGAGTTAATAAAGTCAGTGAGATAATAAGCCAGGAAAAAAGTTAGTCAATAATGCCAGTGAGATAATAAGCAACAAAGATGACGTCACTAAGTCAATAAAGCCAGTTAAGACGGTCAAGCCTAAGTAAATAAAGCCGGTACGAGGCTTGGTGTGGCTTTAAAGAGGGTGTGTGAGTGGTTCTGTAGTGAGTGATATAATACAAATAATAAAGTTATAAAGCAATAATTTCGTAAAGTGCCCAGATAAATCAGTGAGATAAAGCCACAACGACGCCAATTAAAGAGCATAAAGCCACCGTTGATAAAGCATCTGTGAGGCTTGGCAGTGTGTGGCTTTCCAGAGAGTGGGAAAATACGATGAAGCCAGTTACAGAAATCCACCTGCGCATTAAAGCCAAGAAATAAAGCCAGTGAAATACAGCGATCAATGAAAACCACCGTCGAAAAGCCAGCAGGGGTGGCTTTACTGGGATGGTTAGTTGGCTGGCGAAATAATGCGAGACTAAAAGAGACAGGAATGGATCAACAAAACGACCAAAAGTAAAGCCGCAACAAATAAAGAAATAGCATAAAGCCAGTCAGATAAAGAAAAGCCAGTGAGATAAAATGAGATAAAGCCAATGGTGACCTATGTGAGAAATCTGTCGAGACAATGTTTAAAGGAAGTAAAGCCAGTGAAATATACACTCCTAAAATGAAGCCAGCCAATAAATCCAGAATAAAGCCACAACAAAGCCAGTGAGAGGCTGTTTTACAAGGAAAGAATAGGGTTGGGTTGGGTTGAGTGGGTTGACATGCTTATGAGATTAAATTCCTTGCTCTAAGCCACCGTCAAGCCAAAATAAAGCCATTATAAAGCCAGTGATAGGTGGCTTTACAACTAGTAGTTAATAGGGACTTTTCCTCACCGTGTGACGATCAAAAAGCCACAACAGTCACAGTACAGCCAGAATAAAGCCACATCAAGCCAGTGGGTGACGGCTGAGTTGGGTTGGGTTGGGTGGGTTGTCATAAAGATAAGATTGGCGGCTATTTTCCTCCCCAATTAAGACAGAATAGAGCCACAATAAAGCCAGTGAGAGGTGGCTTTACAAGTAGTTGAGTTGGGAGGGTTAGCGAAATATTAAATTTCTCAGAGTCACAGTAAAGCAAGAACAATGCCAGTGAGACGTGGCTTTACTGGGTTGGGTTCGGTGTGTTGGCGTAAAAATAACGGTGACGTTTTTTCTTCCCAATAAAGCCAGAATAAAGCTTAATAAAGCCAGTGAGCGGTGGCTTTACAAGTGGTGATTATCGAGGACTTTCTTCCACCGTGTAAAATACCAAAATAAGCGCCAGAATAGACACAGTAATGCCAAATAAAGACACAACAAAGCCAGTGAGAGGTGGCTTTACTGGGTTGGGTCGGGTTGGTTGGCGTAATAATATCAGCCACTTTTTTTTCCTCCCCAGCAAAGTCACAACAAAGCCTCAGTAAAGTCAGAATAAAGGAAGACCATCTATCTATCTATCTATAGCCCGACGCCCTAATCCCGCAAATGGTGGCTGCAGACAAAACGCCTCCAAGTCGCTCTGTCACCCACCATTTGACTACCCTCCCCCCAACTCACCCCCCCCTTCCTCATATACTTCTCAACTCCATCCCTCCACCTCATCCTTGGTCTACCCCTCCCTCTCCCTCTCTCCTCCTCACCTACATACACCCTCTTACAGTAGTCAGTCTTTCATTCTCCATTCTCGCCACATGTCCAAATCACCTCAGTGTGTTTCTCCTAATCTTCTCAACCACATCCACATCCACCCCACAACGTTCCTTCTTCTTCATTCGTCAACCTGTCCCTCCATATCACTGCACATGCTCATCTCAAGTAACTCATTTCCACTGCTCTCACTCTTGCCTTGTTCCTCTCTAGCAAAGGTCCATGCCTCGCTTCCATACGTCAGGGTAGGGATCACAGTACTATCAGGCAATGACTTCTTAACTTCCATACCCACCTCCCTATTTCTCATCACTGCTTTCAGTGAACCAACAACCTTCCTTCCCTGCTGTGCCCTTTCACGCACTTCATCCCCCAAAGTTCCATCCTTACTCATCACACTACCCAAGTACTTGAATGCACTCACATTCTCCATATCCTCACCATCCAACCTCACTGTACATTCTGTGACTTCATTCCTCTCAAACACCATAACTTTACTTTTGTTTACATTAACTTTCAGCTTCCTCCTACACACTGTCCCAAATTCATTCACCAAACCTTGCAACTCCCATTCATCTTCACTCAACAATACTGTATCATCAGCAAACAGCAACACCGGAATCTTCCAAATCTCACCCTCATTCATTAGAGCCACCCCCACATCCACTGCCCTACCTTGCACTTCCTTTACAACCACATCCTTGTATACATTAAACAGCCATGGAGACATCGCACAACCCTGTTTCAGTCCCACATTGAGATCAAAGAACTCACTCAGCTCACCATTCACTCTCACCGCAGCCTAGCTCCTTCGTACATACTCTTCAAAGCATTCAACAATTTCCCCTCCACTCCATATATTCTTAATACCTTCCACATACCTTGCCTATCTATTCTGTCATAAGCTTTCTCCAAGTCCATGAAGGGAGCATACACTTTCTTTCCCTTCCCTAGATACTTCTCCACTAAACATCTTAGAACAAATATCTGATCTACACACCCTTTTCCCTTCCTAAATCCCCCTTGTTCCTCTCCAACTAGCTCCTCTGTCATATGCCTAACCCTATCAATGAGTATTCTACCACATATTTTACCAGTCACACAAAGAAGGCAAATACCCCTATGGTTACCACATACTTCTCTCTCTCCTTTTCTTTTGTATAAAGGAACAATTATACCTGATTTCCAGTCCTCTGGAACCCTTCCCTCTTCCCAGGCCAATCTACACAACTTCCATATCCACTCCACAACAATCTCACCCCCATACCTCAGCATTTCACCACACACTCCATCAATTCCCTGGGACCTTTCTCAACTTGATCTTCTTTATTTTTTCCACAACTTTCGCCTTACTGATCTATTCCTCCCACCTCTCATCTCTTCTTCTCCCAGCCATTCTCCAGCCACTTATACTCGCACTGCTGTCACTCTCTACATTCAACAAATCCTCAAAGTACTCCTTCCATCTCCTCAATTTCTCTCACTTCTCCACCAACAATCTATTATTCCTATCTTTCACTGACCTACTATTTCTCCTTTCACACTGCCTTACTTTCTTTACCTCCTTTCAAAACAATTTCTTACTCTTCCTCCATTTCACACTCAGATTCCTCCCAAACTCTTCATCCACTTTCTTCTTACTCTCCTTCACCAGTCTCTTCACCTCCTTTCTCCTGCTTACATAGACCTCTCTCTTCTCTCTTTCATCTTCTCCCCTACCTCAACTCGCTAAACATTCACTACTGAATATGCCTTCTTCTTTTGTTCCACAGCTCGTTTTACCTCATCATTCCACCATGCTGTCCCTTGTACACCCTTGCATCTCCTCCTCACTCCACAAACCACCTCACACACTTCGCCTATCTCTTCAGTAAATATCTTACATACGTCTTCCACCCCTTCCATCTGCTCTAGCTCATACCTTCCCAATCTTTCTTCCACTATGCTCTTATACTCTGCCATTTTCTCACTATCTTGCAAATTATCCACTCTTCTAACAGGAGCTGTTTCCTCCTGTCTTCCTCTTCGTCTCCTCAACCATTTTCTTTGCAGCTTTACCTTGGCCATCACTAAGTGATGGTCGGAGACTCCATTCCCCCACCCTCTCCACACTCTTGCATTCAACATTTGTCTTCTCATTCGCTCATCCACACACACGTAGTCTATCACTGCCTTTTGTTCAACAAATTCACCATCCATCCTCCTCATTACTCTCCATGTATACCGGTGGATCATCTTATGCCGAAAGTAGGTGTTGGCTATTGCTAACCCCTTACCAGCACAGATGTCCACCAAAGCACTACCATTCCCATCTACTTCAGCAGGCACACCCACTGACCAACCACTCCATTCACTTGTACATTCCCAACTTTGCCATTCATGTCTCCAGTCAAAAGCACCCTTTCGCTTCTCTCAAATTTGTCCATAACATGATTCTACTCTCGTCCAAAACTCATCTTTCACTCTTGCCACTTGGTCCTCTGTAGGAACATACACACATAGGCTACAATCGCCCACGCTCGTATACCTACTTTCATCCTCACCCACACAATCCTTGCACCCACTGTTCCATACTCTCTTATATTCTCCTTCCACTTCTTGCTTATCAGACATACTCCCTCTCTTGTCCTCTCATTCTCATTAACTCCCGCACAAAACAGCCAGTGGGTTGGGTTGGGTGGGTTGGCATAACAATAAGATCAGTCGCGTTTTTCCTCGGCCGTGTAAATAACCAGAAAATAGAATCCACCCAGGATGCTGTTTACCTTAACTGACCACACAGTAGTTGCGGTTGTTATTGTTGTGGTGGTGGTGGTGGTGGTGGTGGTGGTGGTTGATGCAGGGGCAGTAGTAGTTGTTGTTGCTGTGGTGGTGGTGGTGGTGGCGGGTGTGGTGGTGATGGTGGTGGTGGCGGTAGTGACGTTTTGTTGTTGTTGTTGTGGTGGTGGTGGTGATGGTTGCTGTTGTTGTAGGGGTAGTGGTTGTTGTTGTGGTCGTGGTGGAGATGATGTTGGTGGTGGAGGTGATGTTGGTTGTGGAGGTGGTGATGGTGGTGCTGTTGTGGTGGTTGTGATGGTGATGGTGGTGATGGTTGTTGTTGTCGTTGTTGTAGGGGTAGTGGAGGTGGTTGTGGTGGTGGTGGTGGTGGTGGTGGTGGTTGTTGTTGTTGATGTAGGGGTAGTAGTAGTTGTTGTTGCTGTGGTGGTGGTGGTGGTGGTGGTGGGTGTGGTGGTGGGGGTGTTGTTGATGTTGCTCTCTCTATTACAGATTTAATAATCACCACCATTTACATCATCTTCGCCTCTATCTCACATGTTATGATAATCATCATCATCATAATCTCATGCCTAGAAAACATCATCATCATCATCATCAACAATAACCCTACCAATACAGAGTAATCATAGCCATTATCCTTACACACACACACACACACACACACACACACACACACACACACACACACACACACACACACATGCATCCTTTTGATCTCTACATTAATTCACGCACCAGTATAATCAAATAACTCTGATTTTTGTGCATTTGTAGTAGTAAAGAAATTTTTATTTTATTTACTATCGTTAATGGAGGAGCTGTCTATTTTGTTTTGGCAATGCAATGGAAATTCTGAGTACTACCGTATTATTATTGACATTATTATTATTATCATTATTATTATTATTATTATTATTATTATTTTATTATTATTAGTATTTGTATTAGTATTAATGTTGTTGTTGGAGTTGTTGCTATCATTGCTGCTGTTATTATTATTATCATTGTTATTATTATTATTATTATTATTATTATTATTATTGCAAGAGGGGAACAAGTCAAGAGTGAGAGCAGTGGAAATGAGTTACTTGAGAGGAGCATGTGGAGTGACATGGAGGGACAGGTTGACGAATGAAGAAGTGAAGGAACGTTGTGGGGTAGATGTGGATGTGGTTGAGAAGATTAGGAGAAATACACTGAGGTGGTTTGGACATGTGGAGAGAATGGAGAATGAAAGACTGACTAAGAAGGTGTATGTAGGTGAGGCGGAGGGAGGGAGAGGGAGGGGTAGACCAAGGATGAGGTGGAGGGATGGAGTTGAGAGGTATATGAGGGAGGGGGGGTGAGTTGGAGGGAGGGTAGTCAAATGGTGGGTGACAGAGTGACTTGGAGGCGTTTTGTCTGCAGCCACCCTTTGCGGGATTAGGGCGTCGGGCTATAGATAGATAGATAGATAGATTATTATTATTATTATTATTGGTGACAGAGTTTAAGTGCCTGAGTGCAATGATAAAAAGAGAGGTAAATGTGCAAAATGCAAGTGGAAAGTAGAGTGGCACAGGGAGGGAAAGTGGACGGTGCTATGAAGGCCGTGATAAGAAGGAGTGGTCTGAGTCCAGCGGCTGCGAGAGACCTGCGGGAAGGACGTTTAGTGCCGACTCCAACATGTGGGTGTGGGACTGAGGCATGGCATGAAAAGAAAAATCAAGAGTACGCACAGTGCAGATGGGACTGGTGAGGAACGTGGAGTGAGGAGAGAGTGGATAGGATAAGGAATAATGTGATTCATAAAATCTGTGAAAGATGAAGGTAAGGAAGACTGAGCACTGGAGTTGAAGAGATTGTGCTTAAATGGTATGAGCAGGTGGAAAGAATGGGTGTGAATAGAGTGGTGAGACGAGTATGTTTGAGCGAATTTGAAGAAGGGAGACGTGGTACGACTAGAAAAAGGTGATTAGGTAATTATGGTAAATGAATGTCTGAGAAAGAAAGATATAGGAGGTAACGAGAACCGGGAACTGACAGGCGATCGAGCTGGCTGGATGAATTTTGTGCGAAGGAGTGTATGACCAGGATTTAGCATCATATTTTAACCTGACAGTCATCGGGTTGACTTTGTCAGATAGGTAAGTGTTGCTGCTTGTGGTCTGCTTTTTGACCTATCAGGAGGAACTAGGATTCCGGGTACTTGAATGGTGAGTGGATAGGAGTGTGGCTTGAATGGTGAGGGAATAGAAATGTAGCTCAATCAACTAGGCAAATTTTGGTTAGTATCTCACTCAGTTGTTTCTCTCTCTCTCTCTCTCTCTCTCTCTGGACCCAACCTCACCCCACCTTGGGTTAGGAATGGATGCCTTGATGATGAAGATGATGATGATGATGATTTCTGACTGTCATGTGATACGTTGCAGAAATTGAGAGTTGATATATATCCTCATGTTCTGTGCAGTTATCATAATATCTCTCTCTCTCTCTCTCTCTCTCTCTCTCTCTCTCTCTCCTGTCATGTAAGTTAATCAGGTATTTTCTCAGGTTTTATACACTCTTAACTGGTTCAGTCTCTCTCTGTTTTCTGTCATTAAAGTACTTCCTAAAGCTTTTAACTCTTGGTCTCTCTCCCTCCTCTTCTTTTACGTCTCTCCCCCTTTCCTCCAGTGGTCTTTCTCCTTGTATCTTCTTCTTTCCCTTCTCTTTCCTTCTGCCATCCCATTACTTTCTTTTCTATCTCTTCTTTTCCTTGATTTTTTCTAACTGCATTTCTTTTTCACTGCTAATTTCTCTTGCACTTGTTTTTTTTTTCCTTTTCTTTCTAATTTCTCTTGCACTTTTTTTTTTTCCTTTTCTTTATTTTTTTTTCTATTTCCCTCCTCCTCCCTCCCTCCCTCCCTCTCTCTCTCTCTCTCTCTCTCTCTAACCCCTTCTCCCTAAATAAATTACTCTCAACCTGAAAATAATCTCCTGGAAGAAACAAAAATAAAAAATAAAATTAAAAATTGAAAGAATCTCATTCATTGTCTTCCCTGTTTTGATGCATAATTTTTTGAGGGAGTTTCATTAAAAGTTTCACCAAGGAGCTCCTTCTTCAAGAAACTGGGGATACGCTTTGAGGGAATGCCTCATCCTCATCCTCATCATCATCATCACCGTCACCCTAAATAATGTAATTTGTATTGTTGCTGTTGTTATTGTTGCAACTATTGTTATTATAATAATAATAATAATAATAATAATAATAATAATAATAATGATAATAATAATAATAATAATAATTATTATTATCATTATTATTATTGTTATCATTATTATTATTATTATTATTATTATTATTATTATTATCTCTCTCTCTCTCTCTCTCTCTCTCTCTCTCTCTCTCTCTCTCTCTCTCTCTCGTGTACACATCTTAAAACATGTACTTCCTCTGAATATTTCATACTTCAATATTCGGTAATCATAATTATCATGGTATTCGCGCAGGGACGGTCGTTAATGTCAGTAATCTTTATGCAGTCATTTAGGAGCACTTTGATGATAATAGGCAGGCAGATAGACAGGTAGACAAATCATCTCATTTATAAAGACTCTAATATGCTTGCATGCGTCGGCCTTTGTCACCTAATGGCTCTGAACGCTGCCCAGTCTCCTGCAGCCGCCCTCTTCAGTCCCTTATCCCTGAGGTCACACTCCATGCCTTCGTCCCAGGTCTTTTTCAGTCTACCTGCTGCAACCCTACCCCCAGCTTTCACATTTCTCACCTCCCGCACCCAAAAGCCATTCTCCATCTTCATCACATGCCCAAACCATCTCAATCTACCCCTTCTCATCACAGCACCAATTTTACTCCATTCCTATCCTTCCTCTCAACTCTTTAATCCTTAATCGCAAACCTAGACCCTCCCTTCCAGACCTCGCATTCAAGGACGCACTACACATTCATGCATTCATTGCCATTTCTGTGCGTTTGAGCCTACCAATATCCTCTTACTTTACTGTCCAGGTCTCATTACCATGCAACATTACACTACATGCCGCATACAAAGATATATTAGCACGGAGGGAGAGCCCTCTCAATATCAGGAGAGGCAACGTCTCCCTGAACTTCTTCCAACCACTCTTTACCCTAGCCACAGAGCTAACTCCAGCCCCACCTTCAGCACTTAAAATACCCCCAAAATAACAAAACTCTTCCACACACTCTTGACACTCACCAGCAAGACCAATCTTTTCACATCTGACAATATATACATTCTCTCCTTGACACAGTGAACGCATGAAATTGGTATTATCTCGCAGCCTACCTCTAATACCACTTCTTTTATGCACCCACTTATAACAAATAATGTACTAAATGGAGCTACTTCCCACACCGTTGTGGTAAACTACACATGACCACTCTCCCTGTGCTTTGACAGTACCGCCAACAGCCCTAGGTATCATCACTTTTGTTTTATCCACATTTACTCTCAAGCCTTTATGCCTCATCACGCCTCTCCACTTTCCTAAATCCTTCCTCCGCCTCCCTTTCATTCTCTGCAATTAACACCAAGTCATCAGCATCCAGCAGCTCCCACGGGAGTCTATTTCTGAACTCACATGAGAGAGCTTCAAGCACCATGACATAAAGAGTTTACTTATCTTCCCGCGCTTATGAAAATGAAATCCACCTTCTCACTCTGTTCTCAGTGTCCTTACATATGTGTAATTAAATAGATCATAGAGGACCGTGTTCAACTGCTTTTAAAGGTCACTGCAACATGATTTTTTTTTGTATATCTGTGAAATGACCTGCCAGTATGAAGGTTTTATGCCTTGGTGTGCGTTTGGTTCGTACGCTAGTGTGTGTGTGGTTAGTGCGTTGGTGTGTGTTTGGTTCTTGCGCTGGTGTGTGTGGTTTGCGCGCTGGTGTGTTTGGTCCGTGCACTGGTGTGTGTTTGATTCGTGCTCAGGCGTGTGTTTGGTTTATGCGCTGGTGTTTGTTTGGTTCGTGCACTGGTGTTTGATTGGTTCGTGCGCTGGTGTTTGGTTGGTTCGTGTGCTGGTGTTTGGTTGGTTCGTGCGCTGGTGTTTGGTTCGTGCGCTGATGTTTGTGTGGTTCGTGCGCTGGTGTGTGGTTCGTGCGCTGGAGTGCGTTTGTTCGTGCGTTGGTGTGAATTTGATTAGGGTACCGGTGTGTGTTTGGTTCGTGTGCTGGTGTGTGTTTGGTCCATGTGCTGGTGTGTGTTTTCTTCTTCAGAAGTGTTTGAGACAGTAAAAGCAAAGGAGTGAAGTTTATTTATCTGTCTATCTTTTTATCTATCTATTTATTTATTAATTGAAATTTTAACCACGGAGCAATGACTATGGAAATCGCTTTTAACTTTCAGCATAGGAGACCAACGATTATTTTTCCCGTTTCTTATATATTTTCTTAGGTCTTTCCTTGGAGATTAGTATGTACAGTCGCAGGCAAGAATATAGTTCCAATTTTCAGCCGAACATTTATGAAACTCTTACCTACTATTCTGAGATCTATACTGGGTAACGAAGAATGCCCTACTGGGTTTCAGGAGTCATTGCACACCGTCTCGTTTTTTATCGTCGTGGGGTGTATCGTTATTTAGGCTATATCAGTGCGTGTACCTAATTGTATTTACATTGTGATTTTTTCTCTTATACTTACAGCTTTCGTAGTACAGCAGAAGAGGAACTCGGCTTACCTGAAAAAATATAAATATGTAATTATTAACATGAAATGTTATTAGATTTATTTACATTCATGGCAATAATAATAGTAGTAGTAATAATAATAATAATAATTAATAGTAATAATAATAATAATAATTAATAGTAATAATAATAATAATAATAATAATAATAATAATAATAATAATAATAATAATAATAATGATAATGATAATAACAACAATAATAATAATAATAATAATAATAATAAACTGCAATCTCAACCAGAAAATGAGGGCTTCTCAAAACCTCCACTTTGAGCCATTATTATTATTATTATCATTATCATTATTATTTTTATTATTATTATCATTAATCATGCAAATAAGGGATGTTGATATCTCCTGTCCACTCACTGTCAGTGCATACTTGAAGTCACTGTTATAATTATTATTATTATTGTTGTTATTATGATTGTTATTATTATTATTATTATTATTATTATTATTATTATAATTATTATTATAATTATTATTATTTTAATTATTATAATTATTATTTTTATGATGATGATGATGATTATTATTATTATTATTATCATCATCACTGCTACTACTACTACTACTACTACTACCATTTTGTACACATACCAACATATAATACTTTACTAAGACACGGCACTTCGTTGTAATAACATTTAATATTAATGTAGGCTTTTTGCCATATTAACATTATTTTTACAACAGTCATAATTTTACATTCCGAAACTCCATTTTGTTTTTTTTTTTTTGTTTTTTTTTTGACCTAGATATTTCGAAAATTTGAGAGTGTGTACAGGATAGTTATTTGTTATAGCAACGATAATTAAGCAGAAGTGCATTTGTGTAATTGGGTTCATTAATACTGTATATGTATGCATGCATGTATGTATATATGTAGGTAAGTGTGTATGTGTATATGTATGCATGTCCATCTATATGTCTACCATTATATCTAGCTACCTGCTTTTGCTTTTATCTATTTATCCAAGAGAATCTTTCTATCTATCCAATCATCCATCCATTTATCTGTCCATTCGTCCATCCATCTATCCATAAAGGAGTACAAAGAGTGCAAACAGCAAAGACTTGTTGGCCCTTTTTTGGCTGTTTGGTATAGGGAAGAGTATAACTAACAAAACCACCACATCAATGAAAGACAAGGATAGAGAAGCATGAAGGGTCCGTCCATCCATCCATCCATCCATTTCTCTATCTATTTATCTATCTATCTACTTATCTATCTACGTCTATCTGTATTTTAAAATATACACCCCCCCATCAGTGATATATACTGTAAATACAGGTCCTATCCCACATCATCAGTCTTCACTAGCACACCTTATGGTCCTCATCATTATCATTCAGAGCAGTCTATTATCTCAACTTCCTAACCATCTCTTATTGACTCTCTCTCTCTCTCTCTCTCTCTCTCTCTTAATCCAGTCAGGGAATTTTGGCGTCCGTGTCACCATGTTGTCGACAAGTCAGGCTAGGTCAAGCCAGGGCTGCGTTTCAACAGGCCTTAGCGCCACAGAGCGGTCCTGGGTTAGTGGGGGTAGCGGTGAAACTACCAAATACTTGGAGCGCGAATTCGCTTCTATTCTAGATATCCTTCTTTTAGATACAATAGTTGGAATAATACCATAGTAGTTATGTACATTTGAGCATTACTAACAATATTAACAAATTACATGAATATTTGTCTGCAACATATAATTGTAAATGTATATTTCCTAAATACTTTGGAATTATTTAACCACTATGAAAGCCGTTTGGAAGAACCACAACAAATCCTGCCTTCGTCACAGCTACTTCTTCCTGTGATTTCCCCCGATTTGAAGACGAAATGGACCCTGTAGTGCAAGACTGCAGTGGAACAAGATAACTTTGAAAGATACGAAGATTGTGCAGAGGTGAAGAGGTACTTCACGAAAGTATGATTTTCGCGGGAATGACTGAAAAGAAACCCTCAATATGTACTCTTTAGATCTGCATAGCCTTTACTTTCATTAAGCGGAAAATTATTACTTAACTGAAATGAAGAGGGTATTGTAACAAATCTTTTCATTTATGACGTGTTAGTACCCAAATGCGTTCACTCTCCCAAATTACACATAAGAACTATCCTGGTATTTAGAGTTCTGTTAGCCTTTACACAACTGTGATCTAAACCATTTACAGCTGTCAGATGTCGCCAGAGAGACCCACCTCTCCAAATAGTTCCAACCGTGACGGAGGCCGCGACAACCTCCCCTTCACCCCCCACACTTTTGCTCTCGAAAGCGCCATCACGTTCCGTGGCGCTCCAGCTGTTGAAACGCAGCCCAGGTCAGACCAGGTCAGGCCATGCCAGGTAGGGTCAGGTCAAGCCAGGTCAAGTCAAGTGAGGTCAGGTCACGTGCTCATTATGGCAACCTGTCTATTGGGCTGGAACGAGGTGAAATTAGGTCACAGTCCGAGTAAAGAAAAACAAAAAAACGAAAAAAGAACTTTGCCAACAAGCTTAATCCTTTCCGCCAGAGGACGATTCTTAGTTGGTGGGGAGGTGGTCTCTTGTCCTAATAAACGTGAGCTCAATTCCCGGCTGAGGCAGGGAACAGTTTAAGAATTTGAATTTCGTTCAAACAAGCTTAATTTTTCCGTCCTATGACCCACAGACTCTTATAAACACCCCCGCTAATACAAATATACCTGGCATGTATTCAATCTGGACGGTGGGTGTTAGCGCCGAAGTGGTGACATGTGGAGATGTGCGGTACGTTGGAGGACTGCTGGATCTTAGGGAACGGACTGTTAAGCTTATATACAGAGTGTGGAGTATGAGAGAGAGAGAGAGAGAGAGAGAGAGAGAGAGAGAGAGAGAGAGAGAGAGAGAAATCCACGTCCTGAGTCGGATGGTAAAAAACCGGAAAAAAAAAAAAAAAAAAATCTCGAACCGAAGTTTATTTTTTTTTTATTATTTTTTTTTTAACGCTACACCTAACCCCTCCACTTCCAATCGTCTTTCCTGAGCTGAATAAAACCGTCTGGATTAAGGAAAAAAAAAGTAATGTCCCTGGGGCTCTACAGATTATCCTCCTTTAGCCAGAAGACGATTTTTTGCTGAGGCTTATGGAGCTTCAGACGGTTTTCCTCAGCTCAAGGAAGACGATTTTTTTTCTGCAGAGGGTACCCTTAATACTAGGGGGGATTTTTCTGAGCTAAATTAAATCGACTGGTAATATCAGGGATAATATAGCCACCACGTCCTCTGGCTAGTAAGATTAAGGGACTGTCTCACCTGGAGGGGTTTAATTAAGCCCTCATTAAACCCACCCCTAACAAGCCAATTCTTCCTCAGCTGAAAAAACCGTCTAGTAGCCACACGGATAAAACTGGGAGGGTTAGATCAAGCCCCCCCATCTACACCTTCACTATCAGACTCCCTTTCAGCTGAATAAATCGTCTGTTGGCTCGGATTAAGTAACACGGCAGATTATTTACAAGACTACCCATCACCCAGCCGTCCACTCATTAGCCTTTATTTTTTTGGCTATATTGCCGTCCCCTCTTCCTATTTTCTTACTACCCCCTTCCCTCTCTCACCCCTTTCACCCTTCCTCCTTTCCTTGCTCTCCCCCACCTATATTCTCCCTTTTCTCTCCCCTCTGTCACCTTCTATATATATATATTTTTCCCTTTCTTAATGTCCTCTCTTACTTTTTCTTCCCTCCCCTCTCTCTTCCCATCCTGCTTTTTCTCTTTCCTCCCTTTCTTGTTCTCCCTCTTCTATTTCTTCTCTCCCTTCTCCCTCTTAACTCACCCTCTTTTTTCTCTCTTTCTCTCCCTTCTTCCTATTTTCTCCCTTCCCCTCTGCCTCCTGCCCTATCCTCTCGCTTCCATACTCCTGTCTCTCCTTCTTCTCCTTCTTCTCTTTCTCCTTCTTCCCCTTCTCCTTCACCTTCTTCTCCTTCTCCTCTTCTTTTTAACTACAAATGATAACCTAGGTAACAACGCTGAAATCGGACCTGAGTTTAGTTCCAGCGATCATCGAATTATACAGTCTAATATTACTACTGAAAAAGTGAATAAAAAAGAGAGCAAAGAAACAGTCCCAGACTATTGCAGAACGGATTTCGCCAGACTCTGAGCGCTGCTTACAACTTCAGTTTGGAATCACATGACTGAAACCGATGACATAAACCAAACATGGAAAATTTTCACAAAAAAATTTAATGAAACGGTAAAGTCATGTGTACCACTACGTATCAGGTGTCCAGCTATTAATAGTAAACGGAAGTGGCGGTCCAGTGAAATTAAAAGTAGCCTAATAGCCAAAAAACATGCTTACCATTAATATAAAACTACACAAAGTAATGATTACAAATTAGAGTGCGATAATCTAAGCCAGGGATCGAACAGAAATCAAACGAAGCAAGAGAGTACTGGAGATCCACATTGCTAATACGTTCAAACCAAATCCAGAAGAAGTTTACAGTTACATTAGAAAGAAAAAAAGGTTATGACTACATCAACAGGCCTTCTAGAAACGAACAAAGGCAAACACAGAAAATGAGGTTGAAATGGAGAACATTCTTACCGAGTATTTTGCTTCTGTTTTTACGCAGGAAACACTACCAGAAGCCTACTGTCATCCATAATCCAAGCAAATAGCACCATCCTCAGTAACTACACTACTACACTATCAACAAATGCAATGTCCTTTCAGCTATGAATAGAACAGACATAAACAAAATCCCTGGCCTTGATAAAATATCACCGAGAATTCACAGAAAAGCAAAAAATGCGTTATGGCTGCCACTCTCTGTCTTATTCAATAAATAATTAAATACTGGGAAAGTCCCATGTCAGTGGAAACCAGCAAATGTAACACCAATTTTCAAAAAAAGAAATAAGTCGCTCCCAGGAAATTACAGACCAATCAGCTTAACATCAGTAGTGTGCAAATTAATGGAAATAATCATAAGAGATAAAGTAGTTAATTATCTAGAAGAAAATGATATAATCAAAGACTCGCAGCACGGATTCAGACATCGATGTTCATGCTTGACTACCGGATTTCTTCCATGGCATTTACAAATGATGTGACGAGTCCAGAGCAGTAGATATTATAATTTACCTCGACTTTCAGAAAGAATTTGACACTATCCCTCACAAGCATTTCATAAGCAAAATAGAAGCCTATGGAATTACAGAGAAAATACACAGAAATTGTTGCAAGACTGGGTTTCACACAGAAAACAGCTAGTTGTGATAAACGGAAAGGAATCCAAATGTCGTAATGTGATTAGTGGCGCTCCCCAGGGCTCAGTACTTGGACCGATACTTTTTATTATCTTCATGAACGACACAGATGAGGGTTTAAAATGTAAAATATCCAATTTTGTACACGATACTAAAATAACCAGTAGAGTAACTTCAATGTTAGAGTGGCATCAGTTACAAAATGATCTCAATACATTGGCAAGCTGGGCCTAAAAATGTCAAATGGAATTCAACATAGAAAAATGCAAAGTACTTCATATTGGATGTACCAACGTTCGTGAGAATTACAAAATGAACAATATCCATTTATCAAGCATGGACAATGAAAAGGATCCTGGAGTGATAATATCAAATGACCTAAATCCGAGTAAGCAGTTCACTGCGGCGGTAAAAATTTCAAACAAGTTGGTGTTCTTTTTTGGAAGAATGTTTTTTAACCCTTAAACGGATGGCTGCTTTTGAATTATACATCCGTGTGGGACTGATTATTTTGGAATAAAGTGCTATGAAATCAGACAAAACGTGCATTAATGGATCAGAATAGTTGAAAAAAGAAAATGATGTTACTCTCTTCAAACTGCATGCAGGCTGGGTGGTGGTGATGGGTGAGTGAGAGGGCTGGTGGTGTGCCAGGGTCATTCTCATTGGCACATGACTGAGAGCAGGCAGGAAGAGAGTGTTGTTTTCTGCTCTTATTTGTAACAGCAGCCTAAAATATATTATTTTTACATTATGTACACTGTTCTGTGTCTTCGTGGTGTGCTTTGAACATTACAAACTTTATTATAATGTAAAGTTCTTATCTTGCATCTCTAGTTATAATCTTAT
>NC_137069.1:40031087-40033587 GCF_032717465.1 Coenobita brevimanus
GTACATTACCTTGGTGTAAAATAGTACATTAGCTTTAACCTGGCGTAAAATTGCCATCTCTCCATCATCAACGTTGACCAATGACGAGAGATAACAGTCTAATATGGTATTAGTCATAAAGAAGTGCTAGGGAAAGGTTGTAGAACCACAGTACTGGCTGTTCCCTCCATCGTTCCAATATCGACATAGACTGCATCAGTACCCAACAAGACCATACATAGGATTAATGTCCAGAATGACTCGCACACAGAAAAGTGTGACGAAAAGGGTTGCTGGAGACAATAGCCTAATCTGCTGAAGTTACTGGCGTTCGTGTTTGACCAGAGGATATTAAGGGAAACACGCACGGGATCCAGATTAATTGAGACATGATCTGTTGGTTGTCCATGAAACATGTAACCAACGAGACGAGCATGTCATGTCTACAATACTATCTGCATCTGTTGCTGTCTGTCTGTCTATCTCGCAACCTTGCTTTTCCCCTATCTCCATTTTTACTCAGTTTCGTTCCGTTACCAGTTCTAACTCTCTCTCTCTCTCTCTCTCTCTTACCCACGTCCTTCTCATATGTTTTACACTCACATTCTCTCTCTCTCTCTCTCTCTCTCTCTCTCTTACCCACGTCCTTCTCATATGTTTTACACTCACATTCTCTCTCTCTCTCTCTCTTACCCACGTCCTTCTCATATGTTTTACACTCACATTCTCTCTCTCTCTCTCTCTCTCTCTCTCTCTCTCTCTCTCTCTCATCTATGCCTTTCCACTCTCCATTTTTACCCTCTTTCCTTCCACTCGGCTATTCCATTACCCAAATAAATCTCCCGCCTTGCCATTCCCCATCCACCTTATTTCTCGCTCTTGTTGTTCTCTGTTGCAAGGGGAGAGAGAGAGAGAGAGAGAGAGAGAGAGAGAGAGAGAGCACCACTCCTTACCCCTCTTTATTCCCCTAATACTTCCTTTAAATCTTAAATAATGCTGAGGATCACTATGCTCACTGATTCAACTACCTGGGCAGATTCTCTCATTTTTTTTATTACTTCTGTTCAGCTTTGCATAAATATCTTCTGCTCTTCTGGCCACTTCATTTCTTTTATTAAATCCTTCTCAGTTAGAATATCTTAGAATAAATGTTAGCTCTTTTCCTATACAGTTTCAGTTTAGTTGCTTGATGGCTACTCACCTTATAATTTCTTCAAGACTTTTCACGTAAAATTTCGAGCCTCTTAATTTTTTCTTGTAAGTGGTTGTGGTCTCTCCTGGGTTTGTTTTCTCGGAGGTTAAGGAAGTTCCCTAACATCTTTTCAATACGGATTTATTTTTGGACACGACTGGCTAATAATGAATTGTACGTTATTTATGCAGAGTATGGTGATATTAGAATGATTTAAGTAATACAATAGAGGACGGTAAGATGTAATAAGCAAAATAAATCGCTTAGGAAGAGGTGCTAGAGAGCTTCCTGAATCGGCGAGAGTACGGACCCTTGACCTTACCATCTTGTTCCTTCTTTTTTCTTGATGTTCCTCTATACTCCTTGAGGAATAGAACTCTTTACTTGAGGCTCTTTCTCTCTTCTGCTGCTGCTGCTGCTTCGTCTGTCTAACGCTGCCTACATAGCTGCAAATACATTCTCTATCAGTTTCTCTCACAATATTTCGTCTCTGTGATTCATGTACAATTCTCTCTCTCTCTCTCTCTCTCTCTCTCTCTCTCTCTCTCTCTCTCTTTCACTGTCTGTCTGTCTCTCTCCCGTTTTTCTGTTCCTCCCCCATTCTATTCCCTGCCTCTCTTCCCCGTTCTCTGTCCACACTTGTCTCACTCAAATTCTTTCTCTTTCCTCCTTCCCTCCCTAACCCCCTTCCTTCCTTCCTTCCCTTCATCCCTCTCTACCTTTTTTCTTTTCCTTCCTCCCTTCTTCCCACTGACGTCCCTCCCTCCTCTCGCTTACTTCTTTCCTAACCCGCTTCCTCCTTCCTTCCTCCCTCCCTCCCACTCATTCACACAACGCCTCCCATCCCCCGTCTTCCCTCTTCTGCTCTCTCCTTCTCTCTCTCTCTCTCTCTCTCTCTCTCTCTCTCTCTCTCTCTCTCTCTCTCTCTCCTCTCCCTCCGTCTAAACACCCGATATTCTGCGAAAAATTTTGTCTAATGTTATAAATATTGTCCCTTTTATTAAATAAGGTGCCTGAATGAGGATGGTGTGTGAGTGTCAGGACTCCATATTATAATAATACAAATCATAACAGATAGGACCACAAATGTGTAGTCTTAAAGGAAACATGATAGTCAAGCTAGGTGTGGCAAAGGAAATACGTTTGCAGATTTCAGTAAAGGATTGCCAGAACTGCACCGGAAACGCTACATACACACAGACACAAAGGCTTCTAGAAACTTCACACATGTCCAGTACACGTGACACAAGCCCTCCTAGACAAGAAAGGAGGAATTAGACAGAAGAAGGAGGCTAGCTTCGGGGGAGGGAGAGAGAGAGAGAGAGAGAG
>NC_137069.1:40036087-40053587 GCF_032717465.1 Coenobita brevimanus
GTTTCAGACTGACATACAGACAACAGAAGAACAGAACCTGATAGATAGATAGATAGATAGATAGATAGATAGATAGATAAAGACATAAAAACAAGCTCAGATACTTGGACACAGCCGGAGAAGGGCCGGGGGGCCCTGAACCCCCCCTCCCTGTCAAAATGAATACGCTGAGTCATTTATTATTATTATTATTATTATTATTATTATTATTATAGTATTTAAAACCATATCTTGTTTACTAATGTACATAGCATAAGAATACTTTCCAAGCAGCTATACCTAAAAAAATGACAAACAAAATTCATCTCCGGTAAAACCAAAATTCTGGCTACGCCCCTGCACAGACAGATACACTGGATAGATAGATACAGGTAGATAGAGAGAGAGAAAGCGGAAAAACAGACAAAGAGGGAAATGGTAAAAGTGAACAAAGTTTAACTCGAGCTGAATTAAGTTAGTGGATGACACTTAGGGGAAATGAGAGAGAGAGAGAGAGAGAGAGAGAGAGAGAGAGAGAGAGAGAGAGAGAGAGAGACAGAGACAGAGACAGAGACAGAGAGAGAGAGAGAGAGAGACAGACAGACAGATAGAGAGGGGGGGGTAACGAGGATTTAATGATGCTGAGTAAACACACACACACACACACACACACAAAGCTAATTTCCAGAAGCAAAGTGCACAAATAAAGTTAAGTGGCAACCTATCGACAACACGTGTAAAAACGGGAGCCAAAGGTCAAAGGTCAGCCTGGTCATATCTTTAATGGTGGGTATCTGGACTGTGTTGCGAGGGTGTGTTGTGTTGTACGAGAGAAAAGGCAATATTGCTCAGTCTGGGGGTTAAGCCTTTTCCCTCTCTTTTTTCTCTTTCTTTCTATTATTGTACTACTTCATGTCATCATCATCATCATAGAACTTTATTTCATCATCATCATCATCAGCAGCAGCAGCAGCATCGTGCGATTTTAGTTATTCATCATCATCATCGTCATAATACAACTTTATTACACTATTATTATTGTCATACAACATCATCATCATCATTATCAGCAGCAGCAGCATCGTGAAACCTTAATTACTTAGCAGCAGCAGCAGCAGCAACATCGTGCAACCTTACTTGCTTATCATCATCATCGTCATTTAAAAAAAAAAAAAAAAAAAAAAAAAAAAAAAATCATTAAAAAAAAAAAAAAAAAAAAAAAAAAAAAATGACAAATATGAAACGGTAATATCGTGCAACCTTAATTACTCATCATCATCAAAAAAACTGACAAATATGAAACGGTAATTTTCTGAAGATATTCCGAAAGCGTATCCTCTCTCTCTCTCTCTCTCTCTCTCTCTCTCTCACACACACACACACACACACACACACACACACACACACACAAAGAGTATCGCTGAGTCTGGAGGTTATACATATATATTTTTTTCTTCTTGTGACCAGCAGAGCGATTCATTTAGCTCTGAGGTTAAGGTCATAGTTCACTATTATAAAGCTTCGCCATACATATGGCGAAACTTCTTGCTTTTTTGTTATCGTCAGTATTAATATTTTTCTTTGCACTTTTTTCTTCGGTCTTGATGATATTATATATGAAAGTACCCTGCGGTAACCGAAGTCCTTGTGCCAAATATAAATGACCTTGGCCTATTTTTGAAGGTGTTATACTCATTTTTATTCTACTGAAAAAATTCCATTATTGAAATTGAAATATTTTAGAAACTAATTGAGATACAGCTATTTGGTTGAAAATACTATGGCAAAAATGTGTGCTGAATAATTTTGTTTTTTTTTGCAATTTAGCCTAGTGCAAAGTAACGAATTCAAATACGCTCAGTTTTTTGTTTGGAACATGTTTTAGAGAAAACAACAGAAGTTTTAAAACTGTAACTTTCCAGATATATAGCTGTGGTCCCTCTTATGATCTGAAAGGAATATGGTTATACTTGAGCATACAGTTAGCCAGTTTCTGAGACAAACGTAAAATTTACACATGTGTTCTTCGACACTTTTACCTTAAGATCTTGTTGATGATACGCAAGAAGTTACATTAAGGTCTACAGACGTTGCTTATATTACACATACCTTATATTCCAAATATCGAAGCTTCCTTCTTGCGATAACGCAACAAGATTAGGTAGCTTCCATCCATCAATCCATCATCCAATCCTACGTTGCCTCATGAGGAGCGTAGGAGCGCGGGGCTAGGCAAGTTGGTCCTGACACTTAAGATGAAAGTGACCAGTCTCACTCTTCCCTGAGTGGCATTACGTGATCAATAAACCCTAACCATCCCTTGGATATAAACCTTCACTGTCTCAATCCGATTGGAGCGCCATAATTACCCACTAAACCACCAAGTGCCAAAATTTGGTTATATGGTTATCACCCAGCATATTAAATGGATTCCTGGTGTACAGGAAACCATTCGGCTTGCCACTCAGTGTAGAGTCACCCATAGGCAGAAGGAACAGGAAAGAATGAAGGAAAGACAGACAAAAGAGGGAGTGTAAAGTCACCCGCAGGCAGAAGGACGAGGAAAGAATGAAGCCAAGAAAGACAGAAGAGGAAGGAAAGAAAGGAGGGAGGAGAGGAAAGGGCAGAAACCAGAGAGCAGCACTACATCGAGTGAGTGGATGGTGAGCACACCCACCTACCACAAAGAGCGTCCCCACCTACCACAAAATAGATCGGTTGAATAGGTGGCCAATAATTAGTTATTGTTATTGTTGTTACCACAACAACTACTTGAAAGAAATTACTACGTTTTTATTATTTATTGTTATATATTTAGTTTATTTATTTGATTTCAATATCATGAGTTATAGTTGTCAAAATATTAACTTGTTATTGTTTTTTTTTTCTTTCTCTTTTGCCCAAGTTTTAGTTTGAGAGTTTACTGCCCGGAAATGAGAATATCACTGAGTCATTGCGTTGTTTCTTCTTCTTCTTCGTCGTCGTCGTCGTCCTCCTCCTTGTTCTTCTTCTTCTTCTTCTTCATCTTCTTTTTTCTTTTTTTTATCTTCGTCTACTTTTTTTTTTCTTTTTCTCTGTTTTCTTTTTCTTTTTCTCCTCCTCCTCCTCCTCTTCATCTTCCTCCTCCTTCTCCTCTTCCTCTTCATCTTCATCTTCCTCTTCCAGTTCCTCTTCTTCTCAGACAATTACATTTAGCAAAGGTCAAGAAAGTCATTACGTTCAACTGTTTGACTGCTGCTCGTTGGATGAAGTGGCTATTGTCGAAACTTTGAATCACAGCCATCCTCTCTCTCTCTCTCTCTCTCTCTCTCTCTCTCTCTCTCTCTCTCTTCTAATCACCAACCTATTTCAGGTCAGTGGTTAAGGTCACAGATCATGCAAGTTACATTTTCAATTGTTATGTCAACTGCTTCCCTAGAAAAGAGGAAATAACTGAGGCTTTGGAAATATCTATATCTATTTATCTATCTACCTATCCATCTATCTATCTCTCTATCTGTTTATAGCCAGACGCCTCAATCCCGAAAAGGGTGGCCACAAAAGAATCGTCTCCATGTCACCCTCTCCTTTACTATCTGATTGTCCTCTCCCCAACTCACACCCACCTCTCCCTCATGTGCCTTTCCTCACCTCATCCCTTCATCTCATCCTCGGTCTCCCTCTCCCCCCATCTCCACTGCCCTCCGGTCACCTAAATAATTTCCCTACCTTTTCTTTCCGTTCCCTTTCCTTCCTTTCACTTGTCCTCCTTACACCCCCTCTCTAATCTCTTTCATACACTTTCTTTCTCTTCTCCTCCCTTTCTTCTTCTTCTTCCCTTCCCTACCTTTCTCTTCCCGTTTATCTCTTTCCTTTCTTTTCACTTCCTTTCATTGCACTTTTTCACAGGGGGATGTAAATTTAACCTGCCGCATGCCGGCGATTTTTAGCCCTTTGGGTCACCCCAGTGTCGGCCATTTTTCGATTTTTTTTTTTTTTTTTGGCTAAAATGATAGATTTTGATGTGGAAACAACGAATTTCGTCATTAAAATGCTCACCGAGGCTAGGAAATAAGTTTTATTGAGTCCTGGATACTCGTATATAGGTATAGCCGCTCTCTCACGCTCACCACGTACGTGTGAGAAAGCCGTTTTCTATGTATGGTATACTCAGATATTTATGTTGCGAAGGTATAGCAATGTTCAGTACACTTTTCTGATTACTTATTACTTCAGCATCTATCACAATTTGCGTGTCTTTCTCACTGTGAATGCATTATCTTACACTTACTTGAAGATAGGTACAACCTGACTTCATTACCTACAGTGCTGGCACTTACAAGAAGGTATTTACAACTTGACTTCATTATATAGTCCTTACACTTACAAGAAAATATTTACAACTCACACTTACATGAAAATATTTACAAAATTCCTTCACTATGTACAGCACTGAGTGAGGCACACAGGCACAGTGAGGCAGAGCGAGCGTGAGGGGGGCAGCGAGTGAGTGTATGGCCTTGACAGCCTGGGGAATGGTAGAGGAACAGTTACCTAACATGTCTGCCAATTTTTACCCACGAATCTTGATAAATGCTGTCACAGTGAAGTTTTTTATTTTAAACCGTTTTAAAATGGCACTGGCACTGGCCGTGGAATTATGTCAGACCGTTTCAAAATGGCACTGGCACATTGTGGGTTAAGAATAAAATGCCGATATTACTCGAAAGTAAAGACAAGGAATTGACTTGTGAAAATCAAGTAGTATGTTTTACTTTATGCTGGCCTACTTCGCCGATTCTCTAAGGATGAAAATTTTATAAACTTTCTCAACAGTACACAGCAGAGACTAATCGCTCACATGTGCTGGTTGTTAGTACTGTTAGCCTCTTGAGAAAGTGACTCCACCCCTGACAATCAATAACTAATACCAATAATAATGGACAGGTTCTTGCCGGTGCTTAACTCCTGGCTGGCACAACGGATTTAAGTTTAAATATGGAAGAACTGGCTTAAATAGCAGTTGTGAATAATGTAAAGAGTTTGTGCAAACTAGGAGTGGCAAACTAAAGTAAGCTTAATGTGAAAAAATAAAACACAAGTAAAACTACATTAAGCTCAAAGAAAGGTAAATTTGTTAATTACAATAAAATAAATTTACATTACATGAATCTCAAAATGAATTCAAAAAAGGAATTCATGGTCACAGGGGGACTCGTGAATTCAATAACAAAGGAAATACACTCACTCACTCATTCAAAAGCTAATCAGACTTAAGGCTAAGAAAACGAAGTCAGTGGAGGGAACGGAGCTGAAGCTACGAAAGACTGGGTGTCAATGTGTTAAACACCAAGCACTGCTATTCACTGCTCAGCTCACTTTGCCGATCACTGTCTAGGTGGAGATCCAGGAAATTGCTGTACAACGGACACGCTGCTCTCTGCGCTGGGCACAAATGATCCTACTCTCGAGGCGCTCCAAAGCTGACTGAGTTCAACCTGGGAAGGGGGGTTAAGAGATGGCCATGTTTGCCAGAAGTAGGCATGGTCAACGGAGAGAGGGCGAACGATATACACACGCAATAAAGTCAGTCAGTGAAACACTAATGTCGTGGAGAAGAACAGTCACTTTTGGAACAGTGAAGACTATTCTGAAAAAACTATCCCAATCGAAGTGCATATGAGGATGGTTAAACTGAGTGATACACAGTGGGAATTCCACTGGAGTTCATGGTTTTCCCACTAAAGTACAATGTCACTAATTTGTATAAATACACTCGCACAAATTTGTAGCCACGCCCCATCAAAATCAAATTTTTCTTGCGAAAAATTTTATGATATATACAGTACATACTGTACATATAAATCCTAACTCAGTCACACAAGATTGACACTGTGGTGCGTGTACTATCCTGCTATAGGAGAAAATCACTGTCGCCAATGAGTGACAGAATTTACGTTATTAGATGCAAGCTTGAGGGAAAAAACTCTGTGACAATGGTGAAAAATCCTGTACTCAGGTCAAACTGAGCAAAAAGTTCGCTACATATTCATTAACAACTAACTGTTATGTAGCGTGGCGTATGTAATACACGGTGTAGGTGTGACAGTTGTAGTGTAACTGTACATATGTGTAAAATGATATAATGCAAATTAATAGTAAATGGAGATGACAAGGCAGAAGAGAAGAGGTGGCAGCATGTGGCAGAGATGATCATCTGATCTGCACGACAAAACTGCTACAACCTGTACCTGCGAAATCAATCAAGGTGAAGCATCAGAAGTGTCAGTGCAACCAGCAAGTTTTATTAAATTACATTTTCTCTCTCTGCCTAGTAGTCAGTACATATGCTACAAAAAGCACGCCCTAGCCAAAAATTTTAAGTGACAGCCAAAGCTTTGTACATTCCAGGTCGCCATTATTTTCTTATTGGATACATTATTAAACAGGAAATGTAGTACCAGGACAGAATCTCAAAGGACCCTTGTAGTTTACTTGTTAAACCTAACCCTACACTTACAATTAATATTGGCAAGCTGACAATCCCTATGCAGTCTTGGGCAGGTCACATTTTAACACCCGACGTGGTGTGAACACTCATATGGATAATGTGCATTCTCTGGGAATCCTCAGAGAGGCCCACAGCTTGAGACACCACAAGGTAATTCAGACACAGCCTTGGATTGCCACTGCGGGGGTCTTGAACTTTCCCCTCAACCTACGGTACATATGTATGTACAGGCCCTGGACATAATGTGTCCTGTGGGGCCAACGGGCAAGACATCAGGTCTGCACCCACATTACCACTGCCCTCTCTCTCAACTGACTCAGAGATTATGGGCATGGATTCAAACAGCACAGGAAAGACATGTCCCTGCTTGGTGGTACGTTGACACACATTGCAGGAATTCACAAACTTATCTATTTCCTGTTCCATTCCTGACCAAAAAAAGTCAGCACGGATACGGTCCTGGGTTTTCCTTTTGCCCATGTGACCTCCTGACGCTGAACAATGACCCCATTCTAACACTGCTTGGCGATACTTAGCGGGAACGACAAACTGCAGACGAACCTCGCCCTGGGGTGTTCGTGACTCACGGTAGAGCCGTCCTTGTTTGCGAAGGAACCTGGCTTGGCCTCCCTGTGAATTCTTAATCACAAAACCCTTTTGCTTCTTCCGTACAGGAGCAAGTGTCGGGTCAGACTGTTTTTCTTGGACAACATCTTGACTACAAATCAGATCTTGCGGTGATGCAATGGTCACTGGGGTGACACAGTTTGGAGTCTTGGCCATGGCTCTTGTTGCTGTAGCCGTAGTCTGAGTAGCATCATCTACAGTGCAACTATACTTGGCACCTGGTATGTTGCCTATTATTAGGTCAAAAGTTCTGGCATGACAACTGCAACTGTCGTACAAGTGTAAAAAGGAGATGCCACCTGGATACGTGCTTCAGGGAGCAATCTCACTGATCCATCAATAAGCTGAGCTTGGATCTGTCGACCTGTGTACTCCTCAGGCCGAATTAGACTGCCTGAGAGAGCAACCTGAGGGACCATTGTTTCTCAGGACCTTTACAGGAACACCTCCCGCACACCCTGGCTCAACAAGGAAGGCACTGTTACCTGTGGGAGGGACTGTGGAGGAAGCGGCCAGCCAGTGATAAGGCTGCTGACTAAAAAATGCGGCAAACACAGTGCCCTGAGAATTACATACCTGAGGGGTCGTACTCACTGTCTGGGGAGATGGAGCTTTGACCACCTGTGGAGGAGGGTTCACTGTTGCAAGGGACTGGTGAACTGTGGGGTACCTGTTCTGCTAGGGACGACACCACCATACTGCTGTTGAGGAATGAAGGCTGCATTTGCCTCCTGCCTCCGATACACTAGGGCTGGTGCTGAAAAGGATTGTCCCGACTGTCAATCACGTGGCTGATACTGCTGATGGTTGGGGCACTGCTTGTACTTCTTCCAATTGGGTTTCTGCGTATTTTGCCCCTAGTTCTTCTTCTGCAGTTTGTTTGGACCTTGGCCATTATTCTAAGAATGGGCTTGATGCTGGGGCTCAGTCTGAGATGGCTTCCCAGACTTGTCGGCTTTCCTGTTCCAGTTCTGTTGCTTACGAGTTTGGTACCCATACACAGTGAAGAATGCATCAGCCTTCTCCACCATTTGGCTGGCATCCCTTACCTGGCAGATCTTAGCCCACCCCATCCCGGACGATTTCAACCATTGACCCCCCCCCCCCATCCTGGCAGATTTTGGATTTGTTTTTCTTTTTTTTTTTTTTAGCTCACACCTCCGCTTTTGGTGAGAAACGATGGCATATCACAGAGAATGTGCTTACCTGAGACTATAAATGGTCAAAACAGGTGAGCCACCAAACACCTGGTACTGTATTCTGTAAAGGCGCTTGGCTGCTGTCCCAGTTTCTGTGGTTGAGGTACATATTGGAAATCACTCAGAATTGGAAGATATTTATTGATTTGGAGTAAAATAACATGTAGGACAAGAATATACTGGTTTTCACACAAAAATATAGGCGAAATAAGCATTGTTCCATTGAGTGTGCATAGCGAAATTGCCCAAATCGGTCACATATGATTCACTATGACTGTTTTTCAACATACATTTCATTTTTTCTACTTACATAATATTTTTCCACTAACATTACACCCGTTTCCACTTTAAAGAATTGTTATCACATTTTACAGGCCTTACGATTATATTTAGCGTAATATTATCGCATATGTACAATGAGAGTCAAAACTATCTTCCAGTTCCATCCAAAGATAATTTACACCTGGCGAAATACATGAAAACCCAATCTCTACTACTGCGTGTTGCAAATGGTTCGATTTTTCCACTATATGTTTGTCAAACTTTGAGAAGATAGCTGTATCTGTACATAGTGCGTGAACTCTCTATGACTGTTGTTTCAACTTACACTCTGTTTTTCAACTTATATAATACTTTCCCGCTAACATTACACCAGGTTCCACTTTACATAATTATCATATATTTACAGGCCTTACTATAATACTGAATGTCATATTATCGCCTATGAACATAGTGAGTGAACTTGCTATGACTTGTTTCAACTTACACTCTATTTTTCAACTTATATAATACTTTTCCACTAACATTACACTCGTTTTCACTTTATATAAATGTTATCACATACTTACAGGCCTTACTATTATTCTGAGAGTCATATTATCGCATATGTACAGGCCTTACTCTTACAGTGAGCGTCATATTATCGGAAGCACATACAGTATCAGTAATGTAACAAGGTGTGATATTCCTTGTCAGGGTGGGGAGAAGGTGGTGGGGGAGGTTAGGGAGGAGGAGAGTGCCGCCCTTCCCAACTTGCGCTCCTCTTCCCTCTCCCTTTTCCATTGCCCTTTCCCTTCCCTTCCCCACATCACGCAGGAATACTGCGGGGTGAAAGACGTGCTAGAGAGTGGCCCCTTCTCACCTGCCTGCTGCCCATGTACATCACATGCTCGCACTGCCTCCCTCCCACCACCACTTTCCCTTTCACCACTCACTTCCACCACACCACTTTCCCTTTCACTCCTCACTCCCGCCACATCACTCATGTCTTCCCCAGACAACACAGAAGGACCATACCTTATTTTTCTTCTCGCCGCACCTTGCCTGTGTATACGTACCAAAAATCACATTTGAAAAATGTGCAAATGACGAACCTTGCAATGGCAAAACGTATGGATACGTCGTCGGGTGTCACTGTGACAAAACGTGGGAACATATCCATATGTCGTCGGGACGCCTCGGGTTAAGCTGAGCCGTAAGCTCTGCAGGCCACGACTTTTCTAGTTGCATGTGCAGCATAAGGTCATTTATCCCCTCGTATGTGCGAGGGGTTTCATCTTTCTCCATCCACTCATCTAAGTAAGCAATAAAATGGTCGAGGAACTGAACAGCAGTCTCCTTTACTCGTAGATGCGCCTTCATAAACTGACTCCTGGCGTCATCAACTGAGACCGTACGCTTTGATGAGTGCAGCCCTCATCATCTCATACGTGAGATTGTCTCCATGAATTCTGTGGAGAATATCGAGGGCAGAGCCCTCAAACCCTCACACAAGCTAAGAAACTGGAGCTGCTTAGCTGCCTCATCCAGCTGGTACATCTGTGCCATGTCTTCGAAACAAGCTATGAATGGCTCAATTCTCTCACCTTCCTTGTATGAAGGAAGATTGAGGTGTGGGGTTGCCACATGTGCTGGGAGAGCACTCATGGAGCTCAGGTCAGCTGCACCACCTGTGCCTGAAGCCAAGGGGTCTCGCTTGAGCTTCAGCATCTCAAGTTCATGTTTCTCACGAGCCTCGTGCTTGGCACATTCGTGTTCATGTTGTTCTCATTCTTATTCATGTTCTCTCTCACATTCCTCGCGCTGTTCTCGCTCGTGTTCGCGTTGAATTCTATGTTCTTCACAGGCATCATTCACACGTTGCTGATCATACCTATACCGTGAGAGTGCATATTCTTTAATTTCCTGGGGATTGGTAAGCCCCATATCTTTGGTTTCCTGTACATATGGACTAGTAGCCCTGATGCTAACTCAACTAAGACTGAGTGGAGTAAAGACTGTGTACTGACTGCTGTTTTGCAGAGAAATGCTAATAATCAAAAGTAAAGAATACATGTACAGGCTGGTGGTGACCAGTTTTATCTAGTTAAACTGGTAGAGAAAGAAAATAATAAAAAAAAATGCAACTGACTCGGAAAACTATTACGTAAAATTAATAGAGCTGAATCAATAACCACCAGTAAGATAGTGCCTATAGACTTTAATGATAAAAAATACATAGGTGTGAGTGAGTGAGTATAATTCCATTAATATCTTTAGAGCTAGGAGTTAATATCCAGGCGAGGTCGTCAGATGTCACAGGGGAATGTAAATTTAAGAATAAAATGATGATATTACTCGAAAGTAAAGACAGGGAATTGACTAATGAAAATCAAGTAGTAAGTTTTACTTTACGGTGGCTTCCTTCGCCGAATCTCTAAGGACGAGAATTTTATAAACTTTCTCAACAGTACACAGCAGAGACTAATCGCTTACATGTGCTGGTTGTTAGTACTGTTAGCCTCTTGAGAAAGTGACTCCACCCCTGACAATCAATAACTAATACCAATAATAATGAACAGGTTCTTGCCGGTGCTTAACTCCTGGCTGGCACAACAGATTTAAGTTTAAATATGGAAGAACTGGCTTAAATAGCAGTTGTGAATAATGTAAAGAGTTTGTGCAAACTAGGAGCAGCAAACTAAACTAAGCTTAATGTGCAGAAAACACGAGTTTAAATTACATTAAGCTCAGAGAAAAGAACTGTAATTTTTTTAATTACAGTAAAATAAATTTACTTTACATGAATCTCAAAATGAATTCAAAAAGGGAATTCACAGTCACAGGGGGGCTCATGAATTCAAATAACAAAGGAAATACACTCACTCATTCATTCAAAAGCTAATCAGACCTAAGGCTAAAAAAACGAATGAAAATACTGGTCAGTGGAGGGAACAGAGCTGAAGCTACGAAAGACTAGGTCTGTATGTGTTGAACACCAAGCACTGCTATTCACTGCTCAGCTCACTTCGCCGATCACCATCTAGGTGGAGATCCAGGAAATTGCCGTACAACGGACACACTGCTCTCTACGCTGGGCACAAACGATCCTACTCTCGAGGTGGTCCAAAGCTGACTGAGTTCAAGCTGGGAAGGGGGGTAAGAGATGGCCATGTTCGCCGGAAGTAGGTGTGGCCTAACTTCAGCGGTCAACGGAGAGAGGGCGAACGATATACACACGCAGTATTATTACTCAGTGAAACACTAATGTCGTGGAGAAGGACAGTCACTTTTGGATCAGTGACGAATATTCTGAAAAAACTATCCCAATCGAAGTGCATACGAGGACAGTTAAACTGAGTGATACACAGTGGGAATACCACTAGAGTTCGTGGTTTTCTCACCAAAGTACAATGTCACGAATTTGTATAAATACACTCGCGCTAATTCGTGACACTTCTCATTTTCCTTTCCTATATTTCCTTCCCTTCACTTCTCCTCCCTTCCTTTTCCTTCCCTTCCCTTCCTCTCCTTTCCCTCCTTTCCTTCCCTTCCCTTCCCTTCTCCACTTCCCTTCCATCCACCCCTTCATACTCTCTTCTTATCCGCTCCTCTCTTTTCTCTCTGCTTTTTCCTCCAACTATTTTTCATATCCTCTTATGCACTTCTCTTTTCCTTCCTCTCTTCTTCTATTTTCTATCCTCTCTTATTGTCTCCTCTTCTCCTCTCACCTTCTCTCCCTCCTATATTCCCTCCTTTCCTCCTCTTTTCCTCCCTCTCCTCTCCTATTTTCTCTCCTTCCTCCTCCTCTCCTCTCAAATATTCCCTCCTTTTCCTCCTCTCCTCTCCTTTCCGATTTTCTTTCCTCTCCTCTAACACTTTCTCTTATTTCTCTCCTCTCCTATTTCCTCTTCTCTCCTCTCCCATATTCCTTCCTCTCACCTCTCCTATATTCCCCTCCTCTCCTTTCTTGTCTCCTCTCCTCTCCTCTGCCCCTCCATCTCGTCAATACGTCCCTTCCATTGCCTTCCTACCAGCAAGTCCTTTTCAGTCACCCAATCGGTCCCACTCTCACTTACCCTCACTGTCCCCTCAGACCTCAACCAACCACACCACTCCTTTTGCAGGCCTTGTTCATGCACTTTCTAGCTCTGGAGTGTTCTTAATTCACTGTACACTGTTCTGTTATTCACTGTCCACTGCTTGTTCATGCACTTTTTGGCTCTGGAGTGTTCTTATTTCACTCTACACTGCTCTGTTATGCACTCTTCACTACTTGTTCATGCACTTATTGGCTGTGCAGTGTTCTTAATTCACTGAACACTGCTCTATTATTCACTGTTCATTGTTTGTTTATTCACTGTTTGCTCTTGGAGGCTTGGTTGTTAGAGTGTGAGTTTGTAAGCTTCTAAATTCGGTGTCAATACTTTTTTTCGTTATATTAATTCTGTGATTCTAAGGATTTATATATATTAACTATGCATGATTCTTTTATTCACTATGTATGGCTTGCCTAATCACTTTTTGGTTTTCGAGGCTTGTTTATTCATGCCGTGATTATGGGAGTTTGAATAACTGTGCATGACTTTCTAACGAGAAACTATCGAGGAGAGTGTATGTGAGTGAGGTGGAGGAGGGGAGAGGGAGGAGTAGGCCAAGGATGAGATGGAGGGATGGAGTGGAGAAGTGTATGAGAGAGGGTGGTGTGAGCAGGGAGCAGGGCAGTGAAATGGCGCGGGACAGGGCAACATGGAGGCGATTTGTTTGTGGTCATCCCTTACAGGATTAAGGCATCTGGCAACAGACGGATAGATAGATAAGACTTTCTTATTCACTGTGCATGGGCTTGTTTATTCATTCCTGGGTGTTTTATTCACTCTATGGTCTGGGAGGCTTCTAAATATACTGTCCATGCATTCTTTAGAAGTGCTGTGAATACCTCAATTGGTCTTCCGATCTGACTAAGACGTACCGGCAAGATATCATACTTCACATCTAAGTTCTTCAAGAAGAACAGTTGGGGTCACTACCAAGGGTCAAGACGCTGTTGTGTACATACTACGAGAGAAGAGAGAGGAGGGACTAGGGAGGAGAGAGGAAGGTATTGGAGGGAGTGAGGAGGAGATAGGAGGGAGAAGGGAGGGGATAGGAACGAGAGAAGAGGGGATAGGAGGAAGAGAGGAGGAGATAGAAGAGGAGGGGATAGGAGGGAGAGAGGAGGGGATAGAAGAGGGAGAGAGGAGGGAATAGGAGGGAGAGAGGAGGGAATAGGAGGGAGAGAGGAGGGGAGGGGAGGAGGTAGGATAATAGGAAAACAGGAGGGTAGGAGAGAGGAGAGGAGAGGGAGTCCTCTCTCTCCTTCTTACCAGGGCTGCCCTCTACCATGGCCAGCTGCTCCATCGCCGCTGAGGACAAGGGGCTTAGGGCCACACCACCACCACCACCACCATCAAAACAATAACAACAACAACAACAAACACCGACAAGCACAAACAACCACAACTGCACCACCACCGGCAACAACAACAAAATAACATCAACACAACAACAAGCAACCACAACCACAAACAACCACAACTACACCACCATCACTACCACCACCACCACACCACCACCACCACCACCACATCACCACCACCACACCACCACCACCACATCACCACCACATCACCACCACCACCACATCACCATCACCACCACCACCACCACCAACAACAACAACAACAACAACAACAACAACCTCAACACAGCAGCAAACGACCACACACAACCACAACTACATCACCAGCACCACCACCACCACCATCATCAACAACAACAACAACAACAACCGTACATCAAGACAGTCCTCTCTTTCTCCCTCTAAAAGCAAACAAATAAATAAACAATAATTCATCAGACAGTAGAATAAACAATAACAGGCCTTCAGCATCAGTGTGGAAGCATGATCACCCTCTTCAAAATATATAATTATATAAAATAAAAAAAAATCCAGTAAACTCATCCCAGCCTAAATATGAGAGTGAGCGATGATTATGAAATGCTGTCGGGTTTTCCAGTTACGTTCACACATTATCAACATAATTAATGGCGCCGTGGCATAGGTTACGATCGCTGCTTGATTTCTGGGTGGCAGCAAAAAGAATTACACCAGCAAAAATAAAGCAGGTGAGTGGATGGTGTGTGTGTGTGTGTGTGTGTGTGTGTGTGTGTGTGTGTGTGTGTGTGTGTGTGTGTGTGTGTGTGTGTGTGTGTGTGTGTTCTTACCTAATTACCTCATTGTTCTTACCTAATTGTATCTTTACAGGAATGAATCAATCTCGTACTGTCCTGTGTCTTAAACCATATTTATCGTACATATCCTTAAATTTGTGAATTGTTTTGGCACACACTATTTCATTGATCAATTTGCTATTTGGGAAACTGAATTTCCTTACGTCTCTATCACCTCTCTTCTTATGCAGTGTCCTCTTGCTGATGCTTCCCCATATGTTAAGTAATCATTTATGTCTATTTTCTCCTTCCCTGATATGCATTTATATAGCATTATCATGTCACCTCTTTTCCTTCTCTCCTGTAGTGTTGGTAGATTCAGTTTATTTAGTCTTTCTTCGTACCTTAGATCCCTTAAGCTTGGTATCCATCTTGTAGCGGCCCTTTGAACTTTTTTAATCTTGTCTATGTGTTTTTTGAGATGAGGACTCCAGACTACTGATGCATACTCCAGGGTTGGTCTGATGAATGTTGTTATTATCCTTCTTAGCATGTCTTCATTTATGTATGTGAATGCTATTCTCATATTTGCAAGCAGTGTATACATGTACCGTACCTCCTCACTGATGTGGTCAGCTGGAGATAGTCTGTTATTGATAATCACACCTAGGTCCTTCTCTCTTTCTGATGTGTGTAGGGTTTTATTTCCTAATGTATAATCCGAATCAGGTCTTTTTCCACTTTTACCAAACTTGATTACATGACACTTGTCCACATTGAATTCCATTTGCCATGTATTACTCCATTCATGAAGTTTATTTAATTCTTCTTGTAGTTCTTTACAAGAGTCTGTGTTAGTAATTCTCCTTTGTAGTTTTGCATCATCTGCAAACATATTTAGATAGCTTTCATTTCCAGTGTTACTGTTTATATCATTTATATACACCAAAAACATGATTGGTGCCAGCACTGAACCCTGTGGTACTCCACTAGTCACTTCTTTCCATGATGAGCAGTTTCCCCTTAGTACTGTTCTCATTTCTCTTTTTATGAGAAAATATTGCATCCAACAAAACAATTTGCCTCGAATTCCTCCTTGATGGTACAGTTTCCTTAAAAGTCTTTGGTGTGGTACTGTGTCAAATGCTTTCTTGAAATCTAAATAGATACTGTCCACCCATCCTTCTCTTTCCCGTATTGTGTCTGTTACTCTGTCATAGTAGCTCAACAGATTAGTAACACATGATTTTCCTTTTCTGAAACCAAACTGTCTTTCTGTTATCATACTGTGTTCTTCTAGATGATTTACCCAAGCTTTTCTTGTAAGTTTTTCTAATACCTTGTTTACAACACTGGTCAGTGATACTGGTCGGTAGTTGAGTGGATTTTGTCTATTCCCTTTCTTGAATAAGGGGACAATATTTGCTTTCTTCCAAATATCAGGTAGTTTACCTTGACTCAAGGATTTCTTGAAAATTAAAAATAATGGTTTACTTAACTCCTTAGCACATTCTCGTAGCACCCAACATGAAATTTCATCAGGACCATTTGCTTTTCCTCTGTCTAATTTACTTAACTCCTCCTGTATTACTTTTTCTGCTATTTGTATATCTGGTAGTATGTGTGGACATGCCTGTTCCACATAGTCCCTCTCAAAATTTTTTTCTTCTGTTAAAACTGACTGGAAATTCTTTTTTAGTGCTTCACAAATATCTTTCTCTTGTGTATAGGTGATTCCCTCGTCCGTAATGGATTGTATTATATCTTTTACTTTGGTTTTGCTTCTGATGTAGCTGTAAAATAGCTTTGGTTGATCACTACTTTTATTTATTATATCCTCCTCAAACTGTTTTTGGGCTTCCCTCCTTATCCTTGTATAATCGTTTCTTGCCTGTTTGTAATTATTATATGCCCTTTCACTATTGTGTCTTCTGTATCTATTCCACAACAAATCTCTTCTTTCTTTTGATTTTTTACATTCTGTACTGAACCATTTCTGTATTTTCTTATCTGCTTCTTTGTGCTGTGGGATGTACTTCTGGACTCCTATTTCAAAAAATTCACAGAATTTTTTACATACTGCATTTAAATCTTGTCCTCTAAGCTCTTTTTCCCAATCAACTTCTAAGAAATACTTCTTTAGGCCTTGATAATTTCCCTTTTTATAGTTTAGGCTCTTTTTGTAACTTTCATTGCTGTTAACTATGTCATATGCTATCGTGAAGTTGTAATTTAGTACTGCATGATCGCTTTTGCCGAGTGGAGGGTGATATATTAAACTGTCAATATCATTTTCTTGCCTAGTAAATATTAGATCTAGCACTGAAGGTACATCGAGTCCTCTTTTTCTGGTGGTTTCCCTCACATGTTGCGTTAGGAAAAACTCTTGCACGAGATCCAGGAGCTTTTGGTCCCAACAGCTTTCTTGGCTAATTATATCTAGAGTATTCCAATTTATATTTGTATTAAAATCTCCAGTTAGTATAATTCTTTCCGATTTCTCTTCCATTTTATGTAGTAATGCTCTTAAACTCTGAATTGTACTCTCTGCCAGGTCCTCATATTCGTCTCTTTCCCATGTGTTTGATCTGGGTGGCATGTACAAATTGGCTACAATTACTTTCCCTTCTGATGTGTTGATCTCTACTGCAATCAGTTCTACTTGTGAGGGTATGTCTAGTTTTTTTTCATTGACTTTTAGATTTTTCTTAGTTAATATTATAATTCCTCCTCC
>NC_137069.1:40058587-40091087 GCF_032717465.1 Coenobita brevimanus
GAGGATGATGATGCAAGTAATGAAGACTCCTAATGACCGTGCCTGCCACACTACTGAGAGGCTAATGAGGGTAATTAGGGCGGGATCCAGGGTCTTTAGGCCCGGTACCGTGCCTCCTTATCACGCTAATTACTCGGGCTTCTGGTAATTAACATGTTCATTGTTGGGGTGTTGATGACGGTGATGATAGTGATATTTAGATGACTGGAATGGGAAGTTGACTGGGTATATGTAAGTGTGTGTGTGTGTGTGTGTGTGTGTGTGTGTGTGTGTGTGTGTGTCAGAGAGAGAGAGAGAGAGAGAGAGAGAAACACAAAACTCCCACGCCATCATGCTCCACACCACCACAGCACAACCACACTACATCACACTACAACCATACCTCACCACCACACCACAATTCACAATCCACACCACACCACAACCACTTTCACCACAATCACACTATCCTAACCCTCACTATCACACCACCACACTGTCACACTATCTTTAGACATCCATACCGCCGGACTCCACACTACGGCTCTCTACACCCATACCAACATACTACAAGTCACAGTATCATACTGTCACACTTAACATAACTACACTAACATCATCACATACTACACTACATTACAGTGCAAACATAACTGCAGATTCCTCACCATATAACTTTATGCACAACTACATCTACTACTGTCTTCATACACACACACACACACACACACACACACACACACACACACACACACACACACACACAGAACTATCATATCACTATTTAGGGTCTGGCATTAAAACACACACACACACACACACACACACACACACACACACACACACACTAAAAAAGCGAGGTGAAGGATGGCAGCAGACAGGCAGACTGGTAAGAGAGAGAAATTTAGAGATAAGAATCTTTACGAGACAGTGGCAGACAGCGAAACAGAGATAAGAGATGGAAATTAAAAATAAGTCTTAATGTCCGGATGATACAGGATAAGAGGCAGAGGAATTAAGAATGTAGAATAACTGGGGGGAGGGCAGCGAAATGGCAGGGGACAGGGCGACATGGAGAAGATTTTTTTTTTTTTTTTTTACATGTCCGATTCTGGGCAAAGGCTTCAGGGCCTATTTCTTGGGGGCAGTGACCTCTCCCAAGGCCCAGTAGTCCTCCTACACCTCCACATTTCACCACTTCGGCGCTAACACCCACCGTCCATATTGAATACATGCTAGGGCTGTCTCACGGAGGATTGGTGTATTGGTATCAGCGGGGGCATTTTTATGACATGTCGGCGGGTCATCTGGTAGATCAGGAAAGTCTGCTTTTAGGAAATTCAAATCCTTAAACTGTTCCCTGCCCCAGCCGGGATTCGATCCTGGGTCCATTAGGACTGCAGGCCGCCTCTCTACCGATTCAGCCACCGCCTCCCATTATGGGATTAAGACGTCTGGCTACAGATGGATGGAGAGATAGACAGATAGATAGATAGATAGATAGATAGGACAGACTGATTGATAGATAGATATATAGATAGACTGACTGATAGATAGAATGGCTTTATCTATGCAGTAAATTAGGTGAATAGTCGCGTAATAATAAAACAACCTTATCTTTAACTTTACTTTGTGTCCTTTACTTCAAGGTCTCTCTGAGCATTATATCTCTTGCAATACTACTACTACTACTACTACTACTACTACTACTACTACTACTACTACCTGCTCTAAAATTCTCATCCATCTATTTTGAATGCCGAGTTGTAGCATTAGATTCACACTAGAATATAATGCTAGTAACAAAGAAGTGCAATGGAAAAGATATAGTAGCTGAAGTACTGTCTTATTCCGTCACTGAGCTACGTGAAATAAGTTGCAAAAAAGTCTGAAAATCTGGGCCAAGTTAAGGTGAAAGGCTTAAAATTTGGGCCAAGTTAAGGTGAAAATGGTATATAGTCTGCCATCAATGAGAGAGAGAGAGAGACAGAGAGAGAGAGAGAGAGGAAACCCGAGGAAGTATTGGTGGTTGAATTAGGTCAAGGAGTAGAAATAAGAAACAGGTTAAGACGATAGAACCAAGGAAGTATTCCCCCCAGTGTCTTGCTTCCGAAACTAAGATATTCTGGAAGGAGTTGAGAGGAACTTGGTGTGTACCTGTGTTCCTTGATTAGTGGGTGTAAAGATGTTAGTAATTTTGGTGTGTTCCTTTATTAGAGGGTGTTTAGGTGTTAGTAATTTTGGTGTGTTCCTTTATTAGTGGGTGTTTAGGTGTTAGTAATTTTGGAGTGTTCCTTGATTAGTGGGTGTTTAGGTGTTAGTAATTTTGGTGTGTTCCTTTATCAGTGGGTGGACAGGTGTTAGTAATTTTGATGTGTTCCTTGATTAGCATGTGTTCAGGGCTCTTTATCCTTTCCACAGCACTTCTTCCTGACTAGCATCGTATTCTAATGCTAATCTATTGTGACAACTCAGAATTCAAGGTTGAGAGATGGTAATTTTAGGCCAGAGTAAAATGGATATAGGAAGAATTACCATTTGATTAGACGAAAGTGTTCTAGAAGAAAGTGTTCCCCTCGCGGTACTGCCGTAACGAATAATTACATCCAGGTGATCAGTGGAATTATGCTAGCCAGGTGCAACCATATTAGGCTCAGGTGATACCCTATCATTAACCGCAAGAGCCGGGAATGTCAAGTACCGTTCAACCCTCCTTCTGATTCACAATAACTTCCCTCCAATCGTGGCCAGTGATTCCGGCAGCGATGGAGGAACTAGCCATGGCGGAAGTCGCACCTGCTCCAGCGCCAGGTGTGCTACGAATCTCTGGACAATTCGACGATCTTTGGAAACTAAATATGGAAATGTACAGCCTAAACACACACACACACACACACACACACACACACACACACACACACACACACACACACACACACACACACACACACACAATTATTTTCCACGTTCAGTTCAAGAGAAATTTACACCTAGCAAAACACAAAAATACTTCTATCTTTACTAATACGTGTCTCATGTGGGTCGACCATGCCTCTCACAAGTAAACTTTATTATTATTATTATTATTATTATTATTATTATTATTATATGTGGTAGGTGGGGGCACTCACCATCCACTCACTCGATGTAGTGCTGCTCTCAGGTGTCTGCTATTTCCTCTTCTCCATCCATATTTCCTTCCACCCTCCTCTGTATTTCTTTCCTTCATTCTTTCCTTGTCCTTCTGCCTACGGGTGACTTTACACTCCCTCTTCTGTCTTTCTTTCCTTCATTCTTTCCTCGTCCTTCTGCCTGTTGGTGACTCTACACTGAGTTACAAGCCAAATGATTTCCTGTACACCAGGAAAACATTTACTACGCTGTATGGCAACCATATAACCAAATATTGGCGCCCGGTGGTCTAGTGGGTAATTATTGCGCTCCAATTGGATTGAGCAGATGCAGGTTTATATCCAAGGGGTGGTTGGGGTTTATTGCTCACGTAATGCCACCCAGGGATGAGTGAGGCTGTTCGCTTTCATCTTAAATGTCAGAACCAACTCCCTTGCCCCAGGCTCCTACGCTCCTCATGGGGCAAAGTAGGACTGGATGATGGATGGATGGATGGATTATTATTATTATTATTGTTATTATTATTATTATTATTATTATTATTATTATTGTTGTTATTATTATTATTATTATTGTTGTTGTTGTTATATGATTATCATTATTATTATTATTATTATTATTATTACTATTATTATTATTATTATTATTTTTTATGTTGAAGAGCTGAGAGACATAAGAGCATGATGCCGTATTATAGGTATTGCTGAGGTCTGGAAACCAAGTAGGGCATGCCAGACTTCTCTGACACTTACATATTGATCTTCTGAGGTAAACAAGGAAATGAAGAAAGAGAACATATAATAGCAAATCAACATACTTCCTTCATAAATGGATTACGAGTGAGGTTGTGAAAATGATGTCTTATTTTCCACTCAGTTGATGTGAATGAAAAAAAAAATGGTACTGAAATAACACATACCAAGCTGTGTTTCAAATCTCTTCGTCCCATGCTTATCAGGTATGATAAAATGAACAACAGTACCTTTTTCGCTCACCGTACATTTTCTAAACTACTTGTACTCTCTGGAAATAAATACTGTACATCAGTGTAATAACGATAAATATGCTCTTCTACTTACATTTCTGCGGTATGGTTACAGAGGAAGCAACTTACCTGCAAAAGTAATATACCGGTATGTTATTAGTATGAGAAAGGATTTGAAGTTCACATACGTTTATGTCAGTTGTAATAAACAATCAGTCATGGTAACAGTAGAAGTACACACACACACACACACACACACACACACACACACACACACACACACACACACACGCGCGCGCTTCAACGATGCATCTGACTCGTGATAAAACTTCCACCCACTAATTTTATTCATTCACCAGTAGAACTTGTCCTTAACCTGTGACAAGAGGGAGAAATATGAGCTGGGAGTGGAAATGTGTGTGTGTGTGTGTGTGTGTGTGTGTGTGTGTGTGTGTGTGTGTGTGTGTGTGTGTGCGTGCGCGCGCGCGAAGTAAGAGTCTGTAAGAGAGGTAAGGTGTGGGAAAGGTGCTGGTGTTGGGGGTACCTACGTTCATAACAATACAGGTGTTCCAACAGGCGTGGTGGAGAGAAGGCAGGTGTGGGGAAGACAAGGAGTGATTTGGTGGTAGTGTGGTATTGTGGTAGGGATATGGTGATGGTGATACAGACAGTGGTGGTGTGGTGTGGTGTGGCGTGTTTTTTTGTTTTTTTTGGTGTGGTGTGGGGAGTGACCAAGACAAGTGTAGTGTGGCACGTGTTTACTAAAAAAAAAAAAGAAGGAACCCAAGGCTGTCAGGCTGAAAAAAAAAAGTCATTGTGTAAAGAAAAGGGATGAAGTAGAAATCCAGAATCAGAATTCGTTCATTCCGAAATTGCTTGACATACATCATTAAACAAATTGGAGGTCATAGGCAGAGGGAAAGATATATTGAAGAAAACAGTCTCGGAGAGAGAGAGAGAGAGAAAGAGAGAGAGAGAGAGAGAGAGAGAGAGAGAGAGAGAGAGAGAGAGAGAGAGAGAGAGAGAGAGAGAGCACAATGAAGAAAGCAAAACTGAATCCAAAAGGTGTGTGTCAGTTGAGAAAAGTGAAAGGCAGGTATGAGTGGGTGTGAGAAAGTGAGTCAATGTGAGAAAATGTGAGAGAGTGTGCAGAGATGAATGCATAGAATGGCATAGTTAAACAGACAGACAGATAGTGACACTTAGAGAGGCGTAAATAGACAGACAGACAGAAAGACAGACAGATAAAGAGGCACAGATTGTTATAGACAGACAGACAGATAAATAAGTATAAACAGATAGATAAATGAACAGATAGATAGACAGGTAGATGGCCAGATATTTTATTAATCACAAAACAGTGAACTGATGCCCACACCCCATAAGAAAAAAAAAATAACGGTTGAAAAGAAGGTAAAATTAATCTAAAAATGTAGGCCAGGTAGGACAGGTGTGTAGCCAGGTGAGGACGCCTTTCTCACCTGTGGAATGTGGACGGGGGTGGGATAGTGCAGGATAGAATTACCTTATATTACATCACCTGTCCTCACTCCTACCTCTACGCCCTTCTTCATACTAATATCCACGTTAAACCTTCATCCTTTCATATATCTTCACACTGCTTCATATTACGTTCATACTGACTCATACTACGTTCCTATTCCTTCATTCTTATTTCATATTGCATCACCTGTTCTCACTCCCATCCCTACGTCCTTCTTCATACCAATTTCCACCTTAAGCCTTCATCCTTTCATATTTCTCCATATTGCTTCATATTACGGTCATATTGCTTCATACTAATTTCATACTAGGCTACTAAAATCCACCTTGAGCTGTCATGAATGACTTTGTGTCATAAAATACTTTGTGGTTCTTTTGTGGTTGAGTTGTAGTTGAGTTATATATATATTTTAGACTTGTGGTCGAGCGGCTTTTATATCTTGTAGTAGCTTCCCATTTGTCATGTTGTGACAGGAGAGGTAAAGAATAGTATAGGACTATTTTTATTTGTCTTGGAAATATTAACAAGTCCCTCACACAAAACGGAATATAGAGTCTCGCTCCCTCTCTCTCTCTCTGTCTCTCGAGTTGCTAAGGCCTTCTCCCCTTCGACCTGCCTCTAGTATCGCTTGTCCCCTTCTGAGCTCTCTTTCCTAAATTCTGGTGAAACAGGAGACGTATCACGTGTCTTCCTCGTGGATGGAAAGTTTAAAGAAACCTGTGTGTGAGTATGTGTGTATATGTGCGTGTGGTCACCAGGTCTTTGTTCACGAGAGGACTGCTGACAGCTAACTGCATCATCTCCTTACTGGCCGCTGTCGTCAGCTTTCCTCAGTGTAACTTGCAAACCTCATTTCCTTTTCCCAGGCTCGCAGAGGGCTGTCTATCTATCTATTTATCTATCTATCTATCATGATTTGTAAATATAACATGTAGTCCTACATCTGCTCGGCCGCGCGAAAATGGCGTACCATCGACAGTTAATAGTCCTAATATATTAATACATACTACATACACATTATAATGAACTTATAAGCTAATTAAGTGAAATACATAATATTGTAAAGTAACATAATTGTATGAATACTGTATACATATATTATTCATGGTAAATAGTGATTATTCAGTAATATTACATTTTAAACAAGTTGTATACATATTTGAATAAACGCATTAAAGTAAATTATTTAACTTTAATACAGTATGTACTTGGGTTATTATAGTGAAATTGCATACATGCAAGAATAAAAAATAGTTTAAATGAAGATTATGATAAGAGTTATTAATATTTCATTTAAAGATAATGGTACTGGTCTGCCATATATGGGTCATTCTTCTTTGTATTTTATATATATATATATATATATATATATATATATATAATTAATACTATAAACAAAATATATACACTTTATTCAGGGTGGTTAACTGTGATGTTAACTCTCCCCCCACTAAATAATGACTCCAAATTAGCAATTCTTGCATGCATTCTGTGCACTGCGAACAGCAGTACTGCAACTACAATGCAGACGATTATAAAGACAGTAGGTGCTGGGCTATACACATAATATGGGTTGAACATACTCAAACTCAAATCTTCCCAGGGCTTCATTGTTTCATTGATCAGCTGCATAGTTTCAAACTTAGGTTAAGTCAGCTTAATACTTGTGCTCATGTTTAAGTTCATATTAGGCAGTGGGTGGAAATGTTTGTGTGTATGGTTGAGAATGGCGTAGTGATTGATGGTGGATAAAGTAGACATGGCTGGTGTAAATACCGCACAGTAGTGTGGTGCTATGTATAATCCTGATGCTGATGTATGAGATGGTGGTATATCTGGACAGACTATGTAAACTGATGTGTTATGAGGGAAATAAAAAAAACTGTGAGTGTCCAATGCATTGATGGTGTACAAGTTTATCTGGAGCAAAAGTGAAGTTGCAATGATGATGAATATTGTTATTGCTGATGATAGCCATTTCACAAGGGACCGCATCAGTAGGCTGAAACGTGAAAATGTACGCAGGACAAAGATGAACAGCATGTAAGGATGTGCGGCACTTTCGTTCAATCGTTGACTCACTTGCGAAAGTGACAGTGTCCCGTCACTTGGAGACCATGATGAGTTCGGTGTCTGTGTTGATGTTGATGATGACCAAAGTGTTGTTATTTTTATAGGGGAAAGGGTGTATTTGGTATACTGTGAACAGGTCTTCAATGATGAATGGTACATGAACTACCACTGATGTTGGTGTTAGTGTTGCTTCTAAATACGGGTAATATTGCATAAATTCCCTACTGCGGAACAATGGCTTCAATTTATGTTTATGTATGCCTTGACTAACTATCTGACGTAGCTCATGAACTGGGAGTAAGTCATTTGTGATCTTGCCATCACCAGCATTCGAAATTCCTTGCATAAGTGCCCTGAAACAATCTCTAGTGTTCTCTAATTGTAGTAGAATCGTGTCAATATGTTCTGTGATGATGGAGAAGTGCTGGAAAAGAGTAACGTTTCCCTCTAATTCATTTATTTTATCTACACTCTCGAGAGCTACGTTTTCTGCTTGTTTCAGATTTTTCACAATTGTCTTCATTGCTGAGTTCTGTCCTGTGATGAATTTATCTTGGTATGTTAGTACCTGAGCTATCTTATTAAATTTGTTGTTTATTTCTTTAAGGTCATCCTCTGTAGCCAATCCAAAGATGTTCCCAAGAACTGTGCCGCCCAGATCGAACAAACCGCGCTTTTGGCGAGTACGTGTGATGTTGTTCCTGTCACTCAGTACCTCCGTTCCATAAGATGGGAGATCTTGGATCATGACGAGCATAGTTGACTTCGCCTGTTCTAGTTTCCATTTCGCTAACTTCACCATTTCATTCACTTCCTTGGTGTTATGTGCTTGTGAAACATAATTTCCTATCTTGAAGTCCAGAGTTCGCATCGGCGTCACAAGTCTTTCTAGATAAGTAGGTAAGTCATACAAGTAATCTAGACTTATTTCAGTACTCATGACGTCCTTAACGATTGTAGTCGTGGCCGTTGGAGCTATGAGGCATCCTTGTCGGACTATATGCTTGGGGTCTAGGTGCGCATATACTCTTACTATGTAGAGGAGAATCCATAGCATAAGTCCCTTCATCGTAACCTACCGAAAAAAAAAAAATCTATTAATTTCCTATAAAGCTGTGGTTGATGATAGTGATGTTGTGCGTTACGGTTGACTGTTATTTCATTTATAGAAGGAGTTTAAATCGATATTTAATTCTCGTAAATGATGTACTGTAGATTTTATTGGAATAGTTGCACCTATGTTCGATTGTTTGGTATATGACCTTAATTACTTTTTGTAATCATTGTTGTGTTCTTGCTTGGTTTCTTGAGGTACGTTCACCTGTTCGGTTGTATCCGAGGCTGAATAATTATGTGATAATTCCCTTGAAACTCGTTTTAAATGGTCAATATGAACTTGTTTCTCCTCGCCACTTGAAAGTGACTTAATTAAAACTTTGTTTGCTTTTATGTTAATTACTCTGTATGGGCCCTCAAATGTTGGGGATAATTTATTGTCTCTCGTATGAATGACTCCGTAAACAATGTCTCCTAAGCTGATAGGTGAATCTTTTGCCTTCTTGTTAACCCGCCCCGTCCCGACCACTTTCTCACCAATGGTACCCCCCAATCCCGACCATTTTTGGACCCAAATTTTTTTTGCTAAAACTTTCGCTTTTGGTCAGAAACAATGGTCAGTCACAAATAAATTGTTCCCCGGGGTCCATAATTGCCTTAAACAGGTATGCCTTGGTCACACCTGGCACCGTGTTCTCTGTAGGTGGTCTGAGCCTCTAACGTTTTCTATGGTATTATAAGTCTGGGAAACCAATGAAAGTAAGTAGATATGTATTTATTACAAACATAAAAACATGTGATAAAAGAGTAAATTGGATTTTATACAAAAATAGAGCTGAAATAAGCATTGTACCATCGTGCGAAATGAGCAAAATCAGGCAGACTGGTCACGATGAATCGCTAACATCTGAAAATCATGATACATATCATTTTTTTTACTTACATAATACTTCTACAATAACATTATACCATTTTACATTTTATTGAACTGTTTTTACATATTCACAGGCCTTTCGATAACATTTAGCGTAATGTTAGCGCTTATTTACGTAGTGAGTGAACTCGCTGTGACTGTTGTTTCAACTCGTATTGTGTTTTTTCTACTTACATAATACTTTCCTAATAACATTATACACTTTTCAACTTTATAGAACTGTTTTGAGATAATTTCAGGCCTTACGTAAATATTTAGCGTAATAATAGCGCATAATAACACACACGGTGAAGTCGCTATGACTACTATTTCAACTTACAACCTATTTTTGTACTTATATAATAATTCTCCACTAACATTGCACATGTTTACACTTGATATAATTGATATCACATAATTTCAGACCTTACGATTCAACTGAGCGTCATATTAGCGCGTACTTACACAGTGAGTGTTATCGCGATATCATTTGTTTCATATTACACTAGTATTCAACTTATAAATTACCTTACTACTAACATTACAACAAATTCCACTTTATATAATTCCTATCACATACTTACTGACCAGAATGTTCTACTGAGCGTAATATTTTCGCAGATTTACACAGTGGGTGTACTCGTGACATCAATTATTACAACTTACACTATTTTTCAACTTATACGTTTTATTCATGCTAACATTACACCCGTTTCCACTTTATATTCTTGCTATCACATATTTACTGACCAGAGTGTTATACTAAGCGTCATATTTTCGCAGATTTATACAGTGGGTGTAGTTTTCATATCACTTCGTTCAACTTACACTATTTCTCAACTTATACATTACTTTCCCGCAAACATTACACCCGTTTCAAGTTTATATAAGACTTGGCACATACTGACTGGCCTTACCATTATACTGAGCGTCATATCGCCATCCCACACAGTTTCAGTAGTGTAGGAAGTTATGGTACTCTCTGAAACATGGCTGAAGGCACAACGCAACATTGGTGGTGGTGAGGGAGGTGGAGAGCTGCGCCTTTCATCACTCGCACTTCTCTTCCCTCTCCCTTTTCCTTTACCCTTTCCCTTCCCTTTCCTTCCTTTCCCCACATCCTGGGGCTGTGTGGAGGAAGTTTGGGAATATTGTATGGCGAAAGACGTGCTGGGGAGTGGCTCCACCTCCTCTCCCCTAGGCCTATGTGCACCACGTGCTCGTGCTGCCTCCCTCACACCACTTCCCTTTCACCCCGCACTCCCACCACACCACTTTCGCCTTCCCCAGACAAAACACTAGGCCATACTTTATTTTGCCTTCTCGCCCCACCTTCTGATCCTCGGGGTGAGATTTTTCCTTCCCCAACCACGAGGCAACATCACGTCCTAAGCCGCCGTCATCGTCATCGTCCTCATCCTCGTCCTCATCAGAATCTCTCTCTAGGGGATGGAGAGAGGTCCATGCAGGTGTTTTGGGTGCAGGCTGGCCTTCCCTTGCCTTACGATACGTGACATACCGCTTTTTCCGGGGCGAAGGGACCTCCTCATCACTGCTTGTTATTTCCTCCTCAGGCTGCACATAATCTCGATCCACCACATCATCATCAAGTGGAGAATCACTATCTCCAGTGAAGGCATCCAGGGCGGATTGTATTTCGTCATCTGAGAGACCTTTACGCACCATGTCTGACCTGGGTCACTGCTAACGGGTGAGTGACCGAGACAAGGGCGAGCGCAGGTCACGCGGGGTCTGGGACGCTGCCCGCCTGGGGGCAGGTAGGGGAGGCTTGGGTACGTGGGTGAATCGAAAATCTCGCGCGAATTTTGAAAGTTGTGGAAATTATGAACCTTGCAATTGCAGGACGTTGAAGTACGTCAACGGGATTGGCAGTGACATAACGTGAGGACGTGGAAGTACGTCGACGGGACGCCGCGGGTTAAATGCCTCTGTCATTTCTTCCTTGGACATCGTTAATTGTTTTTTTACTCTTTTGTGAATGTCCTGGAATTCACGTAAACGGAGTTTAGAGTAATCATCGTAATTATATATAGGCATGCTGTCACCTTCTAGGAGCTCATATGGTAATTTTTTATCTGTGCCATATATAATGAAATGTGGTGTGTCACCAATGGATTTATTTATAGACCCATTAATTGAGGCCTCTACTCTGGGAATCCAATCATCCCAGCTTGCATAATTTTCACTGAGAATGTGTCGTAGCACATCTAATACCTTTTTATTTTGTCTCTCTACCAACCCATTCGATGCTGGGTGATAGGCCAAAACGTTAACCTTTTTGATGTTGTATTGTTTACATATTTCCTGTAAGATCTCAGAATTAAATTCTCCTCCATTATCACTTATTAATACCTTTGGGGTAGTAAAGCGACATATTACATTATCTGTTATTGCCTTTGCTACTGTCTCTGCTGTCTTATCTTTAATTGGAGCTAAAATGACATAACGGGAAAAATGATCTGTTGCTACGAATAAGTATAGGTTATTATTGTATGATAATGGCATCTTGAGTAAATCAACAGCGACAACGTCCCATGGTTGATGTGGTACAGGGTAATTACCCATCGGTGCAGGTGTGATTGGGTATCCTTTGTGTTTCGCACATGATTCGCATCTGTCTATATGATTGTTTATATCTTTTCGTAATGAAGGCCAGTAATATAATAGCTGGGCTTGGTTGAATGTCTTATCCTTTCCAGGATGTCCTGCATGTGGGCTGTCGTGTATCAATCGTAATACTTGGGGTATCATGTCATTAGGTACTACCAACTGGTTAGTATTTCTTTGGCGTTTTGGTTGTTTAGAGTTAATTTTGTATAATGTATTATTGACCATTGTGAATTGTTCAAGTGGGACATGAAGTTTGGGTAATTGTATGTCATCTCCACTTTCTAACTTGTATATTACTTTTGACCATATTGGGTCAAGTCTTTGTGCCTTTGCGATATCATCGTGGTTTGGGATATTTCCTTTGAGATCTAACGCCGCGACCTGAATTGTGTTCGGGTTCCTAGATAATGCGTCAGCTACTATGTTCATTTTACCTTGTATATAATGAATTTGTACATTGTAGTTTTCAACTGTACATTTCCATCTTGCTCTCCTCCCAGAAAGGAGTTTTTCTTTAAACATACCCACCAGTGGTTTATGGTCGGTGAATAAGTGGATTTCGTAACCATATACCAAATCTCGAAACTTTTGTAATGCAAAAACCACCGCAAGTGCCTCTAAGTCTGTAGTGCAATAATTTTTCTCCGCACCTCTTGTTTGTCTGCTGGCAAATGCAATTGGTTGATTCTTTCCTCTTTTATCTTCCTGCATCAGTACAGCCCCTAATCCTTTAACTGATGCGTCTGTACAAATAAGAAATGATTTCGTGTAATCCGGATATGCTAAACAAGGTGCATTTGTTAGTTTAATTTTTAGATTGTTAAATGCCCTTTTTTGTTCTTCTTCCCATTGGAATACAGCATCTTTTTTGAGTAGTTGGAATAGAGGGAAGGCTATATGAGAGAACTGTGGTACGAATGACCTATAGTACCCAGCCAGACCTAAAAATTGTCTAACTTCGTCAGTCGTAGTGGGTTCAGGAAAATCTCTCACTGCCTGTATTTTGTCATCAGTGGTGTGAATACCATCAGAACTTAATTTGTGGCCTAAGAAATTTATTTCGTTAAAGCAAAATTTGCATTTAGAAAGTTTAATTTTTAATCCAGCATCACTAAGCTTTTGTAAGAGTAAGTCTAATTTCCTGACATGATCCTTAATATTCTTCGTTGCGATTATAATATCGTCAAGATAAACAAATATTCCTTGTCCTAAAATTCCGGACAATACGTAATTCATAAGACGCTGGAATGTGCCTGGGGCTGTCCTCAGTCCCATTGGCATTCTTGTATATTGATAATGGCCTCTGTTTGTTGAAAAGGCAGTGTATTTACGTGACTCCTGAGATACCGGAATCTGATAGTAGCCGTTTAGGAGATCGATGGTCGAGAATATATTATTCTCAGGACCAATATTCTGTAGAACATCGCTTAGCAACGGCATGGGAAATATGTCTGGTATTGTGTGATTATTTAGTTTACGGTAATCTACTACCGCACGCATTTCTCCATTTCGTTTGGGCACAAAGAAAAGGGGGGCGTTCCACGGGGAAACTGAAGGCTCAATAATTCCAAGCTTTAACATTTCATCGACATACTGATTTGCAAGTGTACGTTGGAGTGTGGTATGCAGTAAGCTGGTACGAAAATTGGTGGTGTTTCTGGGTGCACATTAATCATGTGATTAATCAAGTTAGTACACCCTAATTGTTCTCCGGGCAATGCTACGGTGTCCCTGTGTGTTTCCAGCAGGGTTAACAAATCATTTTCTTCGTCAAATTCACCTGAGTGAATTAAATTCTCTTTTATTCTTTCTCTATCCGTAGATTTTATCTCACTTGTTACTCCACCAATATTTATTTCCTTCACAGGGGCGAAACATTTTTCAATATTAACTATGCAAGTTCCCTTTTTCAACTGAACTTCCCCATTCATGTGATTAATAATGAATATCTGAGTTAGCCCTTCGTCGTTCGTATGACATAATGCGTTTTCTACTGACAATCCCTTTACTTTACATAATTCTTCTAAGACAAGAACAGTACTATTCCGTAATTTGCTCTTTATGGTAACCTTCTTGTATGAATTAGGTGGTATAACTAAATCATTAGTGAGATGGGCTGGAAAAATTGATAAATCAGTACTGTTATCTGGGTCACTAATTCTGGAGGATGGGGTTGCTGGTGTAAGTGGATCTATACACTCATCTGTTTGTGTATGTTTGTTTAAGCCTTTAATATTACCAATTCTTTTTGGCTCTCTTCTACCAATCGGTGAGGGCTCTGAAGTTATTTCCTCTATGAATTCATTATCAAAGTCTATTCCATTCATTTGTGGGAGTATAGTTATGTTCTCAGCTCTCATGGATCTTAAGCCTAGTAACATATGAGCTTTAATTGCTAAGTTTTCAACAATATAGAAAAATGCAGAGAATGGTCTTGTAGTTTCTGTGAAACTGAGATTTAATCTTATCATACCTTTCACTGTAATCTCTTGTCCATCTACTGTGTATAAATCTAAATCAGCTTCATCCAGAAAAGTTACTTTCTTTTTATTTTTAAGAATTCTATTTAGTTCTTCATGTGTTATTAAGTTCACTGGAGAGCCTGTATCTAAAAATAAGGAAACGTTTTGATCCTCACATACAGCTGGTATCAAGATACACTCATTTCCCAACATGCCTCCTATGTGAAGTTTAGCCTTGTTCTTCTTTACGTTTGTTCGTTTTTTGTCATGACTTGGTCTTCCCCCGATTTGAACATAGACACAATTTTTTCTACTGTTTTGCAATCACTAGTCCAGTGCCCTTGGTATCTATGATGCCTACAGTAAGGACCAAATCCTTGTGTCTTTTGTTTATCCTCTTTTGCCTTGATAAAGCATTCATACCTTGTGTGTCCTGGTTTTGCACAATAATGACATAGAATGGACCTATCCCTTGACTGTGACCTACGAGGTGATTTCCCATAAGAAGTGCTGTTTATGGCGCGAGACCTGCTCGGGCTGCGCGAAAACTTATGAAACTGCCTGTAGGAAGGCGTCTGGGAACGATTTCTAGGCGTCTTTGTTTGTTTGGGCTGCCTTATTTCTGGTCGCGATCGATTTTGTTCTCTGTTTGGGGTCGGTGTAGATGTTTTCACAGCTGATACTGTCTCAGGTACCCTGATTCTACCAGAATGTGCATGTGTGTCGACCACACCTGCTTTACTGCACTGCATCTCTACCTCGTTCATTAAGTCTAGCAAGCACATTCCTGGGGTGTTCGCGATCGTCTTGGCGATCTTAAGGGTCCCATCAGGTAATTTACACAAGGCAGCTACATAACCAATGATGTCCATGACGAGGTCTGGGGACATCTTTCCATCATCTGTTATCCAATTAGAATTCTCCAGAGTAGCTAATAGAGTTCTCTTGATTGTGGAGACATCAGCAGTTATTTCACTGAGCACATGGTTTGTAGTGTGCTCCCTTACAAGATCTACAATTTTATGTAATTCTGGAATTATACCTGGCAAGAAGTTCATACCTCCAGAAAATTTCTTCAGAAATTCAGTTTTAAATTCATCATATGTCCTAGCACGATGTAGCTTATCGGAGCGCAATAACTTGCTTGCTGGACATCTTTCCTGGCTTATGCAAGATGAAAAAATAGCAATTTTCTCTTGTTCATCTAGTATGCGGCGCTTGATGAACATTTGTTCGCACTGACTGACTAATGAAATGACATCAATGCGATCTTTGTCTGTGCCAGAGAATTTTGGGGCAGTCTTATCCTCATGATACACAAACACGTGAGGTGTGGTTTTTAGATCAGCGGTATTTGTTTCTTGATCCATTTTTAATGATTGCCCTGTTAATTCAACTTGTACGTGTTTATCGTTGTGTGAGGTAATGGTGGAATATGTATGACCGGACCGGTGAACCCTGTTAAGTATATTGGCATACGTATGCAAGGCAGCGGCAAAGTCGACACTCTCTATGTCTGAGGGGGTTTCCCACTCATCATCTGAAACTCCCATATTTGTTTCTTTATCTTTAGCGTGTGGTGAGGTTTGTACAAGGGGTGGGCTGTCTCTTAATTGTGAGTCTGATGTTGTGGCAATTTGTGTGTCATCTGGTATTAACGTGGGTGGTGGCGAAAATATTCCTGTCATTAAGATATGGTGTTATGAAATACGCCTCTTGTTTATTTATGTCCTAGCAAACTAGATGAGTAAATAAGTTGAATATAGCTAATTTTAGCACTGAGAAGAAATGAGCAAGTATAATTTTACCCACTTGATACAGATCGTAGAGGTGTGTCGATACAAAAGTCGATCTCGGAAGAAAAATACAGGTTTGATTGAAGATCTCTTGATAATTCTAGTGGTGTGTTGATGGACGATATTACTCAGGAAATTCCATGGCCTGGTATTTGTAGTGGTTAACGGCTGTCCCAGGCAAACCTCAGCATAGAACGTCGAATTTCCAACTTAACTGTGAAAATAAATGAGTATGAGTAGGAGCTATGTGAATAATGAGTAATGAGTAGTGGGTGAGAAGTGCTTGGTGTCAGTCACACGTTGCTTGGCATGGCAGACTCGCGTTGTGATGTCATCTCAGCACATGGTGACGTCGGCTTCCCACACTGGTAGCTGTGGTGAGTGAATGAGTAGCGATGAGTAACTTGAGTGAAGACGGGTGAGTAAGACGAGTTGTGAATATGGACTTGGTGTTTTGCTGCGTGTCTTGACCTCTGGGTCAGCAGGCGGGAGGGAGTGGTGGTGGCTTGTGTGCTTGTTGCTTCGGTGTTTCCTCTTCTTTATTTGCTTTGTTTTATATTCTTCTTGTTGCTGCCTGAAGTTACGTGAAGATTATAGAGTTGTTTCGTAGACTTGTAGACTATTTGCACTGTAGGCTGTATTTTGTCGGGATTCACTGTAGACTGAAGCTAATCTTGTAGAGTCTCGGTTGCTTTTGTAGAAATTTGCTTTTAATTCGGAGACGATGTCCGTAGATTCGCTGGTTCGGCGTAGAAATTGTAAGATCGTATCAATATTTTGTTAAACTACTTGCAAGGCGTCGTGTGATCTCTTGACCTCTGCATCAGCGTGATGATCTGGGAGACGGAGGGGGCTGGTTGGAGAGAAGTGTCAGGAGCTGGTTGTAAGTTGTTTTCAATTTTGATATTTTGTAGGAATTTAATGTTGATTCATAGACGAGGTTCGTATCCCACCGCTGCCACCAAATGTCATGAATGACTTTGTGTCATAAAATACTTTGTGGTTCTTTTGTGGTTGAGTTGTAGTTGAGTTATATATATATTTTAGACTTGTGGTCGAGCGGCTTTTATATCTTGTAGTAGCTTCCCATTTGTCATGTTGTGACAGGAGAGGTAAAGAATAGTATGGGACTATTTTTATTTGTCTTGGAAATATTAACAAGTCTCTCACACAAAGCGGAATATAGAGTCTCGCTCCCTCTCTCTCTCTCTGTCTCTCGAGTTGCTAAGGCCTTCTCCCCTTCGACCTGCCTCTAGTATCGCTTGTCCCCTTCTGAGCTCTCTTTCCTAAACTCTGGTGAAACAGGAGACGTATCACGTGTCTTCCTCGTGGATGGAAAGTTTAAAGAAACCTGTGTGTGAGTATGTGTGTATATGTGCGTGTGGTCACCAGGTCTTTGTTCACGAGAGGACTGCTGACAGCTAACTGCATCATCTCCTTACTGGCCGCTGTCGTCAGCTTTCCTCAGTGTAACTTGCAAACCTCATTTCCTTTTCCCAGGCTCGCAGAGGGCTGTCTATCTATCTATTTATCTATCTATCTATCATGATTTGTAAATATAATATGTAGTCCTACAGAGCTTCCTTTCATACTTTTTCACAGTGCTTCACATTACGTTCATGATGATTCATACTATGTTCATACTGCTTCATACTAATTTTACAATGCTGCATACTACTTTATATTACATCAACTGTCCCCACTCCTACCCCTACGTCCTTCTTCACACTAATTTCCACCTTAAACCTTCATTCTTTCGCATTTCTTCACAGTGCTTCATATTGCACTCATACTGCTTCATACCAATTTCACACTGCGCCTTCTACTTCATATTACATTACTAATTTTCTTTACATTGCTTCATACTAAGTTCACACTGCTTCATACTACGTTCATACTGCTTCATACTAATTTAATACTGCCTCATACTAATTTCATACTGCTTCATACTAATTTCTTAATGATGCATACTACTTTCTATTACATCAGTATATTTCTTCAGTGCCTCATATTCCGTTCATATTGCTTCATACTAATTTCATACTTCCTCATACTACTTCATTTTACATTACTATTCTTCTCCACAGTGCTTCATATTACACTCATACTGCTTCATACTAATTTCATACTGTTTCACACTAATTTCATACTTCCTCATACTACATACTACATTACTATCCATACTCCCACCCACCCATATTTTTTTTTCTATCAATAAGGTTACGAAATTTCACCTCAAGACTTTATTATTTCACATAGTTTCATATTTTTCATGTCCCTTCATACTGTTCTCATATTACTTCATACTAACATCATATTGCTTTCATATTTATTCATCCTTTCCAGATTTCCAGACATCTGTTCCTACTTAATATATCCATGTATCTATCTATCTGTCAACCAATCTATCTATTCACCTATGTCTATCTATATCTATATTTATATCTATATGTACTGTCCATCCATCTATCTATATCTATCTAGCCATCCATCTATATCTATATCTATCTATCCATCCATCTATCTATATCTATCTAGCCATCAATTTATCTATCAATATCTCTATATCTATCTATCTATATATCCATATCTATACCTATCAATCAGTCTATGTATCTATATCTATCTATCAATCAGTCTATGTATCTATACCTATCCATCAATCCATCCATCCATCCATCCATCTGTCTATATGTCTATCTATCTATCTATCAATAATTCCTTAACAGTCTAACGTATTTTCTTCACATCGCTTTCATATCGACTTAGTTTGCATCGTTAAGTGGATAATGTTGTGTAATTTGCGAATAAATTGCTTAGAAGAAGGCGTTAAGGAAATCTCAAGTCACTCAGAATATGTCTCCAAGGTCCACATTCCCCTCTGGTAAGGAATCTCCCTAACACCTCCTCCTTAGCGATTTATTTGTGGATATGGCTAGTTAATAACCTAGCATACGTTGTTTATGCAGAGTATGATGATACTGGAAGGATATATGTACTACTGAAAAGGACAGTAAGGTGTAAGAAACAACATAAATCGCTTAGGAAAAGGTGTTAGGAAGCTTCCTTATGGGGTTACAGGTTCTTTATGAGCCTCCCCCCCCCCCACACACACACGCAGAAAAGGAGTTACTGAAAACACTATCTCACTTCTACAGTTCCGTATGTCTCCCCTCAGCTCATTAAAATCGCCTGGTCAACTCTGGAACTGTCTCACTTTGTATTTCTGACTGCCTATGTTCTCCAGTCTTTCAAAAACAGTGTGTCCAGGCATCTAGACATGAACGGATCTTGAATTTGGCTCCCTGTTATTTTGTTTTTGTTTTTCCTTGGAGGGAGAAATTTTCGGGGTCTTGGCTTTTGGTTCCTTCTTCCTTGCATAAAAAAAAAAGAACACACAAACAAGCCTATTCACTACGATGTCATTTTTCCTCTTCATAGCTACAGACGATTTTTATATTTTAGGAGTGAATGGCTAAACAAAAGCCATATACACCCTCATAAAAACACCCTGTCCAGTGCCAACAGTCTCCTCCAGGCTGAACTAATTCATTTGGAGACATCAGCAATAAATTATAATATGACGACCTCGAGCTGAAAAGGTTAATGGATACAGTAATTAGCTTCCCTTAGTATTTCTTTAAGAGCGCTCGCACACACACACACACACACACACACACACACACACACACACATACAAGGCTGCAAGTGCAATAAGTAAAGAAAGTCTCTCTCTCTCTCTCTCTCTCTCTCTCTCTCTCTCTCTCTCTCTCTCTCTCTCCTGAATATCCATATAATCCCTTGACTGGTCACATCATAATTGGTAATCCTCTGTACATATTGTTCAGCTCAACCAGATCAAGTACACACACACACACACACACACACACACACACACACACACACACACACACACACACACGCAAACTCTCTCTCTCTCTCTCTCTCTCTCTCTGTCATTACATCCATCCATCCCTGCATCTCTACATCCAACCATCAATCCATTCTTTCTCTCTATGAGATGGAATGTGGTGTAAGTTTGTGGGGAGGGCAGTGAAATGACAAGAGACAGGGTGACATGGAGCCGATTTGTTTGTGGCCACCTTTGGCGAGATTAAGGCGTCTGGGTATAGATAGATAGACTAGACACCATTTTTCATATCGCTCGTCAGGTGTTCCAGAACGTATAGAAGGGAAGTTTAATATTCTTTTTTTATTATGTTTACAAAATAATGAAAAAAAGAGTAAAAGATCTATTAGTTTTTCGAGGTTCTTTGTTATAAAAAAGACCACAACTAACATAAGTATTGAAGGATATAAAGACAAGGACAGCAAAGCAGAATGTCTCCCTAGAGAGGAGGGAGAGGGAGAGGGAGAGGAATAAAGGGAAAGAAGAAGAGAGGAGAGGTGAGCGAGGGAGGGGAAAACTGTGTGGAGAAGGATGATGATGATGATGATGATGATGATGATGATAATGTGGTGAAGGTGATGATGATGATGGTGATGATGACGAGGAAGGAAAATACACTGTAGAGAGTGAGAGAGGCTTCAGTTTCTCTCCCTGGCTTAGTCTCCCCTTCACACTTGTTCCCTCTCTCATTTTTCTCTCAAAAGCTGATCTCTCTTTCTCTCTCTCGCTCACTCTCACACCAGCCTTTGTACCTTTATTCAATGTATTTCTTACCTCCCCTCTCTGCATGAGTCTCCCTTGCACATAGGTTGCTCTAACTCACTCTCTCTCTCTCTCTCTCTCTCTCTCTCTCTCTCTCTCTCTCTCACACACACACACACACACACACACACACACACGCACACACACACACACACACACGCACGGACACCTTCACATTCTCTCTCTCTCTCTCTCTCTCTCTCTCTCTCTCTCCCTGCCTACCTACCTATCCCTACATCCATTCATCTCTCCATCCATCCATCCAATCATCCATCCATTCAGCTTTGTGTCTGTGTCTCTCTGTCTCTCTGTCTGTCTATCTATCTGTCTGTCTGGCTGGCTGGCTCTCTCTCTCTCTCTCTTTCTCTCTCTCAGTAAAGGTACATAAAGGAGATATTGCCAATTCAATAGCATAGTCCCAAAGAGTGAGTCGCGCGCCATTTGCCTAAGGAATAAATGATTTTGAGCGAGCGATTTAATGCAATCCGATTACACAGCAGGTGGAATCAGGTATCAGGGTGTTGGTGGTGTTGTCTGTGGTGTTGGTAATGTCCTAGGCGTTAGCTGGAGGGGGTCAAACAAGGTAAGGTAAGGGTTGGTAGGTACTGAGTCTGTTTGTTATTGGTGTGCGTGAATGGGAGAGTGAGTGTGTATGTGGGAGGGAAGAGTGTGTGTGTGTGTGTGTGTGTGTGTGTGTGTGTGTGTGTGTGTGTGTGTGTGTGTGTGTGTGTGTGTGTGTGTGTGTGTTTGCGTCTGCGTGCTTTGCGTGCATGTGGTGTGAGGGGCTGCACGTGAAACTGTTACTAAAGACACACACACGCTTACTAAGCTTCACGTCCTTATTGGCTCCAGGCCTTTGAGATCCTGAATGTGGGGGGAGGGGAGGAAAGGGAAAGAGAGGGAAAAGGGACAAGAAAGGAAGGGGAAAAGGAAGGAGCTGAGAGGAAGAAGGGAGAAAGGAAGATGGGAGAGGAAGGAGCGAGAAAGGGAGGGGGGAGAATAAGGGAGGAGAAAGAGAGGGGGGAGAGGAAGGAGGGACAGACAGGGAAGGGAGAGATTAAGCTTGGGGGAAAAGGAGGGGAAAGTAAGGAGGAAGAAAGGGTGGGGAAGGGAAGAAGAGAGAGAGAGAGAGAGGGAGAGGTAGGATCGGCGACAAGAGGGGGAAGGGTGGGAGAAGGGAAGGCAAGGGGAAAGGGGAGGAAGAAGGGAGGAAGGGAAGGGAAGCAGAAGGAGGGAGAAAGGGAGGGAAAGGGGAAATGGGAGAGAGAAGGGAAGAAGAAGGAAAGGATGGGGAGGGGTGGTGGGAGGGGAAGGAAAGGATATAGAATGGGAAGGGAAGGAGAGGTGAGAAAAAAGAAGGGGGATGGGAAGGTGGGGGAAAGGGACGGAAAGAAGGGAAGAAGGGGAGAGACGGGAGGGGGATGTGAGGTAGGGAAAGAATGGGAGAGAGAGGGAATGGGAAGGGAAGAAGAAGCTAAGCAGGAAGGAAGGGGGGAGATGGAGAGGGAGGAAGGAGGGGAGATAAAGAAAAGGGGAAGTGAGGGTGGTGAGGAGGAGGAGGGGGGGAGGTGAGATGAGAAAAGGAGAGAGAAAGAAAGAGGGGGGGAAGCGAGGAGAAGGGGAGTGAGAGGAGGGAAGGGAGGGAAAGAAGGAGGGGAATGAAATAGGAAAGGGGATGGAGGAGGAGGAGAAGGAGGAGGGGGAGGGGAAGGGTGATTGGGAGATGAAGAGATGGTAGGGTTATTTTTGTAACTGAGAGAGAGAGATAGATAGATAGATAGATAGAGATAGAGAGAGAGAGAGAGAGAGAGAGAGAGAGAGAGAGAGAGAGAGAGAGAAAGAGAGAGAGACGAAAACCGCGATAGGGCGTAAAAATCATGTCGGACAAGATTGGGTTATATTCTCTTTCTTCTTATCTCCTTCCCCCTTCTCTTCTTTCCTTTCTTTCTCACTTCATTTTCTTCAGTGTTCTCCTTCCCCCCCCCTCTCTCTCTCTCTCTCTCTCTCTCTCTCTCTCTCTCTCCTGTACTCGTCTTACTTCATTTCCTCTTTTACTAATCTTTCTTATTCTTTTCTTCCTGTCCTTTGCCTTGCTCTCTTCTTGTTTTTTCTCCTCTCTCTTCTCCCCTCCTCTTTCCTCCTCTCCTTCCATCTCTTCTTTCCTCTCCTCTTCCTTCCTCTCCTCCCCTCCCCTTCCATTCCTTCCTTCCTTCCTACTCCTTCCCTTCTCCTTCCTCCATTTCCCCCTCCAGACATTGTCCATTTCATCATAGTTCACCCATTGTCAGGATTACATTACCAGGGTTTATTTTCACTTCATTCTTCTCTTCCTCTCTTCTCCTACTCACTTTTTCCTCCCTCTCTTCTCCTCCTCCCTCTTTTCCTATTCTGTATCTCTTTCCTTTCCTTTCCTTTCCCTTTCCCTTCCTCTCTTCTTGTCTCTCTCTCTTCTCTTCCCTCTTTTCCTATTCTGTTTTTCTTTTTTCCTTTCTTTTTCTTTCCTGTCTCGCTCTTTTGTTGTCTCTCTCCTTTCTCTTCCCAATCGTCCTATCCTCTTTTCTCTTTTCCTTCCCCCCTCCTCTCTCTCTCTCTCTCTCTCTCTCTCTCTCTCCATTTTGGTTTTTTGGTTTGATCTGTGCTCTCTTTTTACTTTCCTTGAGTTCCATTCCAGACAAACACTCACACACATGTCTTCCTCTCTCTCTCTCTCTCTCTCTCTCTCTCTCTCTCTCTCAAAAATAAATAAATAAATAAATAAATAAAATTAATAAAGAAATAAAACAGAGGACAATTTGCAGTTTCGTACAACCATAGAATATTGAAATTTCCTTTTGACAGTATACACATATCACCATCTTCTGCCGTTTCTACTAAATACGTAATTGCCGCAAATGCACTTTTTAGTACCAAGTAGATAAGAAGTGGGTGAGGGGGGTGTTCAGCTTGTATCTCCGTCTTTTATCGAATCTACGTCTACACTGGATGAAATTACATTAGGTTAATTTAAGTTAGATTAAATTAGGTTAGGTTAGGTTAAGTTAGATGCAATAAAAGATGGAGATAGGAGACGGAATGAACCGTTTCCGCCGTGCTTCCCCCACCCAACCCCCTCTCCCACTCCTTATCTAAGAACTAAGAAGTGCATTTGCGAGAATTATTTAGTATAAACGGCAGTAGAAGGTGAGATGTGTATACTGTCAAAAGTAAATTTCAAGATTCCATGGATGTACGGAACTGAAAATTGACTTAAAAAAAAAAAAAGGAGCATTACAGTAGAAAAAGAGTAAAACAGTTTCTAACAATAAATGTCCCTATTATTGAGATTCCCCCCCCCCAAATAAAAAATGGTTAAGTTTTTCCTAAAGAGAACATTAGAGCAAAAAAATAAAAAATAAAGAAAAGAAAAGAAAAAGAAAATGAAAAAGACCAAATTCTAACAACGATTCGCACTTATTAAGATTTCGAAAGACTGGCAACGATTTTTCGTGAAGTAAAAAGAACATTAAAGAAAAAATGAAAAAAAAAAAAAAAAAATTTTAACCATAATTCTCACTTTTATTAACATTTCGAAAAAAAAGTTCAGATTTTCATGAAATAAAGGAAAAAAATTAGGTTAAAAAAAAAAAAGAATATGCACTCCAGTTTCTAATAATAATTTTTCTCCTTTACTGAGAAATCAAAAAAAAAAAAAAAAATCGTGACTGCAGGCCCAGATGCCACAAACATGGATTCTTGATTACACAACCCGAAGTTATCGGGAGGCCTTCACAACTCCCTAATGGAAAAACTCGCGCCCTAAATGAAGCTCACGTTTCCGAGATATGCGTCACGGTGGCGAATTTTCAGCTCTGCGAAACTGTTGATGTTATGTGCGATGACGTACGTGTAATTAAACGAAAAATTGTGGGAAAAAATAATCTTAGATTTTCACTTTGTTTTAGCGAAATTGAGAATGGTTGTCTGTTTTTTTTTAATTTATTTCTCTAGTACATCATCATCATTATCATCATCATCGTCTTCATCATCACCATCATCATCATCATCGTCTTCATCATCACTGTTTTATTCATCGTCAGATTTTAGTAATCATCTTCATCACCACCACCACCACCATCAACATCATCATCATTGTCCTCGTTATCATCATCATTATCATCATTGTCCTCGCAATCATCATCATCATCATCATCATTATTTTCCTCGTCATCATCATTATCATTATTATTACAAGCATCTTCAAATTTCAGTCATCATCATCACCCAAGTGAAGTCCATTTTTTGAATAAAAAATGTTTTACAAATAATATAACATACTGCATATAGTAATCTCTGAAATTTAGACACACACACACACACACACACACACACACACACACACACACACACACACATACACACAAGCTTATTGCAGCAAAGCTGATGACCTCCTCTAACACTTTCAAACATATCTGTGGAAGTAAAAGATGGGAGAAGTGTGTGCGTGCGTGTGTGTGTGTGTGTGTGTGTGTGTGTGTGTGTGTCTGTGTGTGTGTGTGTAATTCTCCGGGTCGGTCAGGATTACTTGATGGTCGTGATCGTCAGCTTTTACCCTCCCGGAAGGGAGCTGAGAGCTCATATAGTCCGATCTAAGGGCAAGGCTGTGACCTTCATACACGCACACACCCGTCCCCTTGCTCAAGTGGGACAGTAACCACCCACTTTGTCAGTGAAACTTTTCGCAACCTGAGCGAGGCTCGAACTCCCGTCCACCAGCTGGCAAGCGAGAACGTTACCACTGCACCAGCGAGCGGAGTGTGTGTGTGTGTGTGTGTGTGTGTGTGTGTGTGTGTGTGTGTGTGTGGTGTAGTAACATAAAGTATGATAAAGAGACGTGAGGCAGTGTGAGGCGTTGCAGTTTAAGCTATTGCAACATGAGGAATGGCAGTTTAAGATGTGGTAGTGTGGTGTGGCAGTGTGTTGTGATACAGTGTGCACTGTGGGAGTGAGGTGTGGCAGTGTGAGATGTGGCAGTGTGAGATGTGGCAGTGCGTAGTGTGGCAGTGTGTGATGTGGCAGTGCGTAGTGTGGCAGTGTGAGATGTGGCAGTGTGTAGTGTGGCAGTGTGAGATGTGTGAAAGGTGTGGAAATGCCTGATAATGCACACTTATGTCCCTATTGACATACAACAGAGATGTGCTCCAACCACTTCAACCCAAGAACGCACTGTAGTTTTTTTCAGATTTTCGTCCTTTTGCAACGTATTTCACACAATGGCAGACAAAGGCAATGCTACGGCTCTATATCCATTCCAAAGCACTTCTTCCTGACTAGTACCATATTGCAGTGTTAATTTGCAGCCTTTATTTTTTTTTTATAACAGAGCGGAGGAAGGAAAAACAAATGAATAGAAAAAAGAATAATTACTGGTGTCCTCTGTTCATAAAATATCTGTAACAGTTAGACTTAAACAGCTGTGGGTTGAAATTTGGAGGGAAACAACTCTGGGGAAGCGAGTTCCAGAGAGTTGCAGTTCGGGGAATGAAAGAATTCTGACAGGCAGAAGTTCTGCAATATGGCTGAGTGACATTCCAGTCATGAGCGCTACCAGATGCCCGAGTAGAACGAGGGAAGGCATAGAAAGGTGGCACCATGGACGCAATTTAGTCTGAGCATTTGCCCAAAAAATATCTGTAAAATAATGCAAGAGAGGCAACATTCCTTTTTACTTGCAGGGGAGGTAGTTTATTTGTAACAGCAGGGTTGTTAATAATTCTAACAGCTTTGTTCTGATTTTTATCTAGTTGTTTTAATGCAACCTCTCCACAACCATTCCACAAGGGTGAGCAATATTCAGGCTGAGTGCGCACATGACTTATAAATTATTGCCAACTGATCATCAGCGAAGAAGTTAAGGACTCTGTACAATAATCCAAGTTTCTTTGAGGCGGTTTTAGCAAGTGATCTAACATGAGAGGTCCAGCTGAGGGCATTGTTACGTAGATGCCAAGAATTTCAGTACTTTTGGAGATGGGAATATTAGTGGCACTAAAGGTAATGTACGAATCTGGCAATATCTCTCTATTAGTAAACTGCATATATTTAGTTTTACTAGCATTAAAAGAGACAAGGCTGTTTTGTCCCCATTCACTGATCGTAGATAGGTCTTGATTTATGGAGATGGCTGTACTGAGTTGAGAGGTAGAGATATTAGACTTTGTACATGGGTGTCTGAGTGTGAATGAACTGTGTAGTGTTGAGTCATCTGCATATGAGTGAATGGGACTGTGGGTGACAGATAAGAGATCATTAATATGAACCACGAATAGGGTTGGCACAAGAACTGACCCCTACAGCACGCCGGCGTTAATTGAGTGGAAATTGGAATATACATCATCTACTTTTACTCTTATTTTCCTGTCACTAAGATATGAAGAAATCAAAGGAACAAAAGACGTTAGTCCATAGCAAGGGAGTTTGGACAGCAGGGAACGGTGCCATACTCTGTCGAAAGCTTTAGAAATATCAAGGGCTACTGCATGAGTTTCTTCATGTAGATCAATTGACTGATGGATGGTATGAGTTAGGAGATTGAGTATGTCAATGGTGGATCTTTTGTGGCGAAAACCATATTGTCTATTACTAATTAAGTTATTGGATTGAAGATGTTTAACAATGTGCTTATTAATTAAAGTTTCAAATACCTTACCAAGAGAAGATGTGACAGCTATTGGTCTGTAATCAGAGGGGTCAGAGGAACTTCCTTTCTTCGGAATTGGGTGGATATTGGCTTCTTTCCATGAATTTGGGAATAAAGAAGTACGTATGCATAGTCTGAATAATTTAGCTCAATATTCAAGACGGAGAGATGACAGTTTTAGACCAAGTTAGCGTAAAAGGAGAACAGATTTTTTTTTTTTTTCATCTCTTATGACGTTAATTAGTTCTCGGAACACCTTTGGTAATGAAAGAGCGTGATGATGATGATGATGATGATGATGATGATGATGATGACAAAGATGATGATCGTGACGAAGATGATGATGATGATGATGGTTATTATGAAGATGATGATGATGATAATGATGATGATATTGATAATGATGACGAAGCTGATGATGATGATGACGAAGAATAAAAATCGTCTAGAGATACCAAGAAGAGATAACACGTCATCATACTGAAGGGGTGATGGCAGAGAAAAGGATAGCCTATTGTTTTCTTTTAACAATATGTGGCTATGTACAAAATTCTTTAGTGTGGTTTGTCTCTCTCTCTCTCTCTCTCTCTCTCTCTATCTATCTATCTATCTCTATCTATCTATCTATCTCTTTCTCCCACATGCACGTCTCTTCCTGTCCTGTCCTGTCCATCATTCTGTCCTCCTCCGCTATATTTACTTGCTCAAAAAAAAAAAAAAAAAAAATATATATATATATATATATATATATATATATATATATATATATATATATATATATTTATATTTATATATATAAAAATATATATATATAAATATATATATAAATATATATAAATATCTAAATAAATATATATATAAATAGATATATAAATATATAAATATATATATAAATATATATAAATATATAAATAAATATATATATAAATAGATATATAAATATATAAATATATATAAATATATAAATATATATATATATATATATATATATATATATATATATATATATATATATATATATATATATATATATATATATATATAAGATAATCAAGGAAGAGATAGGCGCAGCGTGTGAGGTGGTTTGTGGAGTAAGGAGGAGATGCAAGGGTGTGCAAGGGACAGCATGGTGGAATGATGAGGTGAAACGAGCTGTGGAACAAAAGAAGAAGGCATATAGTGAATGGTTAGCAAGTAGAGGTAGGGAAGAAGATGAGAGAGAGAAAAGAGAGGTATATGTGAGCAGGAGAAGGGAGGTGAAAAGACTGGTGAAGGAGAGTAAGAAGAAAGTGGATGAAGAATTTGGGAGGAATCTGAGTGTGAAATGGAGGGAGAGTAAGAAATTGTTTTGGAAGGAGGTAAAGAAAGTAAGGCAAAGCGAAAGGGGATATAGTAGGGGAGTGAAAGATAGGAATAATAGATTGTTGGTGGAGAAGAGAGAGAAATTGAGGAGATGGAAGGAGCACTTTGAGGATTTGTTGAATGTAGAGAGTGAGAGCACTGCGAGTATAAGTGGTTGGGGAATGGCTGAGAGAAGAAGAGATGCGAGGAGGGAGGAAGAGATCAGTAGGGCGGAAGTAGTGGAAGCAATGAAGAAGATCAAGATGGGAAAGGCCCCAGGAATTGATGGAGTGTGTGGTGAAATGCTGAGGTATGTGGGTGAGATTGTTGTGGAGTGGATATGGAAGTTGTGTAGATTGGCTTGGGAAGAGGGAAGGGTTCCAGAGGACTGGAAATCAGGTATAACTGTTCCATTATACAAAGGAAAAAGGGAGAGAGAAGTATGTGGTAACCATAGGGGTATTTGCCTTCTTAGTGTGACTGGTAAAATACGAGTATATGGTAGAATACTCATTGATAGAGTTAGGTATATGACAGAGGAGCTAGTTGGAGAAGAACAAGGGGGATTTAGGAAGGGAAAAGGGTGTGTAGATCAGATATTTGTTTTAAGATGTTTAGTGGAGAAGTATCTAGAGAAGGGAAAGAAAGTGTATGCTGCCTTCATGGACTTGGAGACAGCTTATGACAGAATAGATAGGCAAGGTATGTGGAAGGTATTAAGAATATATGAAGTGGAGGGGAAATTGTTAAGTGCTGTGAAGAGTATGTACGAGGGAGCTAGGGCTACAGTGCGAGTGGATGGTGAGCAGAGTGAGTTCTTTGATCTCAATGTGGGACTGAAACAGGGTTGTATGATGTTTCCATGGCTGTTTAATATATACATGGATGGGGTTGTAAAGGAGGTGCAAGGTAGGGCAGGGGATGTGGGGGTGGCTCTAATGAATGAGGGTGAGATTTAGAAGATTCCGGTGTTGCTGTTTGCTGATGATACAGTATTGTTGAGTGAAGATGAATGGGAGTTGCAAGGTTTGGTGAATGAATTTAGGACAGTGTGTAGGAGGAGGAAACTGAAAGTTAATGTAAACAAAAGTAAAGTTATGGTGTTTGAGAGGAATGAAGTCACAGAATGTACAGTGAGGTTGGATGGTGAGGATATGGAGAATGTGAGTGCATTCAAGTACTTGGGTAGTGTGATGAGTAAGGATGGAACTTTGAAGGATGAAGTGCGTGAAAGGGTACAGCAGGGAAGGAAGGTTGTTGGTTCACTGAAAGCAGTGATGAGAAATAGGGAGGTGAGTATGGAAGTTAAGAAGTCACTGCATGATAGTATTGTGATCCCTACCCTGACGTATGGAAGCGAGGCGTGGACCTTGCAAGAGGGGAACAAGTCAAGAGTGAGAGTAGTGGAAATGAGTTACTTGAGAGGAACATGTGGAGTGACATGGAGGGACAGGTTGACGAATGAAGAAGTGAAGGAACGTTGTGGGGTGGATGTGGATGTGGTTGAGAAGATTAGGAATAATACACTGAGGTGGTTTGGACATGTGGAGAGAATGGGGAATGATAGACTGACTATGAGGGTGTATGTAGGTGAGGTGGAGGGAGGGAGAGGGAGGGGTAGACCGAGGATGAGGTGGAGGGATGGAGTTGAGAGGTATATGAGGGAGGGGGGGTAGTCAAATGGTGGGTGACAGCGACTTGGAGGCGTTTTGTCTGCAGCCACCCTTTTGCGGGATTAGGGCGTCGGGCTCTGGCTCTCTCTCTCTCTCTCTCTCTCTCTCTCTATTTATATATATATATATATATATATATATATATATATATATATATATATCCTAGAAAGTACATAGCAGAAATGTCCCATCATCATCATCATGATACGGACCTCCTTTCCCACCCAAGGGCAGGGTGAGGAGTAGCAATGTCCAGACAGTACAAACTTGCCCAATTCAAATAGGCCACACTTCCATTCACTCATCATTTAAGTCCCCGGAATCCTGGCTCTACCGGATACGCCAAAAACATTCACCACATTCTGCAGCTTCACACAAACGTATCCGATTGAATCAATCTGGACGCTGTCATGCTCACAAGGGGTACCCAAATCCCTGATCATGCACTTCTTCTTTCAACATTCATCCAGCCAGCTCGATCTCTTGTCAGTTCCCTAGCCTCACCGACTTCCAAACGTCTCTTCCTCAAACACTCATCCACCATATCTCTCCGCCTTCTCCTTGGCCTACCTCGTCTCCTCCCTCCTTCAAATTCGCTCAGGTATACCTTTTTCACCACTCTAATGTTATCCATTCTTTCCACATAACCATACCATCTAAGGACACTCTTCGATTCTGGTGTCCACCGACTTCCTCAATCCACACCTTTCACGAATCACATTATTTCGTATCCTGTTCACCCTCTGTACTCCACATACATTCCTCAGCAGTCCCATCTCCACTGCTCTTACTCTTGACTTTTCATTTTCATGCCACACCATAGTCTCACACCCATATGTTAGAGTTGGCACTAACACTCCCTCATGTAAGCCTCGTGCAGCTGCAACACTCAAGCCTTTGTTTCTTATCAAGGCCTTCATTGCACCAGCTACTTTTCTTCCTTGTGTCACTCTACTTTCAACTTCTTTTGCACATTTTCCTCTCTTTTCTATCATTGTACCCAAGGATTTGAACTCTCTCACCAATTCCAGTCTCTCTCCACTCACTGTGACATCACACTGGGAGTCACCTTCTCTCTCACTAACCATCATTTTACTCTTCTCTACTTTTACTCTCAAGGCACGACACTCACAGACATCAGCAGAGAAGGAATGCAGTGCCAGGAGACGTGCCACTCGAACAGGTGAAGAGCTCTGTGAAACGGCTGAAAAATGGGAAAGCAGCTGGGTCTGATGAGGTGTATGCAGAGATGCTTAAGTATAGTGGAAAGAGTGGAATGAAGTGCTTGTTGGAGATATGTAAGAAGGCATGGATGAGTGAAACTGTGCCTGGAGAGTGGAAAAAGGCTGTGATTGTACCCCTGTACAAAAATAAAGGGAGCGAAGTGAGTGCAAGAATTATCGTGGCATAAGTTTATGGAGTGTGGTAGGGAAGGTATATGGAAGAATTATTATAGAGCAAGTAAGATATCAGAAGTCCTAGTGAGTGATGAAAAGGGTGACTTTACGAGTGGCAGAGGATGTGTGGATCAAGTATTTGCAGTGAGGCAGATAGCAGAGAAGGCTTGTGAGAAGGACCAAAAAGTGTTTATGGCATTCATGGATCTG
>NC_137069.1:40093587-40108587 GCF_032717465.1 Coenobita brevimanus
GATTGATAGATAGGTAGGTAGGTAGGAAGACAGACAGATAGATAGATAGATAGATAGAGAGAGAGATAGGTAGATAGACAGACAGATAGACAGATAGACAGAGAAATAGATAGGTAGGTAGATAGATAAATAAATAGATGTATAGACAAATAGATAGATAGACAGACAAACACAGATGCACAGACAGACAGATAGACAGATAGAAGATAGATAAATGGATAGACAGATGGATAAATAGATAGACTGATAGATTGATGGACAGGACAGCTGGATAGATAGATGGATAGACAGATGGATAGATAGATAGACACAGATAGACAGATAAATGGATTGACAAATGGACAGATAGACAGGTAGATGGATAGACAGATTGATGGACAGGTGGATAGATAGATATATGGACAGATAGATAGACAGATGGATAGATAGAGATAGATACTCCTTCAAAATAATTTCACGCAAAAAAAACTAATACAGTTGTTTGTCAGAATTTACACAGCACCGAAATGAGTGTTACCAAAATGAGAAAGAACAGAAGATAACTCCAAAATTTAAAAATATATAAATAACTCGTCAAAAAGGGAGAAAAAAAGAAAAATTGTAGCTTAAAAAAACATTTCATGGAAAAACAGCGGCCAGAAACAACGAAAAAAAAAAAAAAACGGAAAAAATGGAAATCATATACACTCTTTTGAGCAGGTAAGCGAGGCAAAAGAGAAAGGGGGGGGGACAAAATGAGAAAAAGTAAAATATATATAGTTTTTCATCAACAGTTAGGAAATACACCAAACTGGAAACGTTTTTCAAAAGTAAATGGCGTTAGAGAGAGAGAGAGAGAGAGAGAGAGAGAAAGCCAAATTAAATACATTGTTTTCTGAGCAGTACTCGATTAAAAAAATATTTAAACAAATAAATAAACAAATAAAAATAAAATGTACACGTTTTCAGAATTTCCATGATACCAAAAAGTGGTCCCCCAAAACCTGAACCCTAAAAAAAAAAAAGAATAAATAAATATATAACTAAAAATAGGGACCTGGCTGGAACAGTCAAATGAAACTGGGCTAGATGGATTTGCAGATGAGGTGACACTAGAGGCTAAGAGAGCGTGGCCGGCGACAGAGGAGAGGCTGGGTGAGGCAGGGGTAGGCAGGAGAGGTAGGGAGAGTGAGGCAGCGGTTGGTAGGGTGGGGTAGGAGTAGGCAGGGTGAGGCAGGAGTAGGCAGGGGAGGTAGTGAGATTGAGGAAGCGGTTGGTAGGGTGGGGCAGGGGTAGGCAGGGTAGGTAGGGAGAGTGAGGCAGTGGTTGGTAGGGTGAGGCAGGGGTAGCAGGGTGATTCAGGGGTAGGAAGCGTGAGGCAGGAGTAGACAGGGATAGACAGGGGTGAGGCAGGGGAGGTAGGGCAGAGGGGTAGGAACGATGAGGCAGGGTGGGTGAGAAGGTGGGGTTTGGAAGGTAGGGTGAGGCAAGGAGAGGGAGAGGGAGACAGGGTATATGAAGGTGTAGAAGGGCAAGGGTAGGCAAGGTAAGGCAGGGGTAGGTAGGGTGAGAATAAGGCAGGGAGGGGTAGGCACGTGTAGGCATGGTGAGGCAGGATGTATGAAGAGGTGGGAAGACAGGCAGGCAGGTGGGAAAATGGGGTAAAGTAGCCAGAGAGAGAGGATGGAAGGAAAGTAGGGTGAGGTAGGAAAGGTAGGATGCGGCAGGGGGTAAGCAAGGCGAGGCAAACGTAGGTAGGATGGGTGGGGAGGTGGTAGCCCAGACAGGTAGGTAAGAAAACAAGGTAATGTAGATAGAGAGAGGATGGAAGGAAGGCAGGATAAGGAAGGGGCAGGCAGGGAGAGGCAGGGGTACCAGGGATAGCAGGTGGGTGAGGAGGTAGGCAGGCAGGTAGAAAGACAGGGTAAGGTAGGAGATTAACAGGAAGAGGGAGAATAAAAGGAAGGCAGGGTGAGGCAGAGTAAGTGAGGAGACATGCAGGCAGGCAGGTTGGCAGAAAAAGATAAAGTTGACAAAGAAACGATGGAAGGAAGGTAGGGTGAGGTAACGTGGGGGCCGCAAGGAGGTAGGCCGGAAAGAGGTGAGGCAGGAAGGAGGTGAGGCAGGAAAGAGGTGAGGAAGGAAAGGAGGTAAGCAAATGGGAGGGGAGAGGAAGGGTGGAGTAAGGAGGAAGATTGGAAGGCAGACAAAGGTAAAAAAAAGGGGAGATAGGGAAGTAGGCATGTTGGGTGGCTTAGGCAGGCAGGGAGGCTAAGGCTGGGTGAGGCAGAGGGGAGCAGCGGCAGGGAAAGACAGGGTAAGGTAGGGGGAATGAAGGCAAGGAGATGTGAGGTAGGGTTAATAAGGGAAAGCAGGGAGGAAGGTAAGGGTGAGGTAGGCAGAGAGGGAGACAGGGAAAATTAGCAGACAGGGAGGAAGGCAGACAAGGAAGGGGTGAGGCAGGGAGAGGTTGAAAGAGGAGGATGGGATGATGTGAGGCATGTTAAGTGAGAAGGTGGATGAAGCAAGGTTTAGGCAGAGAAAGGAAGCAGAATGAGGAAGAGAGGAAGGCAGAATAAAAGTAGGAGATGGGAAGGCAGTGAGAGGGATGGAGGGAAGGCAAGGTTAGGCAAACGAGGGATTAAAGAGGCTAGGAGACCATTGCCTGTGACAGAAGTGTGGCAGGATAAGGCGAGACGTTGGTAGGGTGATGGGGAGGCAGGGAAGGGAAAAGGTAGGTGGAGGATGGGTGGGGATAGTAGAAAGGATGCGGTAGGCAGGCAGAGTGAGGTGGGTAGGGAGATAGGGAGAGGTGGTGACAGGCAGGCAGCGAGGGTGAGGCAGAGGAGGCAGGAGGGGAAGCAAGGGAAGGGGTGGGGAAAGAGAAGGTACACAGAGAAAGACAGAAAGTAGGGTTAGGCAGGAGATAGGCAAGAGGAAAGAGGACGAGAGGCAAGCAGGATGAGGTAGGAAGACGGGGAAGGCAGGAAGAGTAAGGCAGGTGCACACGGTGAGCCAGGGTGGATGAGGCAGGGTGAGGCAGAAGATGGGTTGGCGAGTTTAGGCAGATGACTTGACACCAGAAGCTAAGTGGTTGTGTCTGCGACAGATATGAGGCAGGAAGAGGAAGAGGCAGAAGGAGGTAGGCAGCAGGGTGAGGCAGGATGAAGTAGGCATGGGGCAGAGTGAGTTAGACAAGAAGACAAGCAAGTAAGCAAGGTGAAGCAGGGTGAGTTAGGCAGGCAGAGGGGCAAAGGGAGGAAGGAAGCAGGGTGAGGCAGGATGAGGTAGGCAGGGGGCAGAGTAAGGTAGACAAGAAGACAAGCAAGTAAGCAGGGTGAGGCAGGGTGAGTTAGGCAGGCAGAGAGGCAAAGGGAGGAAGGAAGCAGGGTGAGGCAGGATGAGGTAGGAAGAGGACAAATTAAGACAGACAAGAAGACCCACAAGTAGGCAGGGTGAGGCAGAGTGAGACAGGGTGAGTTAGGCAGGCAGAGAGGCAGAGGGAGGTGGGTAGGCAAGGTGAGGCAGGATGAGGCAGGCAGGGGACAAAGTAAGGCAGACAAGATGACAAGCGAGTAAGCAGGGTAAGGCAGGGTGGATTAGGCAGGGGTTGGGCCTAATCAGGGTAGGCAAGTGAGGTAGATTAGGTTAAGATGAGGCAGGCAGTCAGATAAGGTGAGGTAGGCGTGGGGTTGCAGGGGAGGTAGGGTGAGGGAGGTAAATGAAGGAAAGGATGAAAGAAGGTTAGGAATTGAGAGGTAGAATGACAAATGAAGGAGGATGATAAGAAGAGAGAGCATGCTATGGATGGTGATGATGATGAGAGGAAAGATGAAGTGGATAGGCAGGGTTAGACAGGCAGGTAAGGTAGGTAGGGTAAGGCAGAAAAGGAAGATTAGGCAGGGTAAGTAGGAGTAACTTCATCACTGACGAGCAGTTAGCTATTGTTTATAAAAGCCATGTGCGCTCTCAGCTTGAATATTGCTCACCCTTGTGGAATAGATGTGGAGAGGTTGCATTAAAACATTTAGACAAAATTCAGACCAAAGCTGTTAGAATTATTAACAACCCTGCCATTACAACTAAACTACCTCCCCTACAAGTAAGAAGGAATGTTGCCTCCCTTGCATTATTTTACAGATATTTTTATGGCAAATGCTCAGACGAAGTTGCGTCCATTGTGCCACATCTCCATGCCTTCCCTCGTGCTACACGGGCATCTGGTAGCGCTCATGACTGGAATGTCACTCAGCCACATTGCAGAACTTCTGCCTATCAGAATCTTTTCATTCCCCGTACTGAATCTTTTTTGGAACTCGCTTCCCCAGAGTTGTTTCTCTCCAAACTTCAACCTACAGCTGTTCAAGTCTAACTGTTACAGATATTTTATGAGCAGAGGACACCAGTAATCTGGTGTATGGATTATTTTTTTTATTCATTTGTTTTTCCTTCCTCTGTTCTGTTTTTTTTTTTTTTTTAAAGAGGTGTAAGGTAGGTAGGGTAAGGTAGGAAGGGTTATGGCAGGTAGAGTAAGGCAGGCAGGGTAAGGCAGGGAGGCTAGGTAGGAAGGGTATGGCATGTAGGGTAAGGCAGGCAGGGTAAAGTAGGAAGGGTAAGGTAGTCAGGGTAAGGTAGGAAGGGTATGGCAGGTAGGATAAGGCAGGCGGGGTTAGGCAGGGAGGCTAAGGTAGGCAGGGTATGGCATGTAGGATAAGGCAGGCAGGCAGGGTAAAGTAAGCAGGGTAAGGCAGGTAGGCAAGGTAAAGTAAGCAGGGTAAGGTAGGCAGGGTAAGGTAGGCAAGGTAAGATAGGCAGGGTATGGCAGGCAGGGTAAGGCAAACAGAGTAAGGCAGGCAAGGTAAGGTACGCAGGTTAAGGCAGGCAGGGTAAGGTAGGCAGGGTAAGGCAGACAGGGTAAGCAGACAGGGTAAGGTAGGCACAGTAAGGCAGGCAGGCAGGGTAAGGCAGACAGGCAGCTAAGGAGAAGTTGATGATGGACTGACATGATGAGGCAGGTTAATCAAAGAGGCAGTGGAATGCATGGAGAGGCGCGAGAGGAGTGAGACAGAGCTAGGGTGAGGCAGAGTTAGAGTGAGACAGGGTGGGGCAGAGAAGAGGTAAGTAAGCACTCAGGAAGGGAAAGGGTAGCACTGGATGGGTAAAACAGAGGGAGGTACAGAGTGAGGAAAATAGGAAGGCAGGATGATAGATAGAGGGAGGTAAGATGGGTGAGGCAGGCTGGGAGGCATGGTTAGGTAGATGGATAGGCAGGGTGAGACAGTGAGGGTGGTCTGTCACCAGATGGAAAGGCAGGGTGAGACAGTGAGGGTGGTCTGTCACCGGATGGAAAGGCAGGGTGAGACAGTGAGGGTGGTCTGTCACCGGATGGAAAGGCAGGGTGAGACAGTGAGGGTGGTCTGTCACCGGATGGAAAGGCAGGGTGAGACAGTGAGGGTGGTCTGTCACCGGATGGAAAGGCAGGGTGAGACAGTGAGGGTGGTCTGTCACCGGATGGAAAGGCAGGGTGAGACAGTGAGGGTGGTCTGTCACCGGATGGAAAGGCAGGGTGAGACAGTGAGGGTGGCCTGTCACCGGATGGAAAGGCAGGGTGAGACAGTGAGGGTGGTCTGTCACCGGATGGAAAGGCAGGGTGAGACAGTGAGGGTGGTCTGTCACCGGATGGAAAGGCAGGGTGAGACAGTGAGGGTGGTCTGTCACCGGATGGAAAGGCAGGGTGAGACAGTGAGGGTGGTCTGTCACCGGATGGATAGGCAGGGTGAGACAGTGAGGGTGGTCTGTCACCGGATGGAAAGGCAGGGTGAGACAGTGAGGGTGGTCTGTCACCGGATGGATAGGCAGGGTGAGACAGTGAGGGTGGTCTGTCACCGGATGGAAAGGCAAGGTGAGACAGTGAGGGTGGTCTGTCACCGGATGGAAAGGCAGGGTGAGACAGTGAGGGTGGTCTGTCACCGGATGGATAGGCAGGGTGAGACAGTGAGGGTGGTCTGTCACCGGATGGAAAGGCAGGGTGAGACAGTGAGGGTGGTCTGTCACCGGATGGAAAGGCAGGGTGAGACAGTGAGGGTGGTCTGTCACCGGATGGAAAGGCAGGGTGAGACAGTGAGGGTGGTCTGTCACCGGATGGAAAGGCAGGGTGAGACAGTGAGGGTGGTCTGTCACCGGATGGATAGGCAGGGTGAGACAGTGAGGGTGGTCTGTCACCGGATGGAAAGGCAGGGTGAGACAGTGAGGGTGGTCTGTCACCGGATGGAAAGGCAGGGTGAGACAGTGAGGGTGGTCTGTCACCGGATGGTAAGGCAGGGTGAGACAGTGAGGGTGGTCTGTCACCGGATGGAAAGGCAGGGTGAGACAGTGAGGGTGGTCTGTCACCGGATGGAAAGGCAGGGTGAGACAGTGAGGGTGGTCTGTCACCGGATGGAAAGGCAGGGTGAGACAGTGAGGGTGGTCTGTCACCGGATGGAAAGGCAGGGTGAGACAGTGAGGGTGGTCTGTCACCGGATGGAAAGGCAGGGTGAGACAGTGAGGGTGGTCTGTCACCGGATGGAAAGGCAGGGTGAGACAGTGAGGGTGGTCTGTCACCGGATGGAAAGGCAGGGTGAGATAAACAAAAGACAGTGGAAAATAAAGAGAACAGACAGGCAGCGCGACACAGACAGCCAGAGCCACTGTAAAAGAGACAGAGAGGCGAGTGTGGCATAGATAAACAGACAGGTAGAAAGACAGACAGACAAAACGACAGGCAGACTACAGTATCAGGCAGACAGAAGAGAAACAGGCGAACAGCAGAGACAGAAAAACAGACAAACGAATAGATAGAGAGAAGAACAGAGACAAATAGACATACAGAAGTGTCGAGACGAGATTTACTCGCGAGGGAAGAGAGAGAGAGAGAGAGAGAGGGAGAGAGAGAAATGGTTGTAGACTAGTACAGAGAGAGAGAGAGAGAGAGAGAGAGAGAGAGAGAGAGAGAGAGAGAGAGAAATGGTTGTAGACTAGTACAGAGAGAGAGAGAGAGAGAGAGAGAGAGAGAGAGAGAGAGAGAGAGAAATGGTTGTAGACTAGTAGAGAGAGAGAGAGAGAGAGAGAGAGAGAGAGAGAGAGATGGTTGCCAACTATAGAAAAAAAAATTACTCCCAATCAATCAATCAACAGATCAATCAAACAAGCATCATTAGGCCAGACAATAGTGCTTTAGTAAAAAGATAAAGACCCCACAACACTACTCTTAAACACGATTAAGAAGAAATAAAGACTCAAAGAGTACACGTGTATATGGAGGAAGAGAGGGAGGGTGACTTGGAGTGGCGATGGTGTGGGAGGTGGAGAGGAAATGAAGATGAGGAAATAAGGCAGGGTGAGGTAGTAGGGTGAGACACGGCAAACAGGGTGAGTGAGGATGGAGTAGGCAGGCTGAGTCAGAGGTAGGGAGGTTGAGGCAGGGGTAGGCAGGCTGATGCAGGGATAAGCAGGTTGATGCAGGGATAGGCAGTTTGAGGTAGGGGTAGGTGTGGTGAGCAGGATGAGGCAGGTTGAGGTAGGGGTAAGTAGGGTGAGGTAGGGGTAGGGAGGTTGAGATAGGGGTAGGCAGGGTGGGTGAAGGTATAGGAAGCCAGGGTTGGATAGAAACAAACAAAAAAAAGGAAGTAAGAGGAGAAACTTGAAGATGAAGAAACAGGGAAAAACAAGAGAAAAAAGACAGGCAATAGGAAACCAAAATAAAAGATGAGCAGAGAGACGTGACAGAAAGAAAGTGATAGGAAATTCGCAGAAAGGAAGTTTTAGACAGACAGACAGATAGATAGATAGACAGACTGACAAACAGACTGATTGACTTTTAGACTGAGAGGCGAGAAAGACATATTAAACATGAAGCGGTGCCAAGGCACAGCAAACCCGTCTCCGGCAGTCATTTTAGTGCTGACGTATAAACACAACAGAATATTTAGTCAAAGATGTCACATATCAAATTTGGAGCAAATCGGGTGAAAATTGACGATTTTACGTCCACTTGAAATTTTAGGCCCGATCCACCTGACACTGACCTCCTTATGGCTAACTGGGGGTGATCCACCTGATGTAATGAGGCAGGTTACTGGATGCAGATTTGAAAGATGCACCTTTAAGTTTTGGTTTCATGTCGGTATGACAAATTTGAAAGGAGTTATGGCGAAAAATCGATTTTATTTTACATTTTGGGGGGCCTACAGCCTAGGCCATCGCCCAATTTGGCCCAAAGTTTCAATGGGTGATCAGAAGGTCATAGCCCATTATCCCAGTAATTTTAGTAAAAATCGTACCGGTAGTTTTCGCATAAAGTTGTTAACAGACAGACATACAGACAGACAAACAAAAAAACGAACAGACAAACCTAGTGAAAACAATACCCGTCCCCGAGCCCCTCCGGGGCGGGGACGGGTAAAAAACAAATACAAAGAAGAACAAGAGCAAACACACACACACACACACACACACAAACACACACACACACACACACACACACACACACACACACACACACACACACACACACAGATGAATAAACTTAAAAATGGATAGATGAAAACAGAAAAAAATCAGATGAAGGAGGCGAAAAAGTTTACATAAATATTTCGAGCCTGAAAGACTTTGGGAAACTCACATAAAGAAAAGAGGTTAATGAAATCGTTTGGAACACTGGAAACACATTGTGATTGTGAAGTTTTAAAATTATGAATAATAAAAGAAGTTATGAATGTGTTTATGCATGGTAAGACGACTCTCTAAACACACGCTTGCACATAATATACATAAATACATACATACTAATACACACACACACACACACACACACACACACACACACACACACACACACATACACACACACACACACACACACACACACACACACACACACACACACACACACACACACACACACTCGAAAAAATGGAAAGAAATTTAATTGTCTGTCAAAAAAATTAGATGACATCCATATTCAGACTTTGACGCCATTGAAGAAAGATAAATAAAAACAGAGACTGATAGGTATTCCAATATTTTAGGTCACAGAAACAAAATATAAACTTTAACTAAACCTAGAAAGCCGTATAACTGCCCAAGGACAATTTTGATGAAGAAAAACTTTCCACAGCCATTGCCTACTACAAGTTTAGCTATAAAGGGACCTTGAGGTCAATGTCACTGATCTTGTGCATATCACCTTAGGTCACCAGTCTGTAAGTCCAAGTTTGTTGGCTCTAGCTTTAATGTTTCATGGAAATTAGCTGAATCCAGTATATCCGGAAAAGTTTCAGTTTTTATCACAGAAAAAGTCAAGGTCACTGATCTTCTGCATGTCCCCTTAAGTCATCACTGTGTACAAGTCCACCAAGTTTAATGGCTCTGGCATTATTCTTTCATGGAATATTAGGTGACATCAAGAATATCCAGGACAGCCAGAGTAACTGACCCTGGTTGATTGCGGAGAATATTGATCTGGTTACTATAATACTCTTTTCAGATCTGCTTCCCGGCAAGGGGCGTATGCTATAAAATTTTCATATTTCTAACGTAAGTGGTTTCTGAGTTTCGACAATTTGGTTTTCTATGTTCCCGATGATATCCGGGGATACGGTGAACGATTTCCTTCCAATGTTGTCAGATGAAGAGGCCAGCCGGGGGACTCAGCTGACAAAGTTTGGAGGTTCTAGGTTAAATAGCCTCCGGATAATGGCTATTTACTTTTTCTGAAGAAAGAATAATAACACGAAGACCGTCAATACTTTTTTTTGTTTGTTTGTTTGTAAAAACTCTAAAATCGTTGGTCAAACTACCACCAGTAAGTATACACACCTGGTGCAGGCCCAGATAAAACTTCTAATTTCTTTTTATTTTATTTATTTTTTTAATGCGAGGAAGAAGGAACCAAAGGCCATGAGCCCGCAGTAACAGTTCCCTCCAAGAGAAAAACAAAATACAATAGAGAGCCAAATTCAAGATCCGATCATTTCGAGATGCCTGGACACACTGCGTTTGAAAGACTGGAGATCATAGGCAGCAGGAAATACAGACAGAGGGAGACAGTTCCAGAGTTGACCTGTTGCATAATTGAAAGACTGGGAGTAACGGTTAACTCTTGCATTAGAGAGTTGGACAGAAAAGGAATGAGAGTTTGATGTCAGACGGATGCTACGCGCCCGTCGTAGAGATGGAGGAATGCATGCACACAGTTCAGAGGAGCAGTGACCATTAAAGTAGCGAAAGAAAAGAGAAAAAGATGCAACAGTGCGGCGAAGAGACAGAGGTTGAAGGGAGTCAGTAAGAGGAGGAGAGTTAATGAGACGAAAAGCTTTTGACTCCACTCTATTGAGAAGAGCTGTATGTGGGGAGCCTCCCCACACATGAGAGTTGTACTCCACACAGGGGCAGATAAAACCCCTGTATAGAGTCAACAATTGTGCAGGGGTAAAGAAAGAGCGGAGTCGGCTTAGCACACCCAATCTCTTGGAAGCAGATTTTACAAGAGATGTAATATGATCTTTCCAAGATAAGTCCCGAGTAAATGAAACCCCAAGCATGTTCAAGGATGATGCAGGATTAAGCTGAATATTATTAAACATTAGTGGGTATACCTGTGGAAGATTTTGTCTGGTTGATAGGAGTAAGAACTGAGTCTTAGATGCATTATAAACAACCATATTATTTTTACCCCAGTCAGAGATACGAGCCAAGTCAGACTTTAGGTGTGCCATAGCCTCATCCCTTGTTTGTTGAAGTAACTGTTGAGATGGGCGTTGCGGGAACTGAATGGAAAGGTGAAGGGTGGAGTCATCAGCGCATGAGTGGATAGGGTTAGGTGTACAGCTTAGAAGATCATTGATGAATAAAAGGAAGAAAGTTGGTGATAGGACAGAGCCCTAAGGAACACCACTGTTGATAGATCTAGGAGAAGAACGATGGCCGTCTACAACAGTGGCTATAGAACGACCAGAAAGGAAGCTAGCGATGAAGGCACAGATAGAAGGATAGAAACCGTAGGAGGGCAGTTTGGAAATTAAAGATTTATGCCAGACTCGATCAAAAGCCTTTGAGATGTCAAGTGCAATGGCAAAGCTTTCACCAAAGTCCCGAAAGGAGGATGACCAGGAGTCTGAAAGGTAGGTGAGAAGATCGCCAGTGGAGCGTCCCTGACGGAACCCGTACTGACGATCGGAAAGAAGGTTGTGATAGGAAAGATGCCTTTAAAATTTTTCTATTGAGAATTGACTCAAAAACTTTTGAAATACAGGACATTAAAGCAATTGGACGATAGTTGGAGGGTTGGGAGTGGTCACCCTTCTTTGGGACTGGCTGAATGAGAGCAAACTTCCAGCAAGAAGGAAAGGTACAAGTTGACAGACAAAGGCGAAAGAGTTTGCCTAGGCAGGGTGTAAGCACAGAAGCACAGTTCTTGAGAAAAACAGGAGGGACCGCATCAGGCCCATATGCCTTGCTAGTACTGAGGCCAGTGATGGCAGAAAATACATCAGCTGAAGAAATTTTAATGTCAGCCATGAGGAAGTCAGAGGGGGGAAGTGATGGAGGAACAGCACCGGAATCGTCTAAGGTGGAATTGGAGGAGAAAGTCTGTGCGAAGAGATCTGCTTATCGGTAGAAGAAATAGCTACAGAACCATCAGAGTAGAAAAGAGGAGGGAAGGATGATGAGGTAAAGTTGTTAGAAAGATTTTTGGCAAGGTGCCAGAAGGAGCGGGAAGAATTCGAGTTGAAGAGTTGAGAGCATTTAGTATGGATGAAATTATTTTTAGTAGAGCGAAGAACAGACTTAGCACGATTCCGGGCAGAAACGTAAAGATGATGTGATTCAGGGGTGGGTTGGCTCCTGTACCTTATGTGGGCCCTCTCCTTGTTGCGGACAGCATTAGAACAAGCGTGATTAAACCAAGGCTTTCTTGCTTTAGTCAAAGGATATGAGAAAGGAATGTATGCTTCCATGCCCGAGAGAATAACCTCTGTATGCGCAAGGCACAACCAAATGGCTCACGGCCATGGAAGCAATAATCATTCCAGGGAAAATCAAAGAAGTACTGCCTGAGGGCCTCCCAGTCCGCGGCTCCAAAATGCCACAGACAACGTTTCCCTGGAGGGTCCACAGGCCGTACCAGAGCGATAGGACACATTAAGGTAATAAGGTTGTGATCGGAGGAGCCCAACGGAGAGAAAAGATTAACAGAGTAAGCAGAAGGATTAGTTGTGAGGAAGAGGTCAAGTATGTTGGAACTCTCTCCAAGGCGGTCAGGGATACGGGTAGGGTGCTGTACAAACTGCTCTAGGTCATTAAGGATAGAAAAGATGTAGGCTTGTTCACCAGGTGGATCAGTGAAAGGAGAGGAGAGCCAAGGGTGGTGGTGAACATTGAAATCTCCTAGAATGGAAATTTCAGAGAAAGGAGAAATGGATAGAATGTGTTCCATCGTAGAAGTAAGATAGTCGAAGAATTTTTGATAGTCAGTAGAATTAGGGGATAAGTAAACAGCACAGATATATTTAGTCAGAGAATGACAGGAAAGCCGAAGCCAGGGTGTAGAGAGTTCAGAAGAATCGAGTTCAGGAACACGAGAGCAAGATAAGTCGTTGTGTATATATACACAACAGCCACCTTTGGCTTTGAAATGAGTATAGAGAAAGTAGGAGGATACAGAAAAGGGTTTGCTGTCAGTTGCCTCAGACAGCTGAGTCTCCGTTAGAAAAAGAAAGTGAGGTTTAGAGGAGGAGAGGTGGTGCTCAACAGAGCGAAAGTTAGAGGAAAGGCCGCGAATGTTGCAGAAATGAAGAAGAAGAGAGTCAGACAGTGGTTCCAGGCACCTCGAGTCGTCACCGGGAGAGGGGCGGATGGTGGGGGCATTTATGGTCCCCCCCCTGGGGACTCCGAGGCTTGGTGATGAGATGCCATAATTTTTGACTTTTAGAAAAGGAAGTGTAGTGTGTACTGTGCATGTAGTTTGGTGTAGATAGTTAGAGAAATTTGTACTGGAGAGCATGCTGACCTACTCTCTGTGTAACTGAGACACTGAAAAAGTTCAGCAAAGGGGGATGGTCAGGAACTAGTCCTGAGGGCTAATGAAACGGGAGCTCCAGCACTCCCTGTCATCAGCTTTCCATCCACCTCAGGAGTACTGCCCTGCTCGACTGGTGCTACAGTCTACTCCTGCCAAGAAGTGCCTAATTTATGTTTTGTGTTTTCCTGTATGAAGGAGCACTTAAAAATTTTTGAAAACTGGGGTGTTCCATATACCTAGATGCTATGGATCAATAACCTCATTTTTCTTTTTCATATATAAGTTTGGAAAATAATTTTATCACAGGAATTACTTCCATGTTCATTCAACTATAACAGTTTTGGAATAAACTGAGGCTGAAAATTTCACGATTTTCGAACATTTTTCCACCTGTGACCTTGAAAAGATCAGTGTCACTGAAACTGGGTCAGTGCAATAGGGTCACGGTGCTGTACATCCTTAAAAAGTATGATGAAAATAGGAGACGTAGAGTAACGGAATAATGATGATAATAATAGTAATGAAAATAATAATAATAATAATAATAATAACAAACATTTGAAAAATAAAAAACAATAACAATAATCAAACAATAATAATAATAGTAATAATAATAATGATAATAATAATAATAATAATAATAATAATAATAATAATAATAATAATAATAATAGTAATAATAATAATAATTAGTAAAAATAATGACAACAATAATAATGCCATACAGATATTTCCAGGTGTGCTAATAGTTGGAGGTCAATACAAAGACTATTAACAAAAGCAATAAATTTTCCCAAATGGATGTGGGAAATTTTAATAATAAAGCTTTGAAGCCCCCGGAATAAAGCACATGGCGGCAGCAGGAAAAGAGAAAAGCTAAAATAAAGAAGCAGTAGAAGCTGAGAAAGAAGATAAAAAAAGAATAAAGGTGAAGACAAAGACAGATAATGAGGTGAAGGCGTAAAGGACAAGGAAGGAGAAGGAAGAATGTGTGTGTGTGTGTGTGTGTGTGTGTGTGTGTGTGTGTGTGTGTGTGTGTGTGTGTGTGTGTGTGTGTGTGTGTGTGTGTGTGTGTGTGTGTGTGAGAGAGAGAGAGAGAGAGAGAAACGCAAGGGTAAGAAACAGAACGAGGCAAGAAGAGAAACTGAATTAGTGGACGAATGAAGAAAAACAAGGAGGAGGAGAAAAAGAAGAAAAAGAAGACGAAGCAGAAGAAAACAGATGATAATGATGATGATGATGATGATAATAATAATAATAATAATAATAATAATAATAATAATAATAATCTATCTATCTATCTATTGCCAGACGCCTCAATCCCGTTTGGGGTGGCCACAAACAAATTGCCTCCAAGTCGCCCTGTCCCCCGCCATTTCACTGCCCTGCTCCCAACTCACACCCCCCTCTCTCATATACCTCTCCACCCCATCCCTCCATCTCATCCTCGGCCTCCCCCTCCCTCTTCCCCCCTCCACCTCACTCACATACACTCTCTTCGTCAGTCTTTCACCCTCCATCCTCTCCACATGGCCAAACCACCTCAGTGTGTTCCTCATAACGCTCCCTATCACATCCACATCAACACCACAACGCTCCTTTATATCCTCATTCGTCAGCCTATCTCTCCATGTGACTCCACAGGCTCCTCTTAAATAACTCATTTCCACTGCTCTCACTCTTGACTTGTGTCCTTCCAACAACGTCCAAGCTTCACTTCCGTACATTAGAGTTGGTATCACAATACAGTACTGTCACGTAGTAACTTTTTCACTTCCATGCTCACTTCCCTGTTTCTTATCACTGCTTTCAAAGAACCAGCAACCTTTCTTCCCTGCTGTACCCTTTCAAGCACTTCACCCTCCAAACCTCCATCCTTACTCATCACACTACCCAAGTACTTAAACGTACTCACATTTTCCAATTCCTCACCATCCAACCTCGCTGTACATTCACTGACT
>NC_137069.1:40111087-40123587 GCF_032717465.1 Coenobita brevimanus
CAAATGGAAATTAACGTTGAAAAATGTAAAGTACTTAAAGTAGGCAAGACCATTGGAGATCCTAATACAGCTTAAATAACAAAGAAATTAGTAAATCGAAAGCGAGAGATATCTAGAAGTTATGGTTAGTAATGACCTCGAACCAAGGCAACAGTGTATTAATGCGGGAAATAAAGCAAACAGGATCCTAGGATTTATTTCGAGAAGCGTGAGCAATAGGTCATCAAAAGTAATATTGCAACTTTATCTAGCATTAGTAAGGCCATATTTAGACTACGCAGTACAGTTTTGGTGTCCTTGCTATAGAATGGATGTAAACTCATTAGAAAATGTACAGAGAAGAATGACAAAAATGATACATGATGTTCAGAACCTGCCATATGAAGACAGACTAAAAAGACAAGTTTGCTCTCACTAGAGAGGCATAGAGTAAAGGGAGACTTAATAGAGGTGTTTAAGTGGATGAAGGGAATAAATAAGGGAGATATTAGCAAGTTACTTAAAGTATGCATATAGGATAGAACTAGAAGAAGGCCCAATGGTTTCAGACTAAAAAAATTCCGTTTCGGTATGGAATATGTACAAACTGGTTTGGCAATAGAGAAATAGGTGAAAGGAATAAGCCACCTAGTAAAGTAGTTGCTGCCTCTTCCATTGAGAGTTTCAGGCATAAGCTAGACAAACATATGACAAATAAGGGGTGGGTATAGAAAAAAAAATATACAAACCAATACTAATTCATTCTTTTTCCTTTTCAGGTTACACTATGATAGTCTCTTTTTCTCCTTTCACATTTTCCTATAAAATGTCCGCGCTAGTTTTTGTATACTGCTTGGTAATCTTTCTGACTTTTTCCTGCCGGCTTCGGCTAGGGGGTTTGGAGGGAGGGGGAGAGCCTTCTTTGCTATCCTTTTCTCATTCTAGTAGTTCAGTTACTCTTCTAGGAGCTGCCTAGTATGGGCCAACCGGCTTACTGCAGTTATCCTCTATTCTTATGTTCTTATGTTCAGAGTGAAGTGTAGGGACCCACCAGAAGAGTGTCAAACACGTTGGGGGAAGGTGAAAGCAGCAAAATCCTCGCAGAGCAAAAACGGTGGAGCCCAAACTACTTTCCATTGACCTCTGGACGATCTCAGAAACTTCTGGCCCAAATGGGCCTATATTCATTTCAGACCTGCTCCCCAACCTTGCCTGTGTCTCCCCCAAAATTCCAAGTCTGTACCTTTAGCGGTTTTTGATAACCAGTCAACAGACTATTTTTATAGGTTTTTGGATATAACTGGAAACTCAATATTGGAAACTGGCTGATACTAGGTCATACAATGCCACCAGCTTGGGGACTCAGATGGTTAATTATGATGGCCGTAGCTCTCAAACTGAGTCAATATGAGCATTGTACATCTTCGTAAGATACAATAACTATAATAATAATAACAATAATAATAACAATAGTGACAAGAACAATATAGCTCACCATTGGTGTGGTGATTTATAATAATAAAAATAGTAACTAGAAAACGGAAATTGCCATTAGCAGTTTCAGTAATGCACCACATGACAAGGTCATCCATCTTGTGTACGTGACCTCAGATTAAAAAAAAAAAAAAAAAAGCAAATTTTTAGTTTTGACTTTGGCTGTGACCTTAAGTTTTGGGTCAAGGTCATTCATACTTGGTATGAATATGAAGTTCTAAAACTGTACTAAGTTTGGTGATTGTAACTCAATTATTTTTTGTTTATTTTGCAATTGAACTTCAACCTTGGCTGTGAACATGAGTTTTAAGTCAAGGTCATTCATACTTGGTAGCCAGCAATTCACCACATGACAAGGTCATCAATTCCTTGCTTGGTTCGACTGCAGGGGCTGATTTGTTTCCCAATACCAATCGGTAGGCCTGGTGATTTCATCAGGCGTTCCATAAAAAATAAGCAAAGGAACTTTAACCTTGGCTGCGACCTTGGATTTTTGGTCAAGATCATTCATTTCAGTAGACATGCATAGGATATCAAGTTCTATAAATGTTCCAAGTTTGGTGATTGTGGATAATTTCTTTCTTTCTTTCTTTTTTTTTTTTTTACTGAGTATTCAGTGACCCTCAAATACTTTCCATTGACCCCTGGGCGATCTCAAAAACTAGTGGCCCAAATGGTCCCATACTCATTTCAGAACTGCTCTCCGACCTTAGCTATGTCCCACAAAAATTTCAAGTTTGTACAGTATATACCTTTAGCGGTTTCTGAGAATCCGCGAGTAGACTGTTTTTATGGGTTGTAGATGTACTGTACTCGAAAAATCACTACTGGCAACTGGATGATACTGGGTCATATGAAGTCGCCAGCTGGGGGACTCAGATGGCCAAGTATGATGGCTGTAACTTTGAAACTGAGCGAAGACGAGAACCTTACTTCTTCGTAAGAAATAATAATAATAATAATAATAATTATGTGGTGCGTTGTAATAATAATAATAATAATAATAATAATAATAATAATAATAATAATAATAATAACAATAATAATAATAATAATAATAATAAAAATCAGAAGACGAAGAAGAAGACGAACACTAAGAAGAAGAAGAAGAAGAAGAAGAACAGCACAAAGAGAGAGAGAGAGAGAGAGAGAGAGAGAGAGAGAGAGAGAGAGAGAGAGAGAGAGAGAGATAACAAGGAACAGAAAGGAGGGAAGTGGAGAGAGGAGGGAGGGAAGTCATAAAGCAAGGAGGGAGGGAGGGAAGAATAGGTGGGTCATCAGTGAAAGAAGTATGAAAGGAGAGAGAGAGAGAGAGAGAGAGAGAGAGAGAGAGAGAGAGAGAGAGAGAGAAGGAAGAAGAGTAGAGCGAGAGATCAAAGAAGAAGGATGGAAGGATGGAGAGAGAAACACTGAGAGAAAAATGAAGGAAAGAAAGAAGGGAGAGAAGGATATAAGAAAGAGATGTCGTGAGAAGAGAGAGAGAAGAGTTATGGAAGGAGATTGGAGGGAAAAAGAGAGTGATGGAGAGACGGAGGGAAAAAAACAAAAAAAAAGGAAGAGAGACGGAGAGAGAATGATCAAAGATGGATGGAAGGAGGGAAGGAAGGAAGGCTGAAAGAGGCAAGGGAGAGGGAGGCGGGGAAGGAAATAAAGGAGAAGGAAAGAAAAAGAAAAAAATGGAAGGAAGGAAAAAAGGAAGGCAGAAAGGAAGGAAGGAAGGACGGCTGAAAGGGAGGAAGGAAGGAGGGCTGAAAGAGAGGAAGGAAGGAGGGGAGGAAGGCAGTAAAGAAGGTAATAAAGAAGGAAGGAAGAAAGGAGGGAAGAGAAGCCCTATACAAAATCATGTTGGGATGAAGGAGGAGAGATCAAGGGAAGGAAAAAGGGAAGAAGAAGGGAAGGAGAGGGGGAGAGGAAGCGAAGGAAAGAGGGAAGAGGAAGCGAAGGAAAGACGGAAACGGAAGCGATGGAAAGAGGAAAGAGGAAGCAAAGGAAAGAGAGGGAAAGATTAAATGAAAAAGAAATTTTGAGAGAGAAAAAGAGAGTAGGAAGGTATGGAATAATAGCTTATGGATGGAGAGAAGAAGAATGTAGGGAAGAAAAGAGAGAAAGGATAAAGGAAGAGAGAGAGAGAGAGAGAGAGAGAGAGAATAGGGTCTGACAGTGAGGAATATGTCAGCAATGTGACCCGGTGTGGTAAAATATCAAGCTAATGAGATGGAAGGCACACGGAGCCAGGAGAACCACTCGTGTGAACCACTGCCAGATGAACCAGATGAGAGATGAACCACTGAGATGAACCGGTGAGAGATGAATCACTGGAAGATGATCCGCTAGAAGATGAGGCACCAGGAAATGAAACCCAAAGATGAACCAGTGGGAAAATGAGCCACTGATTTGAATTACTGGGAAATGAAGCACTGCTTTTAATTACTGCGAATTGAAGCACTTAGATAAACCACTGAAAAATGAACCACCGAGACGAACTAGAGATGAATTACCGTGAAATGAAACGCAGAAGAATGACTTCGATATGAAGCGAGGAGAAATGAAGCACAGAGATGAACCCCTGGGAAATGATGTATGGATAAATGAAACAGAGATGAACCACTGGGAAATGAAGCACGGAAATGAACCCATGGGAAATGAAGCACGGAAAAGTGAACCATGGGGAGATGAACCTTACTGGGAAAAGAACTTTTGAGATGAATTTTGGACAATGTACTACTGGGAAAAACACAGATGAACCACTGGGAGATGAATTACTGGGAACTGAAGCTCAGATATAAAACCATCCTCCTTTCAAGGGATTGTGAGGGATCTGAGGATGAGTTTGTATACCCAGGCAGCTCCACCGGCCAGTTATACCGAGGCCACCACTGGAAGGCGTTCCTGTCCAGCGCCACCTCTAAATGACCCAACATATAGACAGACTAATATGACAACTGAAACGAAGGAAAATGGAACCACAGACAAATGAACGAATGTGAATCGAACCACAAAGAAATAAACCAGTGTGAACCGAACCAACATGAAACTAACCACTATGAAATCGAACCAATGACAGATAAACCGATGTGAACTGAACTATTATGAAACGAAACAATATGAAACGAAATATGAAGCCGGACCAATGAGAAAGAAACCATTACGAAATGAACCACTCGAAGAAGTTTAGACAAGTGAACAAGAAGAGACGGTGAGAGAGAGAGAGAGAGAGAGAGAGAGAGAGAGAGAGAGAGAGAGAGAACTGGTTGCGTAAGAACCAGGACAAAACTTTATCTTAAGAATGATGGAAGGAGATTCTGCAAGGAGAGTAGGAGTGAATGTGTGTGTGTGTGTGTGTGTGTGTGTGTGTGTGTGTGTGTGTGTGTGTGTGAGAGAGAGAGAGAGAGAGAGAGAGCAAACCCGGGTGGAGGAAAAAGTGAGAGAGAGGAGTGTCTGAGTGAGAAGGATGGAGGGAAGGACTGTTTGAGTAAGAGAAGAGGCACTCAAGAGGGAAAGAGAGAGAGAGAGGGGGGGAGGTTTAATTAAGGTATATGGATGAACTGAAATGAGTAGGAGGAACTGAAAGTAAATAACAGATTTACTGTACATAAATATACTGGTAGACATAAACACAGATAGATACAGATAGATAAATGAATATATAGATAAATAGATTACACATATATAGATACCCATATATATACAGATAGATAGGCAGGTACAGAGACATACATGGGTATCAATACTGAGAGAGAGAGAGAGAGAGAGAGAGAGAGTCAAGTAAAGATAAACAAGAAGGAGAGTTATTGAATCGTGACCACATTTCCCGAACAGAGGTTGTGGTGGAGTTGTGAGGTGAGGGTGATGACAAAGTTGTGGTGAGGGTGTTGTGAGATGAAGCAGTGTGGTGAAGGTGTGGTGAGGGATGAGGGAGGTTGTGGTGAGGGTATGGTGATGGTGTGGTGAGAGGTGAAGAGGATGTCATGAGGGTGTTGTGAGGTGTGATGTGTGAGTAGTGAGGGTGTGTTTTTTTTTTTATGCGAGGAAGAAGGAACCAAAGGCCATGAGCCTGCAATATCAGTTCCCTCCAAGAGAAAAACAAAATACAATAGAGAGCCAAATTCAAGATCCGATCATTTCGAGATGCCTGGACACACTGCGTTTGAAAGACTGGAGATCATAGGCAGCAGGAAATACAGACAGAGGGAGACAGTTCCAGAGTTAACCTGTTGAATAAATGAAGGACTGAGAGTAACGGTTAACTCTTGCATTAGAGAGTTGGACAGAAAAGGGATGAGAGTTTGCTGCTAGACGGGTGCTACGCACCCGTCGTAGAGATGGAGGAATGCATGCACACAGTTCAGAGGAGCAGTGACCATTAAAGTAGCGATAGAAAAGAGATAAAGATGCAACAGTGCGGCGAAGAGACAGAGGTTGAAGGGAGTCAGTAGGAGGAGGAGAGTTAATGAGACGAAAAGCTTTTGACTCCACCCTATTGAGAAGAGCTGTATGTGGGGAGCCTCCCCACACATGAGAGTTGTACTCCACACAGGGGCAGATAAAACCCCTGTATAGAGTCAACAATTGTGCAGGGGTAAAGAAAGAACGGAGTCGGCTTAGCACACCTAATCTCTTGGAAGCAGATTTTACAAGAGATGTAATATGATCTTTCCAAGATAAGTCCCGAGTAAATGAAACTCCAAGCATGTTCAAGGATGATGCAGGATTAAGCTGAATATTATTAAACATTAATGGGTAAACCTGTGGAAGATTTTGTCGGGTTGATAGGTGTAAGAGCTGAGTCTTAGATGCATTAAAAACAACCATATTATTTTTACCCCAGTCAGAGATATGAGCCAAGTCAGACATTAGGTGTGCCATAGCCTCATCCCTTGTTTGTCTAAGTAACTGCTGAGATGGGGGTTGCGGGAACCGAATGAAAAGGTGAAGGGTGGAGTCATCAGCGTATGAGTGGATAGGGTTAGATGTACAGCTTAGAAAGTCATTGATGAATAAAAGGAAGATAGTTGGTGATAGGACAGAGCCCTGAGGAACACCACTGTTGATAGATCTAGGGGAAGAACGATGGCCGTCTACAACAGCGGCTACAGAACGACCAGAAAGGAAGCTAGCGATGAAGGCACAGAAACCGTAAGAGGGCAGTTTGGAAATTAAAGATTTATGCCAGACTCGATCGAAAGCCTTAGAGATGTCAAGTGCAATGGCAAAGCTTTCGCCAAAGTCCCGAAAGGAAGATGACCAGGAGTCTGAAAGGTAGGTGAGAAGATCGTCAGTGGAGCGTCCCTGACGGAACCCGTACTGACGATCAAAAAGAAGGTTGCGAAAGGAAAGATGACTTAAAATTTTTCTATTGAGAATTGACTCGAAAACTTTTGAAATACAGGACATGTGGTGAGGATGTGGTGAGGATGTGGTGAGGGTTTGATGAGGGTGTGATGAGGGTGCGATGAGGGAGTGGTGAGGGTGTGGTGAGGATGTGGTGAGGTTGTGGCGAGGTGTGGTGAGAATGTGGTGGGGGTGTGGTGAGGGTGTGGTGAGCGTGTGGTGAAGGTGTGATGAGGGTGTGGTGAGGATTTGGTGAGGGTGTGGTGTGGGTGTGGTGACAGATGATGCATGATGTGGTAAGGGTGTGGTGGCAGACGAAGCATGATGTGGTAAGGGTGTGGTGAAGGATGTGATGTAGTGTGGTAAGGTGTGGTAAGGGCGTGGTGAGGGTGTGTTGAGAGATGAAGGAGGATGTGATGAAGGTGTGGTGAGAGAAGGAGGAGGATGTTGTGAGGTGTGGTGACAGTGTGGTGTGGTATGGTGAGGGTGTGGTGAGGTGTGCTGAGGGTGTTGTGAGAGAGGATGGAGAATGTGGTGAGGGTTTGGAAAAAGATGGAGGAAGGTGTGATGAGGTGTGGTGAGGATGTGATGAGATGTGGTGAGGGTGTGGTGAAAGATGAAGGAGGATGTTCTGTGGTGTGTTTGGGGTGCCGTGAAATATGGTGAGGGTGTGGTGAGAGATGAAGGAGGATGTGCTGTGGTATTGTGAGGGTGTGGTGAGATATAAAGGAGGATGTGATGAGGTGTGGTGAGAGATGAAGGAGGATGTGATGAGGTGTGGTGAGAGATGAAGGAGGATGTGATGAGGTGTGGTGAGAGATGAAGGAGGATGTGATGAGGTGTGGTGAGAGATGAAGGAGGATGTGATGAGGTGTGGTGAGAGATGAAGGAGGATGTGATGTAGTGTGGTGAGAGAATGAGGAGGTTTGTGATGATTTATTAGACTACTAAGAGAAATACCGGTAAAATGATTGTGTGATGAATAATTACGTGATGAATTAGTAATGAAAGTGTGATAAGACTACCTAACAGAGGGGTGGTAAAGTGGACAGACCTGGACTTACTCACCACTTTCCCACTTAAATCCACTTCCACCCACTCCACATTAAAACACACCCTCCACAGTGAGTCCACATGCCTTCATCCCCATTCACACTCCTTGCTTCTATATATATATATATATATATATATATATATATATATATATATATATATATATATATATATATATTCTTTTCACTCTAACCTGGCCTAAAATTGCCATCCCTCCATCTTGAATGCTGAGTTGTACTGAGTAACACTAGAATATGGTGCTAGTCACGAGGAAGTGCTATAGGAAAGGATGGAGAACGAGAGCACCGCCTACGGGAAATAAGCTGCAAAAGGACGAAAATCTGGGCCAAATTAAGGTAAACGGAGTATAGTATATATTTTAAAATTTCTTCTAGTTCATTTCTTGTATTTTTTTCGTTATCTCAAATCTAACTTCATCCAACTTCAACACTACTATACGCTTTTCTCTTTAACTTGGCCTAGGTGTTCGTCCTTTTGCAGCTTGTCTCACGTAGCTCTGTGGCATTAGAAGACGATGTTACGCCTCGACATCCATTCAGTAGCACTTCTTCGTGACTAGCATCATATTTTGGTGTTTTATCTATGGTGGAACTCATCATTTAAAACGGAGAGATGGCAATTTTGAGTCAAGTTAGAGGGAAAATGAATATAATCGACTCATTTTGCACACCTGAATCCAGATATAATTCACAGTCCTTATTCCCATTTACGCTCCATGTTTTATTCTCAGCTTTTCGACAAATATATAGACAGCTTTGGAAGAATTCTAAACTCTCCGAGAAATCCCGTAATGCTGAAATTTAAGATACATCAGGACAGTCTATCTATCTATCTACCTATCTTCTATCTGTCTGTCTATCCCTCATTCTCTCTCTCTCTCTCTCTCTCTCTCTTTCTCTCTCTCTCTCTCCCTCATACACACACACACACACACACACACACACACACATAATTATATATATATATCAACCTGTCTGTCATCGAATCCTTTATATAAATTGCCCATCAGAAGTGTTAAGGCCAGGGTGGCCAGTCGCTGGTCCCTGAGCGTCAGCCGTTACAGACCATATCCAGTTGAAGTGCCCTAACCCATTAGACCACCAGGATCCCAAGCATATGGACACGTACAGTGTATTAATTCTCATCCAAAATTCACAGCCAACAGGATGACATGTACAATTATTATTCTCAGTCGTCAGTCATCATGTCAACACGAACATGTTCTTGTCTGGAGCTCTGAATAAATGAGAAGCTGAGTTCGTCCCACATTTTCGAGATGACATTTGCAGCTCTCGTAATTTTTCCCTAAGATCAAGGCCCGTCTTACCAGCTGAGGAAGCTCCCTAGCACATTTTCCTAAGCGATATAGTTTGTCTATTAGACCCCACTCTCCTCATGTTTCATAAATCCTTCCAATATCCATATACTCTGGATAAATAACGTATGATAGGATTTTAACCAGCCATATCCAAAATTAAATAGCTAAGGATAATGTGTCAGGGAGCCTCCTTACTCGATGAGAATACGGGACTAAAGCTTTCAGGATTTCAAAGAAACAACACATACATTACTAACTTTTTTTTTTTAAGCTTAAATATGATGAAAAATATAAATACAGTAATTTGATATTTACAACTCTCTCTCTCTCTCTCTCTCTCTCTCTCTCTCTCTCGCAACATGATTCTCAGGTGTTTTCATTTCTCGCTGTGATGGTGGCGGAGAGGGACGCCTTCACGTGGTGGCACCGATATGAGAGGGCCCTATCCCTCAACAGGAGGATGGTGGACTGAAGACTAAGGGCAGCTTTGACCCGCAGTCCACTGGGTTCACGTTCAGACCATCCTGGGGTTCCTCCTTCTCATTTTCCTCTATTTCTTCTTACTCCTCCTCCTCTTCCTCTGCTTCTTCTTATTCCTCTTCCTCTGCTTCTTCTTACTCCTCCTCCTCTTCCTCTGCTTCTTCTTACTACTCTTCCTCCTCCTCTTCCTCTGCTTCTTACTCCTCCACCTCCTCCTCCTCTGCTGCTGCTACTGCTGCTACTACTACAACTACTACTACTACTACTATTACTTCCACCACCACACCGTCGTTACTACTACTACTACTACTACTACCACCACCACTATTACCATTACTACTATCACCACCACCACCACTACTACTCTTTATACTGGAACAAAGTGGCACGTAAGGTCTCTCGCAATGAAAAACATCCCAAGGGAACGTCAGCAACTTGTGCAAGACAGATATTAGGATTAACAGAGTGTAAAAACTTTTGCCTTGCCAGTACCCCCCCACCACCCCAGCCCCTAATATCTCTTCCGTAGCGAATTATTTTGGACATAACAGCACAATATTCTTCAGTTTGTCCTCCCCCATCCACCTCATCCCCATACATCCCTAAGCCCTGCGGTAGTTTTGGTAATTCCCTAACACCTTTTCCGTAGCGAATTTCTGGACGTAACAGCACAATATTCTCCTACATGTCAACCTAAAAACGAAATAAATATCATACAAGAAAATGTTAAGGTGTGCCACTATAATTCGTTCACTTTAACTTGGCCGAGATTTGCATCCTTTTTCAGACTGTTTCACGTTGGTGAGTGATAGAAAACGATAACGCCCCCAGTCTTTCCGCAGCACTGCAAGGGTGGAGAGAGAGAGAGAGAGAGAGAGAGAGAGAGAGAGAGAGAGAGAGAGAGAGAGACGTGGAGAAAAAGATGTGGAAAGGTGATAGGAAGGAGCAAGTGTGGATGGTGGAAAAAGGCCATAAGAGGCCTCGTTTCTGTGTGACATATTTATTAGAGAAAATATATAGAACACAACCTTTTCTCTCCGATGGAGCATATTCTCTCTCTCTCTCTCTCTCTCTCTCTCTCTCTCTCTCAAGCAGGAGGAGACTGCTGAAACTCTAGGGTCCTTTACTAACACTTTCGCCAGCACAGGGCCTTCCCAGGATCAGGAAAGTAATCTGGAGGGAGAAAGAACGAAAATCGTCCCTGGGCCGAAGTGGTTAAAATCTGTGGGGGTGCATGAGACACACATACATACACACCCCAAAAAATACACACACACACACACACACACACACACACGTACACAGGGAAATACATAAACCTCCGTTTAGTCACACGCGGGACGTTAAAGCTACTCTCTCTCTCTCTCTCTCTCTCTCTCATTACCACGATATAGTATGAGGACCAGTTTGTAAGCTTAATACAGATAGCCTCTCTCTCTCTCTCTCTCTCTCTCCTCATATTTCCCAGGATCGTTACAGATAGACGAGAGAGAGAGAGAGAGAGAGAGAGAGAGAGAGAGAGAACCATCCCTGAGACAGCAACCTACATTAAAATTTTACGTTTAACGAATACACAGATATTTGTAACATTAATGACTACAATATTTAAAGAAGGTACGATAAGTGCTCTATATTTTTTCCCTAACACTCTACAATAGTTTTTTTTTTTTGGGGGGGGGGGACCCTATATGAAATGTGGTCACCGTTTACGAACACCTTGCATGAAAGGGTGTTGGAGTGTTCATGTTGGAGTATTCATGTTGAAGTGTTCATGTTGGAGTGTTCATGTTGGGGTGATCATGTTAGAGTGTTCATGTTTGTGTGTTCATGTTGGGGTGTTCGTTTTGGAGTGTTCATGTTGGGGTGTTCGTTTTGGAGTGTTCATGTTGGAGTGTTCGTGTTGGAGTGTTCGTGTTTGTGTGTTCGTGTTGGGGTGTTCATTTTGGAGTGTTCATGTTAGGGGTGTTCGTTTTGGAGTGTTCATGTTGGAGTGTTCATGTCGGAGTATTCATGTTGGAGTGTTCATGTTCGGGTGTTTATGTTGGGGTGTTCATGTTGGAGTATTTATGTTGCAGTGTTCAAGTTGGAATATTGGTGTTAGAGAGTTCATGTTGGAGTGTTCATGTTGGAGTGTTTATGTCGGAGTGTTCATGTTGGAGTGTTCATGGGTTTTTATTGAGTAAGGGAACGTATAGGAATGATTGGAAAATTGACCAATCTTTTGTTAGGATGAGGGTCAGGATGAGGGTGACTGATGATGATGATGATGATGATGTGTCAGCGTGTTAAGAGAGAGTTAGTCCATATGAACAAATAATTTTAAGAATGAAAAATTATAAACATAAACTGGAGAATATAATGGGTGTCAAGCAAACGAGAAAAATATTTATCAGTACAGTAAATAATATGATTAGATGGATTACACACACACACACACACACACACACACACACACACACACACACACACACGTAAAATATATTCTTCCCATATCTAAAGTTATACACGGCAAGACAACAACAACAACAACAATGAAAACAATGAGAAAAATAATACTAATGAATTTATACTATAGGATACCCTAGTGTAGATGGAGATACACCTGCCTTCACTAATGTATACGAGTAATGGATTTATATATACACACAGGCGAGTACGACACAGGCTGGGAATGTTCATAGATAAATTTTTGCCTGGCACTTTACGAGGTGGTGCCGGAGTGTGTGTTGGAGGCGAAATGATTGTTGGGTGATATACAAGCGAGGATGTGTGTGTTGCGTGTGCGTGTGCCGCGTATGTGTCGGGGGGGGGAGGATGGTATTTG
>NC_137069.1:40126087-40141087 GCF_032717465.1 Coenobita brevimanus
CTCTCTCTCTCCATCTCTCTCTCTCTCTCTCTTTCTTACACACACACACACACACACACACACACACACACACACACACACACACGCGCGTCCCAGTACTATTTTTTTTTTTTACAGATGTCCCCTCCTTTTTTACTCCGTATTTTATTTTTGTTTTTAATAAAGCTAAATAATATACTTTTTTTTTTTTTTTGAAGATTAGGAAGAAACGCTATACTCATTCCACCTTAACTTGGCTCAAATTTTCATTCTTTGGCAGCCTATTTCATGAAGCATAGTGGCAGAACAGGACAATGGCAGGGCACTTCTTCATGACTAGTATAGTTTTCTGTGGTTAATCTATTGCTAAGACCGGGCAATGAAAATGGGGAGAGGTCAATTCTAGGCCAAGTTAGAGTGAGCGGGATATAGAAGTGAAGTTTCAAGACAATATTTAACATCTATAATTTCAAAATCAAGGTTGTGTTAAGAAGTCTGGGGATATCTATTGTTAAAAAAAGGTACTTGGACTGAAGGGGTTACATCTTTGAACCGTGGAAAAGTTTATTATATTTCTCTTTATTTCATTCGCTTTTCCTTCCTCTGTTCATCTTCTGTTAAAAAAATAAATACAAAATAATCGCCAAAGAAAATACGTTGAGAAAAGACGTGTTTTGGGGCCGGGTTAATTAAAACCTTTGCCACTTCCCTCTACCTTTACCTGACAAGCTCACCTGTGGGTGTGATAATTAGAGTAAAATTGCTTGTTACGTAGAAGAGGAAGAAGAAAAAGGAGATGGAAGAGGAAGAGGAAACCAAGAGAAATAAGATGACACCAAGACAAAGAGGAGGGGGAGAAGGGGGGAGAGGCAGCAATGGTGAGATGGAGATGCAAGAGGAGGAAGAGGAAATGAAAAGAAAAAGGAGATGGAAGAGGAAGAAGAGGAAATCACAAGAAGGAAGACACCAAGAGGAAAAGGAGGGGAAGAGGGGTGGAGAGGGAGCAATGGAGAAATGGAAAGGGAGGAGGAATAGTGGAGGAAAGCGGAGGAAAGATCTCTCATGTCAACACAGGAGGAGGGAGGGAAGATAGACGAGTCTAGAAAGGGTGAAGAGGTACCGGCTAATGAAGGTGTCAGGCTGGAGGGAGAGAAGGAGGGAAGGAGAAGAGGGAGAGAAGAGAGAGACGGGGGGTGAAGGAAGAAGGGAAAAGAGGAGAAAGAGAGGGAGAAACTGAAAAGAGAGGAGGAGAGATGGAAAAAGAAAAAGGAAGAGGAGAGAAGGAAGGAAAGGTATGACAAGTAAATATGTACTTCAGAGAGAGAGAGAGAGAGAGAGAGAGAGAGAGAGAGAAACAAGCTACACTCTTATCATGATATATATAGCCTGTTTTAAACCTCTGACTGCGGTGTGTGTGTGTGTGTGTGTGTGTGTGTGTGTGTGTGTGTGTGTGTTCTTCATGCCAGTAAATAGCAGACGATTTTAAAGTGACAAAGAGAGAAAAATGGTAAAATATTTTCCCATTAAAATATTGGCCAAAAAAATAGAGGCCGAACAAAAAAAAAACTGCCTTAGCTCCTTCCATCAGGCGACTCATTTTTTTCATTTCAATCTTGGTAAAAAAAAAAAAAAAAAGACCTTAACCCCTTCAATCAGGTGATTCATTTTTTTCATTTTAATCATGATAAAAAAACTAAACTCCTTCCATCAGGCGACTTTTTTTTTTTTTTTATCTTGGTAAAAAAAAAAAAGACCTCAGCCCCCTCAATCAGGTGACTTTTTTTTTTATTTCAATCTTGGTACAAAAATACTTAATCCCTTCCACCAGGCTACCTTTATTCTTTTTTTAAATCCTGGTAAATTAAAAAAGACCTTAACACCTTCCATCAGGCAACTCATTTCTTTCATATTAATCTTGGCAAAAAAAAAAAAAAAAAAAAAAAAAACAACCCCTACAATCAGGAGACTTTTTTTTTTCATTTTATTCACGGAAAAAAAAAAAACTCCTTCGTCAGGCGACTTTTTTTCTTTTTTCAATCTTAGTTAAAAAAAAAAAAAGACCTTGACCCCTTCAATCAGGTGACTCATTTTCTTATATTTTGTTCTTAGTAAAAAAAAAATAAATAAAAGATCCTAACTCCTTCAACCAGGTGACTATTTTTTTTTTTAATCATAATAAAGAAAAAGACCTTAACTCCTTCCTCAGGCGACTTAATTTTTCATATTAATCTTGGTAAAAAAAAATTCCTTAACTCCTTCTATCAGGCGACTCATTTTTTCATTTTAATCTTGGTAAAAAAAAAAAGACCTTGACCCCTTCCATCAGGTGACTCATTCTTTTTCTTTTATTTTAATCTTGGTAACAAAAAACCTTAACCCCATTAATCAGGCGACTCATTCTTTTTCATTTTAATATTGGTTAGAAGAAAAAAGCCCTTAACCCCTTCAATCAGGCGACTGATTGTTTTCATTTTAATCTTGATTATAAAAAAAAAAACTTAACCTCTTCCATCAGGCGACTCATTTATTCATTTCAGTCATGCTAATCGATTTCGTTCAGCTTTGGAGGGATTTGGAACTTGGGGTGAGGGGGGGGTGGAGGTGGACATAGCCTACAAATAAAAAAATTGTCTGACAGAATCAAGAATAAATTATAAAGTACGTGGTAGGTAATGGCGACCATCATCCACTCACCTGATGTAGTGCTTTCTACTTCTTCCTTCACCTTTATTATTCTTTTTTCTGTCAGCCCTCCTCTCTTCCTACTTCTCACCATCATCCACTCACTTGATGTAGTGCTGCCTATTTCTTCCTTCACCTTTATCAATCGTTTCTGTGTCTGCCCTCCTCTTTTCCTATTTCTCACCATCATCCACTCACTTCATGTAGAGCTACCCACTTCTTCCTTCACCTTTATCATTCTTTTCTGTGTCTGTTCTCCTCTTTTCCTATTTCTTCCATCTTTCCCGTCACTTTCTATTAAATTCTTTCCTTTTCAGGTGGCCTTACATTGAGTGACAAGCCTAATGGTTTCCTGTAAGCCAGGAAACCATATACAACGCTGGGTGGTAACCAAATGACCAACCCATACGTGTTCCCTACGTGTCAACAAATGGGTTGGCGGAGAGTTAGTGCTCCTCCCCGTAAAACAACTAACTCATAGATAAACGGCCACCCCTTACGGGATTATAGCGTCTGGCTATAGACAGACAGATAGACGTTATCGGACTGAAGGGTTTAATTGATCTTACTTCACCCCATTTTCTTTCAGGGGTCACCGTGGTAAAATGGCCAAGGATCTTGGCTCACTCACCTGTAATAAAGGAAAGGTCCGTTAATTAAAATCTCAATTAATAACAGAGCACAGTATATAATGCATTATTTCTCCCTTTAAAAAATCATTACAACTGTCTGCAGTAAAGAAAATGGATAGTCAGGACTGTTAAAAACGAAAGAAAAAAGAAGATGGACCTATTTATAATTTTTTGCTCTTCTGTGCTCAAATTAGTTCTTTATAAGTATGAGTAGTTCAAATTTCAGTAATATTTTCAGTAAGTTGACGTCTCTCTCTCTCTCTCTCTCTCTCTCTCTCTCTCTCTCTCAAATTTATTCAGATTTTTGTACATAGGTTGTAGACAACGGTGCTAAAAACTTCAGTAATGATACTAAGAGTTATCTTAAGCTAATGATATTATGAAAGTATATATTTGATTTATAATTAGTGATTAGCTTAATATTACAGTATTTAGATAATTACGGATAATAATTGTGTATTTTGAGTTTACTATTATGGGCGCTGTATATATTAGGAATAGCTAAGGTATACTTAGATATTACTATCTATATATACACATATATATTATGTTGCTTGATTTTGGAGCCATTGGTTGATGTGAAGCTTGAACTGGTGCAGGGTAGTTGACTGGTGAATGTCTGTCAGGCGCACCATGCAGTTCCAGAGGCGACTGAAGTGAGGCAGGAATGACCTGAGGTATTGCTCCGTCCTGGCAAATGGAACAGTCTCTCTCTCTCTCTCTCTCACACACACACACACACACACACACACACACACACACACATAAACATTCACTCCTACCCTCTTTTTGCATAATCTCCTTCCATCATTCTTTGGATAAAGTTTTCTCACAGTTCTTACACAACCTCTCTCTCTCTCTCTCTCGATGATTTTTTTTCGTTTTTCTAATATTTATTTCATAATTCTCCCTCTCTCTCTCTCTCTCTCTCTCTCTCTCTCTCTCTTTCACGAAAATCCTTCCTCATTAACAAACCCCAGCTCCTACCACTCACTCTTAGCTGAACAAAATCTCCAGAAATTGGAAAAGAAAAAAGAAGCTGGTTAAAAAGTAGGCTTACGAACAGAGCCAAAAAAATTCTCCTAGAAGAAATTTGGACTGAATGGCGCTGTGAATGTGAAAGAGAGCGTGTGAATGTGAAAAAAGTGTGTGTGTGTGAGAGAGAGAGAGAGAGAGAGAGAGAGAGAGAGAGAGAGAGAGAGAGAGAGAGAGAGAGAGAGAGAGAATTTCACGCTTGACTGCGAATCTAAACAAATGGTTGTAATTAGTTATTAGAGAGAGAGAGAGAGAGAGAGAGAGAGAGAGAGAATTTCATGCTTGACTGCGAATCTAAACAAATGGTTGTAATTACTTATCAGAGAGAGAGAGAGAGAGAGAGACAGAGAGACAGAGAGACAGACAGACAGACAGAAAGACAGAGAATTTCGTGGTTGACTGCAAATCTAAACAAATGGCTGTAATTAGTTATCAGAGAGAGAGAGAGAGAGGATAGTAGTGTTTGCTGTTATACTAAATTATACTATAGCATTATCGTATACAATTTTAGGAGCAGGCTATAATGAGGGAGGAAGGAGAGGCGAGAGAGTGATAATACAACAAACACGTCACTTTTCTCTCTTCTGTCATGCTGGTAATTTCAATGATGGACCAAGGATGAATCCATCCCCTCCACTAAAAGCAACTACTAACTTGGAAGCAAAAGGCCAGAAATGAGTCACGACTCGGGAACCGATGGCCCGATTTGACTGGAAATTATTTTATTCTTCAAGTTAGTACATTTTAACGGTAACTTGCTCTAACAAAATTTGCGCTTCGTATCGCCGTTTTTGCTGTTACCGTAACAAACAAACATACGGAAATCGGATCATTATAGTTTTCTTGTCTTCTCCCGTGAGAGTACTTTTGATTTTTCTTAATGACATGTAAGCAATAATTGCATTTTTTTTGGTCCATATTTCATCTTTCTCTTTCAGTTAATGTGTTATTTTGCCATTGAGACTCATGACTTTTTTTCTTAGTCTAAAAGTTAAATGGACTTTCTTTAAGGGGAAAAGGTTGAGTTTTGAATGCATAAATAAATAAATCGCTCAGGAAGAGGTGTTAGGGAGCTTCCTTTAACTTTTTTTTATATTATAATGTAAACTGTGTCTTGACCCATGGCCTTAAAAATGAAAATTCTGCAAAATATATAGTAACAGAAAACATATTTTTTTCTTGCTCTATTTTTTCCATGAATGGTGTCAGACCCTTGCCTCAGTGACAATATGGGGGCGTTTCTTAATGAGGAGGGACGTTTGGAGTGTCAGGGAAAAGAGAAGGTTAAATTAAGACAAAATTTCGGGTGATATATGGCCAAGAAGAAGCAAGGACTGGATTGGGGCGGGTTATTAATTTTTCTGTTCAAGAGCAGTATGATTTTTTTTTTCATATTTTCATGATTTGTAATTTTAATAAAGTGAAGATTAGACTATACTCCCGTGGGATTAGGAAAAAAATTCAGGAAATGATAAAGACAGCAAAAAAAAAAAAAAAAAGAAAAAGAAAAAATCAGGAAGCTGTCATTTTAAGTTGGTAGTTCTCTCTCTCTCTCTCTCTCTCTCCCCCTAAGAAAAAAAAAATCGGGAAGCTGTCATTTTAAGTAGGTAGTTTCTCTCTCTCTCTCTCTCTCTCTCTCTCTCTCTCTCTCTCTCTCTCTCTCTCTCTCTCTCTCTCGTGACTATTCGTGACGTTTGTAAAATGAGGAGAATTTTTAGTATCAAGGAAAAGAAAGGGTTAAGTGAAGACAAAATCTCAACAAGAATTACGTAGAAGGATTTCTGGAGATTTGCTTTATTTTCTCTCTTCACATATGGAATACGTATTTTCTTCCTTTTTTATTTTTTAATTTTTGGGGTATGGTGAAAAAAAAAGATGGTGTTCTCGTGGGATTAGGGGAAAAAAATCAGGGAGAGATGATCAGCAAGAATCATGGAGAAAGATTTTTTTTGTCCAGTAGATAGACAGATAGAGACTGATAGATAGATAGATAAATAGATAGTTAAACTGACAGATAGATAAAAATATATGAGAGGATACTAAGGTGCAATGTGCAGAATAAATCGCTAATGAAGAAGCGTCACAAAATCCACAAAATCACTTACAAGACGACCCTCGATAGGCTACGACTGTCTTTAACCCACAAGACGATACCGACATGTAATGTGGAGACTAAATCGCTATAGAGGGGATGTTGCGGGATCTCCAGAGCCACGTAGAACACAACCACTAATCAGGCGTAAAAAAAAGGGTCTTGTTCTCAGCCGTATTCCTGAGGCGAGCCCCTACTGACCTTGGTTATTGTACGGTGTGGCCGGAGCGTATCATGTGACGGGCCGGGGTGACCACACGCGTTTTAGCTCCTAATTTTACTTCCCTAAGAGTCTGTCAAGACGATAGTCTTTTTACGTTCCTAAGATTCTGTCAAGACGATAGTCTTTTTACGTTCCTAAGATTCTGTCAAGACGATAGTCTTTTTACGTTCCTAAGATTCTGTCAAGACGATAGTCTTTTTACGTTCCTAAGATTCTGTCAAGACGATAGTCTTTTTACGTTCCTAAGATTCTGTCAAGACGATAGTCTTTTTACGTTCCTAAGATTCTGTCAAGACGATAGTCTTTTTACGTTCCTAAGATTCTGTGAAGGCTGTATTCTCAACGGGTAAGGAGGTTCCCTAACAATTTTCCTTAACAGTTTTTTCTGGCTGCCTGTACCCTACCTCACCCCATACACGAGAGCTGTCCAAAAATGAAATATACTTTTAAAATAGCCTACCAACGAGCCGCCGTAGCGCGACCTCGACGGAAGCGCTGTGTAGTGGCGCCCTTGAGCTTGTAAACAAGGTGTAAATAAAACTTTCTCACGACATCCTGTCCTATTAGTGTCAAGGAATGCCACTCCTGAACATCTGTGGAGATATTTACCTGTGGAGATAAATTAGCTGAGGAAATATATACCTGTGGAGATAAATTACCTGTGGAGATAAATACTTGTGGAGATAATTACCTGTGGAAATAATTACCTGTGGAAAAAATTACATGTGAAGCTTAATTACCTGTGGATATAAGTACCTGTGAAGATAATTAGCTGTGGAAATAAATACCTGCGGAGATAAAAAAAAAAAAACTGTGGAGATAAATAACTGTGAAGATTAATTACCGGTGGTGATAAATACTTGTGGAGATAAATACTTGTGGAAATACACACCTGTGGAGATAAATACCTGTGGAGATAATTACCTGTGGACATGAATACCTATGGAGATAAATACCTGTGAAGATAAATGAATACCTGGAGAGATTAATCAGCAAGTGCCATGAAAGCCAAAGAGCCAGAGTAATGTAAAAAAAAATAAAAAAAAACTGCGAGTGTGTTAAGGTATTTTCCGACTGGTCTATTGTTTATTTTGGGTCATAAGTTGGAGTTTATTTCAGGGTCGCAGTGGAGCTTAAGTCAGGGTCGCGTTGTGGAGATTAGTGGTATGTGTAGTATGTAGGTCTCTCTCTCTTTCTCTCTCTCTCTCTCTGGTTTGTGTGTGTGTGTGTGTGTGTGTGAGAGAGAGAGAGAGAAAGAGAGAGGGAGAGACTGAGACGGAGTGAGACTGAGACAGAGAGGCAGGGGGTATTTTTCTGTCCAGCATAACTGGTTAGCCTTTTCCCTTGCTCTCTCTCTTTCTCTCTCCACCCCCCCTCTCTCTCTCTCTTAGGTGAGGGAGTGAAAAATACAAGGGTTGTTCTGTGGCTTCAAAACGGTGACATCAACCTTAATTAGCTACTTCAAGGCGATTCTATTTATCTTAGGAATTGTCCCCTAAAATAGTAGTAGTAGTAGTAGTAGTAGTAGTAGTAGTAGTAGTAGTATTAGTAGTAGTAGTAGTAGTAGTAGTAGTAGTGGTGGTGGTGGTGGTGGTGGTGGTGGTAATAATAATAATAATAATAATAATAATAATAATAATAATAATAATAATAGCTAACACAACTGCTCCTCCTCCTCCTCCTCCTCCTCCTCCTGTTACTTCTTTTTCTTCTTCTCCTCCTCCTCCTCCTTCTTCGCCTCCTTCCCTTTCTCCAAATCCTCCTCCTCCTCCTCTTCATCATCATCATCATCATCATCAACACAAATTTATCATAACACTGAGATCATGTTACTCAGAAAACAGGGAAATCTCGCCGTGATAAATCATTCTTGATGACATAGTATAGAAAAAAAAAAAAAACACTGACAGAGAGACAGATAGACAGACAGAGAGATATACAGATAAAGAGGCAGATGAACAGACAGACAGACAAATATATAGACAGAGAGACAGACAGATAGAGAGATAGACAGACAGAGGAGAAAAGTACGAGGAACAGAAGCAGATACAGACAGCTAGACAGACAGATAGACAAACAGACATTTAGACAGACGGATAGACAGACAGACTGACAGGCAAATAGATAGACTGACAGAAAGACAAATAGATAGACAGACAGACAGACAGACAGACAGACAGACATGCAGATAGATAGGCATACAGAAAGACAAATGGATAGACAGACACGCAGACAAGTTTGACAGTGTGGGAGACAAACAAAGAGAAAGACAATTTGAACTGAAAACTATAGTAAGACAGACACAGACAGACATACAGGCAGAGAGACAGACAGACAAGCAGACAGACAGACAGATAGATAGACAGAGGGACAGACAGGCAGACAACGACAGAGAGACAGACTGACAGCGCTGAAAACAGAAGTGCAGGGAGAGAGAAAGTTAGACAGAAGTACAGACAAATAATGAAAAACAGACAGACAGACAGGTTTACACACACAGAGAAAGACAGCCAGATAATTAGAGACAGACAGATAAATTGATAGAGAGGTAGACAGACAGAGATACAGATAGATCGATAGAGGTAGATAGACAGATAGAAAGACAGGCAAATACATCGATAGAGGTAGAAAGATACATAGACAGACACATCGACAGGGAGGTAGTTAGACAGACAGTGAGATAGACAAAGGTAGACAGAGAGAAATAGAGCGACAGATATACCCATCCACAAAGACAGCCAGGGACATATAAAAAGACAGACAGACAGACAAGGTAGAAAGCATGCCTCCCTCACCATCGGAGCGGGGGAAATAATTAAAGAGATAATTAAAGAGATATTCCGCTTCATTAATTAACCCAGTATCCTTGCCATGGTGAATTGGTATTTTGCTCTGACCCGTCAGATGAAGTTATTTGGCTTAGGGGGATGAGTGAGACTGAAGGGGTCAATGAGAGAGAGAGAGAGAGAGAGAGAGAGAAAGAGAGAGAGAGAGGAACCCTCTCTCTCTCTCTCTCTCTCCTAGTAATGAAAAACCAACAGAGGAGCGAAATTTCCATTCCCAAGCAAAATAGCGAGAAGTCATCTCCCTAACACATTTTCCTAAGCGATTCATTTTGCTTATTACACCTCACTGCCCTATTCTGGGTCACATAAATCCTTCTAACACCGCCATACCCTCCATAAATAACGTACAAAGGTATATTAGCCAGTCGTATCCAAGAATAAATCGCTATGGAAAAGGTGTTAGAGAGGTAGATGTAAGAGTCAAGATCTGAGGAGAAAGACTGGGGTGGAGAGAAGAGGGGAGGAAGGAGAAGGAAAGTGAGCAAGGAGAGAAAATTAAAGCAAAGAAAGGGAAGGAAGAAATGGTAAGAAATGACTGAAGAGAGGGAGGGGGGAAAGTGGTCGGGGAGGGGAGGGGGGAAAGTGCACGGGGAGGGGAGGGAGGGAAATTGCATGAGGAGGGTAAGTGCGTGGGGAGGGGAGGGAGGGAAAGTGCACGGGGAGGGGAGGGAGGGAAATTGCATGAGGAGGGTAAGTGCGTGGGGAGGGGAGGGAGGGAAGGTACGTGGGGAAGGGAGAGAGGGAAAGTCCTTGGGGAGGGGAGGGAAGGAGAGGGGGAGGAGAGGGGAGGGGAGGAAAGGAGAAGGGGAGGAGCGGGGGAGGAGAGGGGTGGGGAGGGAGGGAAAGTGCGTGGGGAGGGAAGGGAAGCAAAGTGCGTGGAGAGGGGAGGAAGGGAAAATGCGTAGGGAGGGAGGAGGAGGAAAATGCGTAGGGAGGGGAGGGAGGGAAAGTGCGTGGGGAGGAAAGGGAGGGAAAGTGGGTGGGGAGGGAAGGGAGGGAGGGAAAGTGGGTTTGGAAAGGAGGGAAAGAAAGCGAGAGGGGAGGGGAGGGGAGGGGAGCGGAGAGGAGGAGAGAGGAGGGGAGGGGAGCGGAGAGGAGGAGAGAGTAGGGTAGGGTAGGGGAGGGGAGGGGAGGAGACAGACCATGAAGGAGGGAGAGGAGGAGGAAAAGAGTAAGATCCAGAATGGCAAGATTTAATGAGGAAGATTCTCGTGAGATGAATTCACCTTCAATCGTACCTAAAGAAGTGCTTGGAGAGGGGAGCGGAGAGGAGGAGAGAGTAGGGTAGGGGAGGGGAGGGGAGGGGAGGGGAGGAGACAGACCATGAAGGAGGGAGAGGAGGAGGAAAAGAGTAAGATCCAGAATGGCAAGATTTAATGAGGAAGATTCTCGTGAGATGAATTCACCTTCAATCGTACCTAAAGAAGTGCTTGGATTCTCTCTCTCTCTCTCTCTCTCTCTCTCCTGAAGAGAGAATTGTGAGCAACGAAGGAGAAGGAAATGAGCTTATGGAAGGCCAGACAAAGGATGACATTTTCGTCCTTTCCGAGAGAGAGAGAGAGAGAGAGAGAGAGAGAGAGAGAGAGAGGAGGGGGAAGATGGAAGAGGGGGAAGGAAGAGAGGGAAGGAGGGAGAGAAGGAAGAAAAGAGGGACGAACGGGAAGGAGGGATTGAAAGAAAGAGGGAGGGAAGAAGGGATGGAGGAAGGACGGGAGGGAAGGAGGACAGAAGGAAGAACGGGAGGGAAGGAGGAAAGAGGGAAGAATGGAAGAGGAACAAAGAAAGAACGGAAGGGAAGAAGGAACAAAGGATAAATGGGAGGGAGGGAGGGAAGGAAAGTATGATGGAAGGGGAGATGGAGTGAAGAAGGTGAGGTAGGATGGGAGGGGGGGAAAGTAGGATGGAGGATGTGAGGGAAGGAGGGAGGGAAGAGAGAAAGAGATGAAGTAGAAAAGAGGGAAGGAGGGAGGGAATAGAGAGAAAGAGGCGAGGTGGGAAGGAAGGAAGGAAGGAAGGAGGGAGGAAGAGAGAGAAAAAGGAGAAGTAGGAAGTACAAAGGGGTACAAAGGAAAGCAAACAGCAACAGACCTTATGGTCCTTTCGAGGCTGTTTGTTACAGAATAGACTATGACTACAAGATCTACCTCTACATGCTGAAGGATAAGGATAGTAAAGTAAGAAGGCCTCCCCCCCCCCTCCAAACCCTCCAGTTAAAATTGGCAAGAAAAAGTGAGAAAAACCACCATGCAGCATGGAAAAACAGACTTGGAAATTTCATAGGAAAGACTGAAAAGGAAAAGTTACATTCTATAATACTTTATCTATAAGCTACCAGTATGAATAACCTGGAAAAGGGAGTAGTAAAGTAAAATGAATAATCAAATAAATAAATAAATAATGCATGTCAATATGGGTACTTTGAGTTGACGGGGCATCTGTGGACACAGCTTGGAAATTGCACAGTGCACAGTGTGGATATTCAGGGGTGGTGCGACAGCCTTGCCTGGTGCTGCTAAGGTAGGCAGCAGTCAATCAGGCCCCAGCTCCCTTCATTCAACAGGGACTAGGAACTTTCCCATGCAGGACAAGCACACAAGTCACCTCCTGGAGCAGTGACCCCTGGTTCATTAAAAAAATCCCGATGGTGGCCACTTAACTGACAGGGACCCTCAGTGATCCACAGCCCATCACAGGTCGAAAGTATGAGTAGTGACTGTTAACTCAGGGCTATCTGTGCATATACTATATTTACATTTAATAAATTGATCCAGGGTCTAAAATAAAATAAAAACTTAAACATATGCAAGTGTTTTCTTCAGGAGTAAACATATTAAGCTGGGGGTTAGACGACAAATACTTATCCAGGCGACCTTTAAAGGTTTGTACTGTATTACAATTTACTACACTGTAGGGCAATTTATTCCATATATTTACAACTCTATTGAAAAAGAAATGCTTAGCTTCATGCGACTGGAATCGTTTGCCAATTATTTTATGCCCATTGCCTCTAGTATAATTCGAGTGATCAACTGTGAAGTATTCATCTACAGCCATGTTATCATGTCCTTTGAATATTTTGAATACTTGAATTAGATCTCCTCTTAACCTCCGTTTAGTTAGGGTAAATAAATTAAGGGCTTTTAAACATTCCTTGTACGGGTTATTTCTCAATCTAGGTATCATCTTTGTCATCCTTTGCTGCACTCTTTCAAGCTTTTCCATATCCTTTTCATAATACAGTGACAAAAACTGAATGCAATACTCCAAGTGAGGCCTACTAGGTAATTATACAAAGTGAGGACGATATTATCTGATTTATATTCAAATGCTCTACATATGAATCCAATCAATTTATTGTTTTTTTTTTTCACAGCTTCAGTATATTGTTTGCTTGGTTTCAAATCGTTTGTTATTATAACTCCTAAGTCTTTTTCATGGTTTACCCTATGAAGTTGGACATTATGCATGCAGTAATTTGCTCGTACATTTTTACTGCCAATGTTTAGCACTTTGCATTTATTAATATTAAAATCCATTTGCCAGACTTGGACAGGGTTAAAAAGTTGATCAAGATCTCTCTGAATTACTTGCCTTTGCAGTGCTGTCTGCTCTGTTACCTGTTTTAGCATCATCAGGAAATTTTGAAATCTTACAACACAATCCTTCGTCAGTATCATTTACGTATTTTAAGAAAAGAATAGGACCCAGCACTGAACCCTGCGGAACTCCACTTGCAATGTTTATCCAGTCTGACTCTTATCCATTTATTACAACTCTTTGTTTTCGTCCGATGAGCCAATCTTCTACCCACCCGAGAACACCGCCGTGAAACCATGTGCCTTTAGCTTCTGAAGGAGTCTTTTGTGTGGAACTTTGTCAAAAGCCTTTTGAAAATCAAGGTAGACCACATCAACAGATTTAGTCTCGTCGTACATGTTCAGTATATCATTGAAAAAGTCCAGCAGATTCGTGAGGCAAGAGCGATTATTACGAAAACCATGTTGAGAATCTTTTAAGAGACTGTTTGTTTCTAAGTGTTTCACAGATTTGTCTCTGATAATAGTTTCAAGCAATTTGTAAACCACCGATGTTAAACTAATTGGGCAGTAGTTTTCTGGTTGGCTTCTATTGCCCTTTTTGAATATTGGGGTTACGTTAGCAAGTTTCCACTCGTGTGGCACCGTACTGCTCTGAAGTGATAAGTTAAACAGTTCAGATAAAGGCTTTGGTATTTCATTCCGTAGTTCAATACACGTGGCGATATTTTGTCTGGTCCTGGTGCTCTAATCTCTTTTAATTGTTTATTGCAAGCAGTACATCGCGATCGCTAACTGTAATGTCAGTGATTATGTTGCCCTCTTCTATAGGAATGGGGGAAACACTAGGAATCGTATGTATATTTTCTGTTGTAAATACTGACGCGAAAAAAGTATTAAGAATTTTCGCCATCATAGTTTCATCATCAATATGCTCTCCGTTATCTGTGACTAAGGGACCGATTGATGGAGTTATTACCTTTTTGCTTCTTATGTAACTGAATAATCTTTGGGATTTGATTTACTGATACTTGCAATATGTGTCTCAAGGTTTTTCTTACTGCATTTAATTAATTTTTTGGCGTTTCGTCGAAGGGCATCGTATTCATTTTTGTCACTTTGACTCTTTGTGGTATCACAATTCTTATACGCAAGGTTTTTTGCTTCTAAGCAATGTTTAATGTCGGAATTCCACCATTTGGGTTTAGAATTTTTTGGCAGGAGGGAAGGTAAGATGGAGGGAGAGAGGGAAGGTGGGAAGGAGGGAAGGAGGGAGGAAGAGAAGGTAGGAAGGAAGAAGTATGAAGGGGGGAAGAGGGAAATAGGAAGAATGAGATTGGATGGAGGAAAAAAAAACTGAAAGACTCTGGAGAGGATGAGGGAGAAAGAACATGAGAAGGAAGAACGGAGGGAAAGGCGGGAGGGAAAGGCGGGAGGAAAAGGAGGAGGGAGAGAGAGAAAGAGGAAGGAGGAGGAGGAGGAGAAGTAAAGGAAGAAGAGAAGTAATGGATTTTGGAAATGGAGATTCCAAAGAGGATGAGAGAGAGAGAGAGAGAGAGAGAGAGAGAGAGAGAGAGAGAGAGACTAAGATTTTATGCTTATTAAGGCCATTAAAACAGATAACAGATTTTCTTCTAAGTCTGATTCTTCTCCTAGAACACTCCCTTTATTGCACTGCTGAATGAGCACTTGTAAGGAGGGAGAACAAACTGTACCTAATGGTCTGACCGGCACTAGAATCGAACCTGTTTCATGTAATTCAGTCTGTTCACTATCACTTGACAAATATTTTCGTCCTTTTGCAGTCACGTAGCTCAGTGGCGGAATAAAAACAATAATACGGCTAGACATCCTTTCCAGAGCACTTCCTCGTGACTAGCAACCAATACTAATCCCAAAAAGAACAACTGGAAATTCTAGGCCAAGTTAAAGGGAAAGGAGAATAGCTGCATCAAGAATAAAACTATCATGTTCT
>NC_137069.1:40143587-40173587 GCF_032717465.1 Coenobita brevimanus
TACACACCATGCAACACACCCCTGAGATTGCAACACACCCTGCAACACACCCCAGAGATTGCAATACACCATGCAATACACCCGAAAGACACCAAAACATCTCGTAGGCTACAACACACCCTGCAACACACCCCTGACATTGCAACACACCCAGCAACACACCCCAGAGATTGCAACACACCCTTGAGATTGCAACACACCCAGCAACACACCCCAGAGATTGCAACACACCATGCAACACACCCGAAAGACACCAAAAAATCTCGTAGGCTGCAACGCACACAGCAACTCATCCTAGAGATTACGCCCTGCAACACACCCCAGAGATTGCAACACACCCTGCAACACACCCCAGAGATTGCAACACACCCTGCAACACACCCCAGAGATTGCAACACACCGTGCAACACACCCTAGAGATTGTAACACATCCTGCAACTCACACCAGATATTGCAACACACCCTGCAACACACACCAGAGATTGCAACACACCCTGCAACACACACCAGAGATTGCAACACACCCTGCAACACACACCAGAGATTGCAACACACCCTGCAACACACACCAGAGATTGCAACACACCCTGCAACACACACCAGAGATTGCAACACACCATGCAACACACACCAGAGATTGCAACACACCCTGCAACACACACCAGAGATTGCAACACACCCTGCAACACACACCAGAGATTGCAACACACCATGCAACACACACCAGAGATTGCAACACACCATGCAACACACACCAGAGATTGCAACACACCATGCAACACACACCAGAGATTGCAACACACCATGCAACACACACCAGAGATTGCAACACACCATGCAACACACACCAGAGATTGCAACACACCATGCAACACACACCAGAGATTGCAACACACCATGCAACACACACCAGAGATTGCAACACACCATGCAACACACACCAGAGATTGCAACACACCATGCAACACACACCAGAGATTGCAACACACCATGCAACACACACCAAAGATTGCAACACACCATGCAACACACACCAAAGATTGCAACACACCATGCAACACACACCATGCAACACACACCAGAGATTGCAACACACCATGCAACACACACCAAAGATTGCAACACACCATGCAACACACACCAGAGATTGCAACACACCATGCAACACACACCAGAGATTGCAACACACCATGCAACACACACCAGAGATTGCAACACACCATGCAACACACACCAGAGATTGCAACACACCCTGCAACACACACCAGAGATTGCAACACACCCTGCAACACACACCAGAGATTGCAACACACCCTGCAACACACACCAGAGATTGCAACACACCCTGCAACACACACCAAAGATTGCAACACACCATGCAACACACACCAAAGATTGCAACACACCATGCAACACACACCAAAGATTGCAACACACCATGCAACACACACCAAAGATTGCAACACACCATGCAACACACACCAAAGATTGCAACACACCATGCAACACACACCAAAGATTGCAACACACCATGCAACACACACCAGAGATTGCAACACACCATGCAACACACACCAAAGATTGCAACACACCCTGCAACACACACCAAAGATTGCAACACACCCTGCAACACACACCAAAGATTGCAACACACCATGCAACACACACCAAAGATTGCAACACACCCTGCAACACACACCAAAGATTGCAACACACCATGCAACACACACCAAAGATTGCAACACACCATGCAACACACACCAAAGATTGCAACACACCATGCAACACACACCAAAGATTGCAACACACCATGCAACACACACCAAAGATTGCAACACACCCTGCAACACACACCAAAGATTGCAACACACCCTGCAACACACACCAAAGATTGCAACACACCCTGCAACACACACCAAAGATTGCAACACACCATGCAACACACACCAAAGATTGCAACACACCATGCAACACACACCAAAGATTGCAACACACCATGCAACACACACCAAGATTGCAACACACCATGCAACACACACCAAAGATTGCAACACACCATGCAACACACACCAAAGATTGCAACACACCATGCAACACACACCAAAGATTGCAACACACCATGCAACACACACCAAAGATTGCAACACACCATGCAACACACACCAAAGATGGCAACACACCATGCAACACACACCAAAGATTGCAACACACCATGCAACACACACCAAAGATTGCAACACACCATGCAACACACACCAAAGATTGCAACACACCATGCAACACACACCAGAGATTGCAATACACCATGCAACACACCCCAGGGAGGCTTGTCACAAAATAGGCTCAAACAGCATTTCTTCTTCGCTCGCACCGTCAATGTTGATGATTATTTACGGCTGTTGGTGCACATGAACGCCCCCATACGTACACAGGGACTTACATACATGGATATATGTACATACTTGCACACATGTACCTACATACGCACACAGGGACTTACACATTTGGACATATATACTCACACACATTCGCACACAAATACAGTATACATACATCGGTCCATACATACTGACTAGTCGTTCATACTTTGAGACATGGTTATAAGCGCGCGCGCGCACGCACGCACGCACGCACGCACGCACGCACACACACACACACACACACACACAGTACGAAATGCATTCGTCTACTCAGTTAAGTAGCGTTCTCTCTCTCTCTCTCTCTCTCTCTCTCTCAAATACACCAACAAATTCTTTAGATAAAATACACTTCCATGCATTCTAATGTAAAATCTCTTGTTAATAGGATCGTCTGGGATTACCGGGATGGAAGGATGTCCAATATGTTTTAATGTCTGGTTGCCATGGTTACTATGATTCCACCTTTACCTGAAAAAAAATAAAAGAATAAAGTCCTTATAGTTTACCTTAAAAATCTTTAGGAATTAACAAAAAAAAAATCCCATTAGTTTACCTCTGAAAAAATAGGGAATGAATTTTCCATACGGATCAAACTTCCTTTTTTTTTTTTTGCCAAGTTTTTTTTACCATAACTTTTTAGATCCAGGTATTTAATGAACGAATTAATCTGCAAATTTCAGTGTACCTTGTGTCTTACCTGTCAGGTGGAATTAATTTGTAAACACTTTATACATATGCGTGACTGAGTGTTAAAATATTGTTTATCAGGCAGAAGGACTGCAGTGAAGGGGTGATTGATGATGATGATGATCATAATAATGATGATGATGATCATGATGCCGAAGACAAAGACGATGATGTGATGATGATGATGATGCCGATGTCAAAGATGATGATGTGATTTTGATGGATATGATAATGATAATGACGAAGGTAGAGACAATGATGAAGACGAAGATGATGATGAAGGTGATATTGGTGATGATTATTACTCCACATCTAATAAGAAACTACCATAATTATTTTGCTACTATCCTTCTATCGAATATCAATCTATTTTTTAGGACTAAAATGATACATCCCTTTCCTTGAGGGAAGCAGCCTAGGTATATGGATGGATGGAAAATGCATATCTGAACCTTAACACTTAATAAAAAGCTGAGCCAGGCACAACAAACCTCGCCTGACAGCAGTTCTTTTATTGCTATTAAATACTTCTTCATTTTTGCCATTTAGCATCAGTGCACCATTAATGTCTAAGGCAATGGAGCAAATATTTTCAAGTTACACCCTCTGAAAATCCGTGATCTTGCGTCAGACTTTTCAAGGTCACTCAAGGTCAAAGGTCATGCTGCCAAATGCAAGCCCATATGAGACTTCCTATATCTTGACAATAGTAAATGTCTATCTTCAACGAGTTTCGAGTTATAACCCCCTGAGTATGCATGACCTTGAGTTTGACTTTTCAAGATCACTAACGGTCAAAGGTCAATGTACAAATTAAAATCCCACATGGGATTTCCTATATGTTGATAATAGTACATATCTCTCTATCTTAAACCTGTTTCCAGTTACAGCCACCCGACTATCCATGACCTTGTGTTTGACCTTTCAAGGTCATTCAAGGTCAAATGTTTTGGTGGCAAATGATAGCACATATTACGGCTACTGTATGTTCCTAATAATACAGTAAATATCTCTGTCTTCAACTGTTTTCAAGTTATAGCCCTCTGAAAATTCGTGACCATGATTTTGACCTTTCAGAGTCATTCAATTACCTCCAAAATTAAAGCACTTTCTTTGGGGATCAGTGTCCACATATCCTGAAAGTTTCATGTAATTTCATTCTGCCGTTTTTCCGTAATGTTGCTAACAAACAAACATACAAACAAAGAAACTTGCTCCAAAACAATACCTCGCCGGACTCCTTCCGGGCAAGGTAATAATACCAGAATCTAGAATGATTCCTATGGTCTACAGGGTTTGTATGTCTACTGTATAAGTAGGGGTGTAACTCGCTAATCCCCCTCCCCCCCCTCTCTCTCTCTCTCTCTCTCTCTCTCTCTCTCTCTCTCTCTCTCTCTCGCTCAACAATGGCCGAGTTTTGTCGACTGCAAAAGCGGGCAGACAGAGGCACTTAAATATCCCTAAGATGGTCTGCTGCCACGTTCACTTTTCTTGTGTCCTTGAGAGGAGTGTTTCAGATGCATATTCTTTTGTTTTGGTTTTTATAGTGAAAAGTTGTGGAAAAAGAGGAATTTGGGTGAATTTCTCTGTCAGTCTCTCTGTCTGGATCAGGCTCGCTGTATTTCTCTCCTCGTCTCTGTCTGTTTGTCTCTGTTTTATTCTGTCTGTCTATTTCTCTGTCTGTCTGTCTGTCTGTCTATTTCTCTGTCTGTCTGTCTGTCTGTCTGTCTGTCTCTGTCTCTATCTCTGTCTGTCTGTCTCTTGAATTACACCTTATCGTGAAGTGTCTAAAGGAGGAGAAGAATAAGTTACACATGCTTGACATTCCATTAAGTCTGAGGGATTCCAGTCCGTCTTGGATAATTTCTAGGTATAAGAAGATAGACAGATAAATGGATAGATAAATGGACAGATGTAAATGAAAAGTGGTGAGATAATACTGTACACTGATAGGTTAATGGATAGATATATAGATATACAGACACAGACAGATAGATAAACAGAGAGAGAGAGAGAGAGAGAGGCTATACCGTGTTGCACCTTCGTATATTGTTACGTCTGCTCAGCCATTTCCGTCACACCACAAGATTTGCGTGTGTGTGTGTGTGTGTGTGTGTGTGTGTGTGTGTGTGTGTGTGTGTGTGTGTGTGTGTGTGTGTGTGTGTGTGTGGTATATGTCTTGCCTCATTTGTGTCCGTCTCAGTTCTATCTTTATTCAGTACTCTTTATTCAACTGTGTGTGTGTGTGTGTGTGTGTGTGTGTGTGTGTGTGTGTGTGTGTGTGTGTGTGGAGAGAGAGAGAGAGAGAGAGAGAGAGAGAGAGAGAGAGAGAGAGGAGGGGGAGGGAAGGGTGCGTGAGTGAGGATGAATGGAAGAAGTGAGGGAGGATGGGATGAAGTGTGGGAGGGAGGAAGTGAGGAAGGTTATGCTGGAGGGAGGGAGAGAAGGAAGGAAAATGCGAGGAGTAAGAGAGAGCGTGGGTGGAAGGGCGGGATATGAAGAGATGAAAGGGAGGGTGGGAGAGGGAAAGGGAGTGAAGAAGGAAGCGAGGGAGGGGGGGAGGGAAGGAGAGAATGGAGAGATGGAGAAGGAAAGGTGTGAAGGGGTGAAGTGACCAGTGAATGGAGGGGGAAGAGGGAGGGATAGAGGAGAGGAGAGAAGGGAGGGATGGAAGGAAGAAGGGAGGGAGGGGGATACGGGCAGCAAACATCAACAAAGACACTGTTTAACAAATGCCGCTGACGCCCTTCTCCTTGCATATCATCATCATCATCATCTTTAACACTATCAGCAACAAAATCATCTTTACTATCATCATCATCACTAATACTATCAGCAAAAACTGGTCATTACTCTCAATATCGTCATCATAATTACTAGCTTCAACAGCAGCATCACCATCCCCATCATCATTACTATATCTCTGCTCCTCCTCCTCATCATCATCATCGTTATCACCATCACCATCATCATCATCATCATCATCATCATCACCACCACAATCATCATCATCATCATTATTACTTCCTTCTCCCCCTCCTCCTCATAATAATAATAATAATCCCAGCCCAACTCCTTACTAATTAGTGAGGTGGGGTAATAATCACAAAATGACAAAAAAAAAAAAAAAACGGAACAGATGTACAATAGTAAGCAAAACGTAAGGTGGAATGGGACACAAAATCATCACCATCATCACCACCATCGTTTACATTCACTAAACCAACTACCACCACCATCACAAGCATCATCATCATCATCATCATCATCATACTCACTAATCATTATCATCATCATCGAGAAGAAACGAAAAGAATAAAATCTATAAAAGGAACAGGAAGGCAAAACGGAAGCATATTCTCTCTCTCTCTCTCTCTCTCTCTCTCTCTCTCTCTCTCTCTCTCTCTCTCAGAAAAAATAATCCAGGAAAAATGTGCCACGTCACACCTGAGTAAGAGTGAGTGGAAGCATATTCTCTCTCTCTCTCTCTCTCTCTCTCTCTCTCAGAAAAAATAATCCAGGAAAAATGTGCCACGTCACACCTGAGTAAGAGTGAGTTATAAAGGTGAGCAAAAAAAAAAAAAAAAACATGAAGAAGTGAAAAACGAGCTAAAAAAGGCAATGAAAATCCAGTCAACAATCCCTGTGTTTGCATGAACGATATATTTTGGTATATTTTAAAGAAACATGAAACAACAATATGAAAAATTGATTTTAAAAAAATAAAACAGACAATAGGATTTAAAGTGTATGTTTATGGAAATCTGCAAACACACACACACACACACACACACACACACACACACACACACACACACACACACCATCTTTTTTTCTCTCTCTCTCTCTCTCACACACACACACACACACACACACACACACACACACACACAGAAACGCAAAACAGGTCAGAAAAGTTTCATTCGTGTTTATTTACGATACATTTTGGGAAATTTGAAAGGGAACACAAAAGCAACATACGAAGAATGAAACACAGAAACAAACTAACAAGCCCCTATGTGGATATGAACCAAACATTTAAGGAAACTAGAATACGCTACCAAAAAACATCAAAAGTTAACTGCCACTTGGGTATCGTCCCACAGACAGCAATTTAAAAAATTAATTGATAATTAAATAAATAATATAAAAGTATGTACATCCATATATATAATATAGACGTTAGGCATATATATATAAATCTATCTACCTGTCTATCTATCTATCTATCTATCTATCTATCTATTCATAAAGATGTAAGAATCAGAAAAGTGGATATAAATGAGGAGTCTTCTGAAAAATAAATCGCATAGGAAAAGGTGCTAGGAAGCCTCCTTACCTGACGAAAACAAGGGCTCAGGTGGTGTATATCAATATATACCCCCCTGCCATCCCTTCCCCTCCCCCTCCCCTCGCCTGCAAAGTTAATGCATAGTTTAGTGTGGGTGCAGGCTGTGTGCGTGAAGGCTAATGAATTGAAAGTGAATGGTGACGACCTCTCAGCAAGTATTAATCACTCACCGGGCAAGTACTTCTCCCCCTCCACCCGCATCTCGGAGTCTTGGACCTCCTCTTCTTCTGCACCCCAGCCTCAAACCCACTCTCATTCTCCTCGCCCTTCCTGCCCTTCTCTCCTCTTCCTTTCCTTCCTCTCCTTCTCTCCCTCTCCCTCTTTCTCATTCCCTCTTCCTCTCCTTGTATTTACCCTTCCCTCTCCTCTTCCTCTTTCTCTCCTCCCCTGTCCACTCCCCTCCTTTCCTTCTTCCTTCATTCCTCAATTTCTGTTGTTCTCCACCCCCCCCTCCTCCCTCCCACCCTCATCCCTTCTCTTCTCCACTCACACTCCGCCTTTGTCCTCCCAACCCCAACCCTAACCCTTCCTCCCCTGTTCCTTCCTACTCCTCCTCTACTACACCCCACTTCCAGTCTTCCTCTCCTCCCCAACTCCACCCCTCCTTTCCTCCTCGCCCCATCTCCTCACCCCTCCCTCACCCACCTCCCTGCCAGTGTCTGTCTCTCCTCTCTCACTTCTGCACCTCGCTTTCATACCTCCTCTCCTGTCTGTTTTTGTTTCACTCACTGCTTTCTTTTCCTCATCTCCCAGTATCTCTCTCCTGCCTCACTTTCTTCTCTCCTTGTCTTTCTCCTCTTCCCACTCTCTTGCCTTTATCGTCTCATTATCCCTATCCCCTCTCCCACTCACTCATGTCTCTCGTTGCCTGTCTCTCTCTTCTTTCACTGTCTGTCTCCTTGTGCCTTGCTACCCCCCCCATCTCTCTCTCTCTCTCTCTCTCTCTCTCTCTCTCTCTCTCCACTTAACCCCGTCACTACGATGGCGTGTGTGTGTTTTACTTCTTTGTTATTTTTTTACCCTCACTTTTTTCTTTAGCTCGTAGGAAAGCATTCGAAAATAGCTTAACTCACCTCATTAGTAATGTGGAGCGGCCTGGGACTCAACTACACGTGTACCGGGTTCACACCTCGGTCCATTCCCGCCTCAATTCTTTACCCCCTGGGGGTAGGGGGGTTTTCAAGAATACTCCCCCAGTATCCCTGCTTGTCGTACGAGGCGACTAAAAGGGTTGGTGGTGGGTTAGTGCCCCACCCCGTAAAAAGAACTAACTAAAAAAGCAAATAAAGTGCCTCGGACCCGGACGGACCATACGTTGACGACTAAGGAACGGACAAAGGACATTCTGAGGGTAGGAACGTGGAATGTGAAGGAGTGAATGATGAAGTGAAAGAGAGAGAGATTGTCCAGGTGCTTGAGGATGCAAAAGTGGATATATGTGGATTGAATGAAACTAAATGGCAAGGTGAAAGGATGAGAGAATGGGAATACGGTGTAGGTATATGTGCGGGAGTCAGTGAGAATGAGAGGGCAAGAGAGGGAGTATGTCTGATGATAAGCAAGAAGTGGAAGGAGAATATAAGAGAGTATGGAACAGTGGGTGCAAGGATTGTATGGGTGAGGATGAAAGTAGGTATACAAGCATGGGCGATTGTATGTGTGTATGCCCCGACAGAGGATCGAGTGGCAAGAGTGAAAGATGAGTTTTGGGCGAGAGTAGAAGCATGTATGGACAAGTTTGAGAGGAGCGAGAGTGTGCTGTTGATTGGAGACATGAATGACAAAGTTGGGAATGTACGAGTGGATGGAGTGGTTGGTCAGAGGGGTGTGCCAGCTGAAGTAGATGGGAATGGTAGTGCTTTGGTGGACATCTGTGCTGGTAAGGGGTTGGCAATAGCCAACACCTACTTTCGACATAAGATGATCCACCGGTATACATGGAGAGTAATGAGGAGGATGGATGGTGAACTTGTTGAACGAAAGGCAATGATAGACTACGTGTGTGTGGATGAGCGAATGAGAAGACAAGTGTTGGATGCAAGGGTGTGGAGAGGGTGGGGGAATGGAGTCTCGGACCATCACTTAGTGATGGCCAAGGTAGAGCTGCAAAGAAAGTGGTTGAGGAGACGAAGGGGAAGACAGGAGGAAGCAGCTCCTGTGAGAAGAGTGGAGAAATTGCAAGATAGTGAGAAAATGACAGAGTATAAGAGCATAGTGGAAGACAGATTGGGAAGGTATGAGCTAGAGCAGATGGAAGGGGTGGAAGACGTATGTAAGATATTCACGGAAGAGATAAGCGCAGCGTGTGAGGCGGTTTGTGGAGTGAGGAGGAGATGCAAGGGTGTGCAAGGGACAGCATGGTGGAATGATGAGGTGAAACGAGCTGTGGAACAAAAGAAGAAGGCATATGGTGAATGGTTGGCGAGTAGAGGTAGGGGAGAAGATGAGAGAGAGAAGAGAGAGGTATATGTGAGCAGGAGAAGGGAGGTTAAGAGACTGGTGAAGGAGAGTAAGAAGAAAGTGGATGAAGAGTTTGGGAGGAATCTGAGTGTGAAATGGAGGGAGAGTAAGAAATTGTTTTGGAAGGAGGTAAAGAAAGTAAGGCAGTGTGAAAGGGGAAATAGTAAGGGAGTGAAAGATAGGAATAATAGATTGTTGGTGGAGAAGAGAGAGAAATTGAGGAGATGGAAGGAGCACTTTGAGGATTTGTTGAATGTAGAGAGTGAGAGCAGTGTGAGTATAAGTGGTTGGGGAATGGCTGGGAGAAGAAGAGATGAGAGGAGGGAGGAAGAGATCAGTAGGTCGGAAGTAGTGGAAGCGATGAAGATTAAGCTGGGAAAGGCCCCAGGAATTGATGGAGTGTGTGGTGAAATGCTTAGGTATGGGGGTGAGATTGTTGTGGAGTGGATATGGAAGTTGTGTAGATTGGCTTGGGAAGAGGGAAGGGTTCCAGAGGACTGGAAATCAGGCATAATTGTTCCTCTGTACAAAGGAAAAGGGGAGAGAGAAGTATGTGGTAACCACAGGGGTATTGCCTTCTTAGTGTGACTGGTAAAATATATGGTAGAATACTCATTGATAGGGTTAGGCATATGACAGAGGAGCTAGTTGGAGAAGAACAAGGGGGATTTAGGAAGGGAAAAGGGTGTGTAGATCAGATATTTGTTCTAAGATGTTTAGTGGAGAATTATCTAGAGAAGGGAAGGAAAGTGTATGCTGCCTTCATGGACTTGGAGAATGCTTATGACAGAATAGATAGGGAAGGTATGTGGAAGGTATTAAGAATATATGGAGTGGAGGGGAAATTGTTGAGTGCTGTGAAGAGTATGTATGAGGGAGCTAGGGCTACGGTGCGAGTGGATGGTGAGCTGAGTGAGTTCTTTGATCTCAATGTGGGACTGAAACAGGGGTGTGTGATGTCTCCATGGCTGTTTAATATATATATGGATGGGGTTGTAAAGGAGGTGCAAGGTAGGGCAGTGGATGTGGGGGTGGCCCTAATGAATGAGGGTGAGATTTGGAAGCTTCCTGTGTTGCTGTTTGCTGATGATACAGTATTGTTGAGTGAAGATGAATGGGAGTTGCAAGGTTTGGTGAATGAATTTGGGACAGTGTGTAGGAGGAGGAAGCTGAAAGTTAATGTAAACAAAAGTAAAGTTATGGTGTTTGAGAGGAATGAAGTCACAGAGTGTGCAGTGAGGTTGGATGGTGAGGATATGGAGAATGTGAGTGCATTCAAGTACTTGGGTAGTGTGATGAGTAAGGATGGAACTTTGGGGGATGAAGTACGTGAAAGGGTACAGCAGGAAAGAAAGGTTGTTGGTACACTGAAAGCAGTGATGAGAAATAGGGAGGTGAGTATGGAAGTTAAGAAGTCACTGCATGATGGTATTGTGATCCCTACCCTGACGTATGGAAGCGAGGCGTGGACCTTGCAAGAGGGGAACAAGTCAAGAGTGAGAGCAGTGGAAATGAGTTACTTGAGAGGAGCATGTGGAGTGACGTGGAGGGACAGGTTGACGAATGAAGAAGTGAAGGAACGTTGTGGGGTAGATGTGGATGTGGTTGAAAAGATTAGGAGAAATACACTGAGGTGGTTTGGACATGTGGAGGGAATGGAGAATGAAAGACTGACTAAGAGGGTGTATGTAGGTGAGGTGGAGGGAGGGAGAGGGAGGGGTAGACCGAGGATGAGGTGGAGGGATGGAGTTGAGAGGTATATGAGGGAGGGGGGGGTGAGCTGGGGGGAGGGGAGTCAAATGGTGGGTGACAGAGTGACTTGGAGGCCTTTTTGTCTGCGGCCACCCTTTGCGGGATTAGGGCGTCGGGCTATAGATAGATAGATAGACCTCATTAGCACGATGACTTTTTTTTCATTCTTGGTGGTAGAGTGATGATGATGATGGAGAGAGAGAGAGAGTAAAGACGAATGCCGCACTGTGTAAAGGAAGGTGGTATTGTCTCGTAGGAAAAGGGGTTGTTAATGAGCAGGGACAAAAGTACTTGGAGGTCTTTTTTGTCTAAGTCACCCCTCATCATGCGTTTGATACAGATAGGCAGATAGATATATATACAAAGATAACTAGATTGACAGAAAAGCAGATATAGATAGACAGGTAGATAGATACAGATATGTAGACAGATACTGTTTATGTGCGTGGTACTCATTCGTGTATCATTATAACTTAAAACCCAAATAGGCCATAGTAAACCATTTCCTACGAGAGGGCTTTTGCAAGCTCACTAAAATCAGGAGCGGGGAAATATAAGAGGCTTGAATCTCTATACCAAACCCAAGTGACAGACAGTTTCACAATGAGTAGTGTTACTAATCGTTTTTTCGTTCATGGGTCAAATATTTCTGAATGTTTGGTGTGTTTCATTAGCTTTATATTTTTTGTACTTTAGTCTGTAATAATAAAAATAACACAGCCTGCATGAGAAATAGATGGTGATCATTTTCAAACATTTTGTCCACTATTTTCAAAATATAATGGTGGCACTGTAAAGATATATTTTTGATGGACTGTGTAGAAAAGAAATTTGGCCTATTAATCCAGTGCGTCTACTTTTTTATTTTTATCACTTTTATGATATACTCTGTCCGTCAGTCCCCTCCTCGACGTACCATATCAGAATCACCTACAGGCAGAAAAACGTACCAAGCTTCTCATTCCTCCCTAACGCATCATATCAAAGTGAATCACAGACAGAAACACGTACCAAGCCTGTCTTTTCTCCTTGACGCATCATATCAGGTAGGATCACCTATGGGTTGAGATACGTACCAAGCCTCTCTCAGCCTAAGAATATCAGCCAGCAGAGAGAAAAGAGAAGTAGAAATGGTGGAATATTATGTGAGCTTTTTTACTGCATTTAGAGAGGGCTGCTTGAACCGCACTGAACTTTCGAATTTAATGTTCAGTTGGGTGAAGAGAGAGAAACATTGCATTTACAGGTATTACTCTCACTACAAACACTGCTTCTATTCGTACTTTCTGAGCATCGGAAAGGGCTAATTCTGGTTACCACATTTCCCTCGAGAAGTAGTTACAGTCTTGCAGTTCTTTGCGTGTAGCAGGACACGTTTCCGCCTGGGACAGTCAGTGCGGGTAACAAAATAAAGAGATTGATCTCAGACAGTGGAAGTCGCTGCTCTCTCTCTCTCTCTCTCTCTCTCTCTCTCTCTCTCTCTCTCTCTCTCTCTCTCTCTCTCATCCTTTCCGTTGCTGTCTGCCGAGTTGGTTTAATTTAGGGTGGTTTCTAGTACTCAACTCCCTAGGAAAGGGGGAAAGAATACTTCTCCAGTATCCCTGGTTGTCGCATGGGGCGACTAAAAGGAACAGCTTTTTCTCCAATCTTTCTCTTCTTACTGTGGTCCTCTTCTCTTGTGTCCCACCTCTCTTCTTCAGACTTCCTTGTTTCTTCAGGCCTTTATTTTTCTTCTACTCCTATCAGGTTAGACATCTGGTTTTATGAAAATGGATAGTTTAAAGACCTCCCATTGACACCGACCCTTCCACCCTTCCTTCCTATGCATTAACGCCACACCGTTTCATCAACAAGCCGATTCATCACCAAAACCATTCCAACGAAAAAAAAAAAAAAAAAAAAAAAAGGAGGAGAGCCAAGAAGAGGAGAGGAGAGGAAGGAGAGAGAGGTGCGAAGAACAATACTTGACGAGGGTGGGAAAAGATTTGAGAAGTGTCATATAACTAACTTAAGTCTTGGTGTTAGTTTTTCATTATTCCTTCCTTCCTTTCAGTACTAAAGGGATTAATGAAGGCTTTATCTAACCACTCAAGTTTCCTAGGCAAATTAAGATCGCTTGAAAGTAGCAAGAATAAATATGGATAAGTCAGCTGAATGGACATGTTAATGTCTATATTTTTCTACCATTTAGGACCATATCAAGCCTTTATTAAGAGTGACTGGGTAGAGTCCGTGTGAAGGTAGGCTATATAGTCCGAAAAAATAATGAGAGCAAAAAGAACTGAAAATATTTCCTGTGTTTCACGCCAGCCCAATTTTAACAACGTCACTATGAAAATGTGTGTGTGTGTGTGTGTGTGTGTGTGTGTGTGTGTGTGTGTGTGTGTGTGTGTGTGTGTGTGTGTGTGTGTGTGTGTGTACTGTTAATTCTATGAATGACACAGGATTCCAAGGGCTTGAATGGTGTGTGAGTGATTGTGTGGCCCATTTCACTAGATGGTCTATGTTGTGGAAGGTTCTCTTAGTCTGACTATCTCCTTCCTTGTTTCTGGACCCTAGGCTATCTCACCAAAACTTTAAGAGGGAAAGAAGAAGAAGTAGAAGTAGAAGAAGAAGAAGAAGAAGAAGAGCGATGAAGAAGAGGAGAAGGAGGAAGAAGAAGAAGATAATTTCTGAAACCAAGGAGTATTACCTCGCTGCTCCGAACTTTCATCAGTAAAGAAGCTCCCTAACACCTCATCCCTGGCGGTTTATTTTTGGATATGACTGGGTAGTATCCTTCTAATCCTTATTTAAGCAGCGTTTGGCGATATTAGAATAATTTAAGTAACAGAAAAGATGAAAGTAATGTTTAAGACGCAAAATAAATCGCTGAGGAAGAGGAGTTAGGGAATACGGGCCAAGGAGTGAGGATGGAAAGGGGTATGACTTTCATATGGTGAGCTAAGAAAGCTTAGAGAATGATATCGATATATAATAAACATTAGGGACGGGTCAGAGGGTGGGGACCTAAAGAGTGGAAAGTAATAAAATGTTTACACCCACAACGCTATGATTTACAAAGCAACAAAGGATGTAAACATTTTTGATCCAGTAAGCTTATAAAGACATAAGGCTAAGGAATAAAATGTGATGATACTTAGTAAACATTTGGAGATTCGTCGGAGTGTAGGTAAAACGAGTGGATTTCTTGACGTTAAAGAAATTGTATTAAAGTTGCTGTGTGTGTTGGGGGTGGGGGAGTGAGAGGGTGCATAGGTTATGTGACAGGGAGGCTGGATGTCAGAATGTGAAGGAGTAAGTACTGGTGAAGAAGTGTGTGTGTGTATGTGTGTGTGTGTGTGTGTGTGTGTGTGTGTGTGTGTGTGTGTGTGTGTGTGTGTGTGTGTGTGTGTGTGTGTGTGTGTGTGTGTGTGCGTGTGGAGGGGATAAAGAAATGAGTGACAGACTATGACTATGAGTAAGACAGTGGGTAAATACGGAGTTAAGGTGTGTGACTGTATGAGTGAGAGTGAGCGTGAGTGTGAGAGTGAGTGAGCGAGTTAGAGGGAGGGTGGATCAGAGAGGCGTGAAGTGTTTGAGTTACAGTGAGTTAGTTGGTACGTGCTTAATTGAGAGAGTGAGTGAGCGAATGTGTGACTGAGAAAGAGAGAGAGTGAGAGGAGATCAGTGTGTGAGAGACAGGGGCGTAGCCAGAAACTTCACAAAGGGGGGGCGGGAAAGAGATGTCAACAGATTCTTGAAAAGGTGGTGGGAAGTGAGCAAAGTGAGCCTCTGCAGCTGGAGGGTCAGGGGGGGCGCTGTGACACTCCCCAGGAAAATTTGTGAAAATTAAGTACTTTCAGGGGCTTGCTGAGGCCTTTGAAGGTATGTATGGGAATGTTTGGATAGTAACTCATATTAGTGAAAATGGCGAAAAAGCGAGCAAGAAAATGATTTTGGCTGATAAAAGAAGTTTTAATGATCATTATGGAATAAAAGAACAATAATGCATCTGGGTGTCTCATCATTCTCTCTCTCTCTCTCTCTTTCTCTCTCTCTCTCTCTCTCTCTCTCTCTCTCTCTCTAGTATATAATGCGATTTGCTTATTTATTAATTTGTAAAGATTTATGATTTTTTTTATTTTTAGCCCCATACGATCTCAAGACCCTCAAGGGAGGGGCCACCTCGTCCGCCCCCCTCCCTTAGCTACGCCCTTGGTGAGAGAGAAAATGACGAGAAAGGTGTGTGACTTAGGTGTGTGAGCGTGAGTGAGCAAATGAGGGTGAGTACGTGAGAGTGGATAAGTTTTTGAGAAGGAAATTGAGAAAGTGTGAGTGAGAGTGTAAGCCAAAGTGATGGAAAGGCAAGGGTGACACAGTCAGATAGTGTGAATAAAAAGTGTTGGTAGAGAGAATGGTAACAGTGTAGGTGAGAAAGAGGAAAAGAGTATGTAAGAGTGAGTGTGAGTGTGGAGTGTGAATATGGGTGAAAAAGTCAGAGTGTGATGGTGACTGATTGATTGGTGTGTGTGTGTGTGTGTGTGTGTGTGTGTGTGTGTGTGTGTGTGTGTGTGTGAGAGAGAGAGAGAGAGAAACCAAGGGTGTGGGGATGAGTGAAGGGTAACAATACAGTGTGCTAGACGTTCCAGAAGACGTATAAATTTGTTAGTGGTTGGCCTGCGTCTCTACCTGGGGGGACTGCGTCATGGGGGTGAATTAAGAGGGGGGGGTCTGCTTTAGGGGGGCCTGGGTCTGGGTTGGGTACGCTAGAGAGACTAGGCACCTCATCAACACTTCTTTCTTGGTGACCTGTTATTGGTGATAGCATAAGATGGTTTTAACTCTGTAGTGTGTGTGTGTGTGTGTGTGTGTGTGTGTGTGTGTGTGTGTGTGTGTGTGTGTGTTACCTAATTCTCTTGAGTGTTAAAGCCATCTTTTAATCATCGCCACAGTCTAAAAATAACATGCAAGAATATACCGTCGCGTTCCTTGAGAGAATATTGACGATACCTAGACACATCCTTTACCAGTAGCCTAAGTGCAAGAGTCAGTATGAGGTCCACTGCAAAAGTGTACCTACTCCTCGAAGGAAAGGAGATTATTAGCCAAAATTAACCCTCCTACATGCTGGCTAAGTATGACTGAGGAAGGAGTGCTTGTGATGAGTGATGCATGTAGCAATCGAAGTGGTGTACTGGCTATGTTTGCGTCTAATGGTATGTGTAGTTGATATGAACTGACAGCGTGCGAACATTTACAAGCGTAGTACAATATTTCAGTGGGTTTTTCATCATCATCATCATCATCATTATCATTATCATTAACATCTACCAGTTTTCTTGATCACAAATGGGGTTAGTAGGAGCCTGAACCATTAGCCTGAAACAAAAAATGGATAACAGACAAGTAAAGGAAGTCAGAACTAAATCAAAGCGACACACATTACATTGGGAAGGAAGATGCGCTACGGAGTCTGCACAATTAAGATTTAGAAAAAGAACCGGAGTACAGGAGATTATCACAGTTCTCATATCCGAAACTCCCACACTTCTATCTATCTATCTATCTATCTATTGCCAGACGCCTCAATCCCGTTCGGGGTGGCCACAAACAAATAGCCTCCACGTCGCCCTGTCCCCCGCCATTTCACTGCCCTGCTCCCAACTCACACCCCCCTCTCTCATCTACCTCTCCACCCCATCCCTCCATCTCATCCTCGGCCTCCCCCTCCCTCTCCCCCCCTCCACCTCACTCACATACACTCTCTTCGTCAGTCTTTCACCCTCCATCCTCTCCACATGGCCAAACCACCTCAGTGTATTCCTCCTAACGCTTCCTATCACCTCCACATCCACACCACAACGCTCCTTTATATCCTCATTTGTCAGCCTGTCTCTCCATGTGACTCCACAGGCTCCTCTTAAATAACAGACTCATTTCCACTGCTCTCACTCTTGACTAGTGTCCTTCCAACAACGTCCAAGCTTCACTTCCATACGTCAGAGTTGGTATCACAATACTGTCATGTAGTAACTCCCACACTTTATACTGCTACGAGTATATCTTAGATTGCAACACCACATAGTACTATGGCTCACACTGCTACAACACATTAGCACACCACATACGGCCACACTACACCTCATACTAGCGGTCTTCACACTGCCAATGCCTTACACTGTCACGTCACAAAATGCCACACCACACTGCTATATTTCACACTACGTTACCCATACCATACAGTACCATATCTCTACCATATCTTAAACACTGCCACACCTAAACACCCTAACCACATCAAACCGCCACACCAGGCTGCCATATTCCACACTACATTACATAACACACAATACCACATCTCTACCACATCTTAAACACTGCCGCACTTCTTGATCATGTATCTTAGCCTAACCACATCATACACTGCCACATCTCATTGCTGGATCATAAGCTAACATATCTCACACTACAAAGTCCCATACTAGCAAACCTCACACTACCAACACTTCACCCTGTCATAGCAATTTCCCTCCGCCATACCTCACGCTACCACACCTCACACTACCAACATTTCACACTACCACACCTCAGACTATCAACACATCGCTCTCCATATCTTCCATGAACACATCTCATGCTGCTCGAACAACACACTTCACACTACAATTACCTTACATTACCATAAACATACCCCACACTAGAATTACCCTACATTACCATACTTCACACTCGCACAGCACACCACACAGTCACATCACCACATCACACACTGCCACGTACCACCACACCACACATAGCCACACTACATCATATCACACATTGCCACACCACACCACACAAACATCCACACCTCAGTCACACCACACACTAACACACAACACCAGACCGCACATTAACACACTACAACACCACACCACCACACCACACCGCACCACACCACACCACCACACCTCCCACGTCCTGCACCACGTTAACAAAGATTGTCCTAAAACTCTACAGAAAGAGCTATTAACAGGATGCCAGTTAAATGGGTCACACTGCCTCCCTCCCTCTCTGCAATCAACACATTTATCTGTGTTGATTAGGGAATTGCAATATCAACTCCATATGATAATTGAGAGCTTTGCAATACTAGTTTTGAAAAAGGTAAAATAACACCTTGAGCCTTATTTTATTCAGTAACTGTGATACTGATGACGGTGGTGGTGGTGGTGGTGGTGGTGGTGGTGGTGATGATGATGATGATGATGATGATGATGATGATGATACTATTAATAGTAACAACAACAACTAAAAGATAATACCACCACTAACAACAACAACTACATGATAATACCACCACCACCACTAACAACAACAACAACAACAACAACAACCATATACAGATCGCATTGCGCAAGACACTTTTTTCTCACCACACCTAACATAGGTTGCAACACAGTTCGTAAAACCCCTTATAAGCTAGCAATACCTCTCATACACAATTCGCAGTATTCATTAGTTATACAGTTCACCTTACTGTACAACATACAGTTCACAACACACCTTATACGGCACCCAGTAAACCTTATAATGTTCGCAATAAACCTTACATAGTTCGCAACACCTTGTACAGTTCGCAATACACCTTATACAGTTCGCAACACATACAGTTCACAATACACCTCATATAGTCCGCAATACACCTGATAGTTCACAATACACCTTACAGCTCTCAAGACAATTCATACAATTCGGAATTAAAGGTCGAACACACCTTATAAAGTTCGCAGCACACTTTATAAAGTTCGCAACATACCTTATAGAGTTCGCAGCACACCTTGCATTGTTCGCAGCACACATTATACAGTTCGCAACACATATTACGCGGTTCGCGATACACTTTACAGTTCGCAATACACCTGATACTGTTCGAAGAAACACCTTTCATAGCCCGCAACACACTTTATACAGTTCGCAACACACCTTATACAGTTCGTCATACCTTATATACTTCGCAATACACCTTATACAGTTTTCAGTACACCTTACACAGTTCGCAACACACTTTACACTCTTCACGATATTTTATACAGCTCGCAATACACCTTACACAGGTCGCAACACTACATATATCTCACAACACACCACAATCTTTCCACCACCACCACCCCTATTACATAGAACTACAGTCTGTCTTCATTTAACGGAACTGGGCCACTACCACAAACTGCATCCCAAGTCGTGGAAGCTCCCCAACACTTCTTCTTAAGTGATTTATTTCTGGATATTGGTCGTTTATATCCTTCTGCTTATTACCTATGCAGAGTATGGCAACACTGAAAGGATTTGTGTAACACAGAAGAGGACAGTAAGGTGTAATAAACTAAATTAATCGCCTAGGAAAGGTGTCAGGGAAAGCGAAAAAGTGGGATGCTTACTCTAAAATTTTAACAATGATTTTTGAAGTGCTTGCCAATGATGGAACGTATCTGGCCGTCCTATATGGCTGCTGACTGCATTCTGTTATATGGGATGCAGGCTAACCATACGCAATAATCACAGACGTTCCATAAATACCGTCAAATGTTAGAGTTTTTCACGCCACTTTGCGATATACGGTTGAAGCATACGACCTCATATATTTCATTCACTTGAACTTGGCTTAAATTTCGTCCTTTAGCAGAATAAGACATCACAAAGACCCTACATCATTTCCACAGCACTTCTTCGTGACTAGCAGCGAAGTCTAGCATTCATCTCTTTTTACACCTCAGCATTCAAGACGAAGGGATGGTAATATTACGCCTAGTTAAAGTGAACGGCTTATAGCCAAATCGACCCTCAAGTCTGATTACACTTGGCCATCAACTGAACAGAAAGGGGTCAGGGTCTTTGTCAGTTTAGAACAAACGCACTATAGCAGCAACACATACCCCGGTACCGATTCAACTTGCAACAACACTACATAACAAGCAACACATCACGCATACATCTCACAGCACAAAGCAATACATCTAACAACACAGAAGCATCTTATCACAACACAACGATGGCAGACGTAAAAAAAATAAACTGTTCAAAATAGCCCAGTCAGCATTCTTTGCAATATTTCTGTCTATCTGTCTACCTACCTGCCTACCTACCTACCAATCGCTCTTCATCCATTCTCTCCTTATGCCAAAACCATCGCAGCACTCTCTGCACAGCTCGATCAACCATCTCATGCATAACTGCAGTTCTCCTTCGCACTTCATCATTCCTCACTCGATCCATACGCGTAACTCCACACATACTCCTCAGACACCTCATCTCCATTACATTCAAACTTTTCCTCTCTGTTACACTCAAATTCCATATTTCAGCCCCATGTAACGCAGTCGGTACCACAACACCTCATGCAGCCTTCTCTTTACATCCATCTATGCGAACGACACTTAAACACTTATTTCATTCCTCCCAGCACCTTTCCCACTTCATTTATTCTAAACTTCACCTCTGCATCTATTCATCCTTCCTCAGCAACATATGACCCTAATTACTTAAAATACTCTATCTCTTCAAATAATTCACCATTCAAAACTACATAACATTTAAACTATATACAAGAACTAAAAAAGACAAAACCAACGCTAAATTTAGCACACAAACATCTATTTTTACGCGTACTCACACACTCTCTCTCTCTCTCTCTCTCTCTCTCTCTCTCTCTCACACACACACACACACACACACACATACACACAACATCTGACAAATGACGACACAGGAAACACACGAACACAGACGTAAGAGTCATCACGAAATCAACACGAAGAAAACAAATTTATCCACAAACGAACGTACAGTAATCCACACACGAACGATGAAATGACACTGCTAATAGCACATGATAGTATTCGAAGAACAACACGAACATAACAGCAATAACATACAAAAATACAGGAATACTTACACGGAAACATTTGAATCAATACCTAAACATATTGCAATAAACACATGAATACTGGGAAATGAGTTGCACGAAATAGGTAATCGAACATAAATGAGAGAGAGAGAGAGAGAGAGAGAGAGAGAGAGAGAGAGAGAGAACAAATCCAACTTAACCTGACAAATCAGAACACGAATGAAGACAAGAATATTAACACAACAAACAGTACACTTAGCACACACGAATAACACACTAACCCACCACACTACACAAAGAATTTAGGCACGAAAACCATCTGCTCAACCTAACGTAATTCCTACGAAAGGAGTAAGTACACACACAAACACTCTTCCTGTTATCTGATCCTCTGAGAACATCAAGTTTTTGCCATCTCTTTTATTACCAAGAACCCTTCATGTTCACCTACTGCCATCGAATTCCTATTCAGTCCTTTAAAAGCAACTTGCTCTGTCCATTTTTTTTTTTTTATATATATCCTCGTGTTCGCTCTTCGTGTATAACGTTGAAAAATCATATATTCCTACATTTCTTGCATTTCTTTTGTAACTGATGGAATCTATCCTTTCTGCACATTTCTGAGTTATCACATAGGCTATCCACATACGATCAATTCCTGTATATAAATTTAGTTCATAACAGCATCTTTTGTGTTGCTTGTAAACACACTAGAAAACACTAACGCAGGGAAAAACAAAATCCATCGGTATGTGAACTTATCCATTTCCACAACAGAAATGAGTAACTACACTCGAACACACCACACTTACACAGATGAGTGACAAAACCACATGGCTGAACACACAAACACAGCAGCATACAAGTCCACACATGCCGTAATCCACATCCCTGACAAGAATAAAGACAGCAACACCAACCCATTACTGAATACACTGACGCACCGGTATACACACACACACACACACACACACACACAGTTATACACAAGGATAACACGAACACGCACGATTTAACACACTAACACGCTGGCTCATACGAAATCCTTTTCCTAACTTCTTTTTTAAATGACATTCAAAGTTTCACACACACACACACACACACACACACACAAAGGAATAACTCGTAAACGAGAACCAGTATCCAAACACACGACACAGCACACTAAAACGCAAAACCGAACACACAAGCACACGCACCTTCACCAAAACCACGTCCGTAAATAAATTTTATATGTTCGAAACGAAACTCAAACACACCAATAACACGAACGCAAGAATCAACACACTAGCACACGAACACACAAAACCGACCACCCAAACACACGCTTCCACCAAACAGCATCACTAACCTGACCCAATAATTTTCCCGAATCGCAACAGGAATGAGGAACTAAACGGCAACCGATCGAAGACTCACAACACATAACCCTATACTCAATAAGACAACACACTTAACCAGACCAATCTTCCTCCTAATTCTTCTTACCTTCAGTCTAAGTCCTGAACATCCTGTAGAAGCTCAAGTATCCACAGGTAATCCTTAGAGTGGGTTTGACAACCATGAGAAAGAGCGACGGAACTAAGCACACGCGATCAAAACGAGGTGACCAGCGGGAGCTTTGATACACACACCCTCTCCCCACCACAGCCTAAGCTCGACTGACACGTTTGTTTCTCTGTTTTCTGTTCTCACTCTCACAGCTGACTCTCTCTCTCTCTCTCCCACCCCAGAGGTCTTACGGCGTGTTGGCTCAGAAGGCTTACGATTATGTCTTCCTTCCCAGCGTTAGGAAAAGGAACGCTGTCTTTCTTGTTAATTTAGAGACTGTGTTACATATCTCTTTGCTGCGTTAATACATTCATTGTCTTAGAAGGTTGTCTGCTACCTCTTCTTTACCAGTTTTTTGCTGCATACGGGAGGTTAATATTGTCTACCTATCCACTATCATCTATCTACTGTATATGTAGCCAGACGTCTTAATCCGGTAAGATGTGGCCACAAACAAATTTTCTCCATGTAGCCCTGTCCTGACATTTGGCATCCCTCCAATTCACATCCTCCTCTCTCGTAGATCCCTCCAACCTTTTCCTCCATGTAACCCTTAGTCTCCCCCTCCATCCCAGTGACATACAGTCTTCTACTCAGTCTCACTTTCCATCCTCCCGCATGACCAAACCATCTCCAGAGTATTTCCTGACAGTTTCAATCACATCCACATCCGTACCATAACACTTCTCAACTTCTGTCTGCCTTTCCATGTAACGCCACATGTTCCTCTCAGATAACTCACTTTCAATACTCTCACTCGACGTGCGTCCTTCCGGCAGGGTCTTGAACGGTATATTATTACTGAATCAGAGGGAAATATTCTCTTTCTGAGTATCACGTAAAAATTCTCCAAGGTTTACGAGATTTTCAGGTCTTCCTAACCATTCTATTCGAGCAACACTTTAACATTCTCTTGCATGTTATTAATGAATCAAAGGACCGTATTCTAAATTACCTGGGAGCATCACTAACATCTCTCCCATATCACCTTGTTCCTATGTATGTCAGTAATGTTTTTAATGAATGAGGGGATCGAATATTCTATGTCACAGGAAGCTTAACATCATCCCTTCCTCAACAGTTTATTTCTGGACATGACACGCCAATATTCCCTTTATTTTATTTAGGCTACATTTCATCCTCATCTTGACTACATGTGCTAGAGAGGGACGCCTTCATGTGGTGGCACTGATATGACTGGGCGGTGGAATTGGCTAGATGTACAGACGTCCCTCAGTTCCCTCCCTGTCCCTCGAGAGGTGGATGGTAGATGACAGAGAAACGATTTCTTTAGTTTGTAGTCCGTCGGGTCCACGTTCAGATGATTCTGGGTTTGCAGCAATGACAAATGCTATCACCATCATCATCATCATCATCATTATTATTATTATATTACTATTATTATTATTATTATTATTATTATTACTATTATTATTATTATTATTCCCACCATTATTATTATTATTATTATTATTATTATTATTATTATTATGGAGAAAGCATATGACAGGACGGATAGACAAGGATTGTGAAAAGCATTAAGAATATATGGAGAAGATGGGAAGTTGCTGAATGCTGTGAAGAGCATGTATGAGGGTGCTAAGGCTGCAGTGCGTGTGGATAGTAAACTGAGTGAATTTTTCTATTTGAAGGTGGGGTTGAAACAGGGATGTGTCATGTCTCCCTGGTTGTTCAGTCTATACATGGATGGGGTTATAAAAGAGATACAAGGTGGGGCAGTCGATGTTGGAGTGGCCCTAGTGAGAGAGGGCAGTGCTAGGAAATTCCCTGTACTGTTGTTTGCAGATGATACTGTGTTGTTAAGTGAAGACGAAGGGGAGCTGCACGGCTTGGTGGACGAGTTTGGCAGAGTGTGTAAGAACGGAATCTAAAGGTGAATGTATGGAAGAGTAAAGTTTTGGTCTTCGAGAGAGGTGAAGTCAGTGAATGTACAGTGAGTTTGGATGATGAGGAAATGGAAAATGTGAGTACGTTTAAGTACTTGCGGAGTGTGATGAGTAAGGATGGAAGTTTAGAGGGTGAGGTGCTTGAAAGGATACAGCAAGGAAGAAAGGTTGCTGGTTCCTTGAAAGCAGTGATAAGAAACCGCGAAGTGAGCATGGAAGTGAAAAAGTTACTACATGACAGTATTGTGATACCATTAACGTATGGAAGTGAAGCTTGGGCGTTGTTGGAGGGACACAGGTCGAGTGAGAGCGGTGGAAATGAGTTATTTGAAAGGAGCCTGTGGAGTTACATGGAGAGACAGACTGACAAATGAGGATATAAAGGAGCGTTGTGGTGTGGATGTGGATGTGACAGGAAGCGTTAGGAGGAACAGACTGAGGTCGTTTGACCATGTGGAGAGGATGGAGAGAGACTGACGAGGAGAGTGTATGTTAGTGAGGTGGAGGGGGAGAGAGGAAGGGGGGAGGTCAAGGATGAGGTGGAGGGATGGAGTGGAGAGGTATATGAGAGAGGGGGGTGTGAGCTGGGAGCAGGGCAGTGAAATAGCGGGGGACAGGGCGACGTGGAGGTGATTTGTTTGTGGCCATTCCGTATGGGATTAAGGCGTCTGGCAATAGATAGATTACTATTATTTTTATCATTATCATCATCATCATCATCATCAACAACATTTTTAGACAGTCCACCTCATGACGATGGCCTTAGATTTCTCCACTCGACCTATTGCCTGATAGCGTGTTCCATCCAGTCCTAGCAAATCTGTGAACTGCATCTCCCCAGCTCGGTCTCTGTCTGCCTCATCCTCTCACTCCATCTCTGGGCTGCCACTCAGTTACCTTGGCTGACCATCTATTATCTGTTCTACGAAGGACGTGACCTGCCCACATCCATTTACACTTACACACACACACACACACACACACACACACACACACACACACACACACACACAAGCGAATATCAAGCCCTCCTATGCAGAATAAATCGCTCAGGGAGATGCGCTACACAGCCTACCAAGCCCACGAGAGAATATGGTGAAAGTCAATGGTCCGGCGTCCACTAAATTCTGAAACTTATACATAACCCAAGTTTTATGGAAAAGTTTGAGTGTAAAAAGTGATGAAGGTTTTGCAGGTAAAGAGAGAGAGTGAGTGGGACTTGTGGCCTCTTGTCGCTGGTGTTTGAGAGAGAGAGAGAGAGAGAGAGAAACAGACAGACAGACAAACAGACAGCGAGAGAGAGAGACTTAGATGGCCATATCGAGATAGACAAACAGACAGACAGCGAGAGACAGACTGCCATAATGAGACAGACAGACAGACAGACAGACAGAGAAGGAGGGGGGGTTACCAGCGCGTCTAAGGGTATGGCTGGTTTTATCGATCCTCTTTTTATACTATTCTTTGTTCCCTTTCCTTGTTGACGCTGACTAATCCCCTGCAGTGCGCGTCGCCCTAGTCCGTGCTTCGTGTACGTGCCGCAACGTTTATGTTCGTGTTGCAACATTTTTATTCGTGCTGCAAAATTTTCATTCTTGTTGCAACATATTTATTCGTGCTGCAACATTTTTCCATTCATGTCGCAAAATTTTCATTTCGTGTTGCAACATTTTCGTGGTGCAACTTTTGCTCGTGCCGCAGCATTTTTATTCAAACTGCAACATTCTTATAAGTACTGCAACAATTTTATTTCGTGCGCAACATTCTTATAAGTACTACAATAATTTAATTTCGTGCTGCAACATTCTTATAAATACTGCAACAATTTTATTTCGTGTTGCAACATTTTCATTTCGTCCCGAAGCCAATTAGTGTTATTTCTGGCTTCATTCACCCTTAACACTTTCCATTCTGTGGTTTATTCTGTCACTAACCTCTTCGATTTATTGAAGGCATGAAACTATTTTACCCACATCACCTGAAGGCGACTGGGTTGAGTTGAGAGAAATTAAAGTGGTCAGGAGGAGGAGGAGGAGAAGGAGGAGGAAGAGAAGAAGAAGAAAGAGACGGAGGAGGAGGAGGAGGAGGAGGAGGAGGAGGAGGAGGAGGAGGAAGAGAAGAAGAAGAAGAAGAAGAAGGAGGAGGAGGAGGAGGAGGAGGAGGAGAGGAGAGGAGGAGGATTACACAGGATTACACAGGAAAGCAAACAGCAACAGACCTTATGGTCCTTTCGAGGCTGCTTGTTAGAGAAAACTGTGACTACAAGATCTAACTCTACATGTTGAAGGATAAGGAGAGTAAAGCAAGAAGGCTCCCCCCACCACCAAACCCTCCAGGAAAAAGTGAGAAAAACCACCATGCAGCATGGAAAAACTGACATGGAAATTTTATAGGAAACACTGGAAAGGAAAAGTCATATTCTATAATACTTTATCTATAAGCTACCCGATAGAGTAACCTGAAAGAGAAAGTAAACAAATAAAATAATAGTTACGGCATGACATTATAAACCGGTTACATTGAGTTAATGGGAAGTCTGTGGACATAACGTGGAAGCTACACACTGCACAGTGTGGATGTTTAGGTGTGGTGCAGCAGCCTTGCCTGGCACTTTTAAGGTAGGCAGCAGTCAATCAGGCCCTAGCTCCGTTTGCTCCACTGCGACAAGGAACTCTCCCATGTGGGACAAGTACACAAGTTTCATCTTGAAGCAGTGATCCCTGGTACATTAAAAAAATCCAGATGGTGGTCACTTGACTAACAGGGACCCTCAGTGATTCACAGCCCATCACAGGTCGAAAGTAAGAGTAGTGACCGTTAACTCAGGGTTATCTGTGCAGATCCTAATGTGCTTATATTGCTTTCTTTGCGCTGGGGAGATTGAAAATGTATAATAACGTGACGCAACACTATGTACGGGTACATTGTTTACGGGGTGTCTTAGATAAAAGGTGACTGCACAGTGCACAGTGTGGATGTGCAATGCACAGAGTGGAGGAGGAGGAGAATGAGGAGGAGGAGGAGGAGGAGGAGGAGAGGAAGAAGAAGAAGAAGATGAGGAGGAGGAGGAGGAGGAGTAGGAGAGGAGAAGAAGAAGAAGACAACGAAGGTGGAGACGAAGAAACCTGGACGAAGCATTATGATACATGGTGCGTCCTGTGACTGTAAGTGCAAACATTATCCTTGATCATTATTAGGACTTGAAAATGGCTAAAAAAAAAAAAAGAAAAAAAGTTCACATTCTGGGTGCTGCAGTTTTTAAGGAACTGGGTTAATAGGCTCATGTGTGTCTTCAGAATTCGCTAATTTTCACCTCCATCGTAACACGGGTGTCATACTTCTTGGGTTAATTGTACAAGGAAAGGTAGATTAAATGAACAAGGAGAGATGGAAGACTGGCCTGTAGGTGACTATGAAGACGAAAATTAGCATTATTTTCACTCCCTTCCAGCCCGTAGCACCCGTCTACCAACAAACTCTCATCGCGTAGCATCCGTCTAGCAACAAATTCTTATCACGTAACACCCGTCTAGTAACAAACTCTCATCCCTTTTCTGTCCGTCTCTCTATTACAAGAGTTAACCGTCACTCTCAGTCCTTCATGTGTGCAACAGGTCAGCTCTGGAACTCTCCCTCTGTCTCTGCCTCCTACTGCCTATGACCTCCAGTCTTTCAAATGCAGTGTGTCCTGGCATCTAGAAATGACTGGATCTTGAATTTGCTGTTTGTTTGTTTGTTTTTGACGGAACAATTTGCTGCCTTCTATCCTTTGGTTCCTTCTTCTTTGCATAAAATAAAGGGAGATGAAGAACAATACCCTTTTCACACTAAGCTGTCATCTCTTCACCTTGAATGCTGAGTTCTAACAAGAGATTAACACTCGAATACGGTGTCAGTCACGAAAAAGTGTTAGGGAAAAGATGTACAGCCATAGCATTGTCTTCTGCCACTGAGCTACGTGCAATAAGCTGCAAGAGGACAAAAGGATTGACCAAGTTATGGTGAAAGGACCATAGCGTATACTAAAGAATAAATATAACATTGACAGGCCTTCAGGCAGCTCATTTTAACGAAATCAAGAGAATAGGAATCGGATTGAAATATTTTGGTAAAGAGAGCAACATTGTGAAGGGTGACGTACTGCTTGCATATGGAGAGAGAGAGAGAGAGAGAGAGAGAGAGAGAGAGAGAGAGAGAGAGAGAGAGAGAGAGAGAGAGAGAGAGAGAAAAGAAAAGAAAAAAGAATAATATAGAGTCTGATCAGTTGTCTGTTTGTTTGTTAAAGATTTCCTGCACCTATAGTGCAGGCCGGGCTATATATTAGCCCGGTCAGTGGGGTGTAGGCTGGTTAAAAATAGTAAGGGGGGAGGACAGGACCTGGGGATTGCCCAGCACACACGTCCTGTCTCTTGGCTGGCTTTGTGGTGTGTGTGTGTGTCTGATCAGTGTGTCTTGCCTGTTTTAATCTGTGAATCTGAAATCCTGAGTCCTACAAAATCCTTGGAAGGTAAACTTAAAATTTCTGGGAATGCAAGGAGTTACGAACAGGAGATATAAGTAGCTCTCAGTCACCTTTTCCTTAGCGATTTATTTTGCGCATTGCACCTTAACACTCTCCTGTATATTATTGTATCTGTATCTCACTAATATCGATAAAGTTACCATCAATAAAACAAGAATATGCTGAAGTGTAATAAGTAGAATGAATCCCTAGAGAAAAGGTGTTACGTAATCTCCCACTTCGACTAGGAGCCCCCAGAGCCAAGAAGAATTCGGCTCAAATGTGTTTCTCGGCTACGGTCATTTCTCTCCTTCTTCACGTGATCTCCAGACGATGCGCCTCTGATGCGGACAGGAAGGGAGCAGCCTTCCCTCTCTCTCTTTCTCTCTCTCTCTCTCTCTCTCTCTCTCTCTCTCTCTCTTTCTGTGTGTGTGTGTGTGTGTGTGTGTGTGTGTGTGTGTGTGTGTGTGTGTGTGTGTGTGTGTGTGTGTGTGATTTTTTTT
>NC_137069.1:40181087-40243587 GCF_032717465.1 Coenobita brevimanus
CATCACCATCATCTATTCACATCACCACATCTGCATTAAGACAACAATATCACCACTACATCTATTTTGTTCATCATCATCATCGTCGACGTCATCGTCATCATCATCATCATCATCGTCATCGTAATCACAGTTCTTTCTCCGTTCATCATCATCATCATCATCATCATCGTAATCACAATTCTTTCTCCGTTCATCATCATCATCATCATCATCATCATCATCATCATCACAACTTCTCCGTTCATTATCATCTTACATCATCATACCTTCATCTTCACCACCATAGCTCACTTTTCATCATCACTAACTCTATTACCTTCACCATCACCACAGTTTTACCAACTAACATCATTTCTTCATCTCAACCCTCACCATCTATATTCATCACCACGCTCACTTGTATCCGCCCCTCTGTTCATCATCATCATCATCATCATCATCATTGCACGAGCAGGCCTTCACCACCACTTATAGTTACAAGGCTGTCTGCTCATCACCCAAATTACGGAACCGTTGTGTCCACCTCACCACATCCTCATCACAACTATTATTCCTCGCACCATCATCACCACCAACACCACCTTCACCTTCACTATATTTCCATAATCATCATCATTATACCACCACCGCATCTTCTTTGTTTATCACCACCACAACCACCACCACCACCACCACCACCATCTTTCTGTTCACTACCCTTTGTCATCACCATCACCCCCACATCTCACCACCACATCTCCCCTTCATTTCTTCACCCATCCCGGCCGTCACCACCAATTAGAGTAACAAGTCGGTCTGCTCATCACACAAGTTAAGGAATCATCACGATCACCTTTTCCATCACAGTTATATTTATCCCTTCACCATCATCACCATCATCATCATCATCATCATCATCATCATCATTACCACAATACATACCACCCTCACCACCACATTTTCCCGTTTTATCATCATCATTCATCACCTTCACCTCCACACCTCACCCCCCCTTCCCCTCAGTTCATTCTCCTCATCACCCCGCCTCGTCCGTCACCACCACTTAGCGTAACAGGTGGGTCTGCTCATCACCCAAATTAAGGAACTGCTGCTGTCCAATTCCACTAGGAGGCCAACCACGAGAGGCTGCAGTTACACCAGGCCAGAATACACTCCACCACTCTGCTTAACCAAGTAACACTCACGCAACACTGCAACACTCACGCATCACTGCAACACTCACACAATAATCTGCAACTCTCACTAACACTGCAATACTCACACGATACTCTGCAACATCCATGTAACACTGTAACACTCGTGCAATACTCACCAATACTCAGGCATCTCAGCAACACTCGCTCTATACTCTGTAACATTTAGGAAACAATTAGGAAACGCTGCAACATTCACACAACACTATCATTCACTTAATACCCTGCAACAATGCAACACTCACGCAACATCGCAACACTCACTCAACACTCTGCAGCATTCACGCAGTACTGCAACACCCACTGAATACACTGCAACACTCACTCAACACTCAGGAATGCTCAGGAAACACTGGAACATTCGCGCAACGCTATAATGCTTCACCACTCCGCCTAACGAAGTAACACATCCGCCACACATTCACGCAACACTGCAACACTCACTCGATACTCTGCAGCAATTACGGAACACCGCAACATTGCAACACTCAAGGAAACACTGCAACACTCACGGTACACTACGACACTCATGCAATTTCCTCAGGCAACATTCCACTGCTCTGACTAACGAAGTAACACATGCGCCACACACTCAAGCAACACTACAACACCCACATAACAGAGTGTAACATTCAGACAATACTGCAACACTCACGGAACACTCACGAAATACTTAAACAACACTCCACTATCCCTAATGATGTCACACACACGTCACACATCCACGCAACGCTGCAACACCTGCGCAACACACTAATATCCTAGCAACACTGCAACACTCACGCAACATCGCAATACGTAGGCAACACTGCAACCCTCATGCAACACTACAACAATTAAGCAACACTGCAACACTTAGGAAACATTGCAACACTCATGCATCATACTGCAACACTCCTATTATACTCAAGGAACACTGATGACACTTAATGAACACTGCAACACACTCATTCAAACACCACACCACTTAGATATACAACACTGCAATACTTAGACGACGTAACACTTCAGAATTTAGGAGACAGAACGCTGCGGAATTTCAACTTTGCAATACTTCAGCACTGCAACACTTAACAAGGACATAATACCCAAGGAATAAACACTGATGCAACACTCCAGAACACTGACGAAGCAACACATCAGTAATCGAGTTAAACGATGCCAGAAAACACTCAACCACACTGTCTAACGAAGTAACACACCCACCCAACTCCACGCAACATTGCGACACCCAGGCAACACTACAACATCCACGCAACACTGCAAAATAGCATAACACTGAAACACACGCAACACTGCAACACACAACACTGCATCGCCCACGCAACACCGTAACACCCACGCAACACTGCAACACTCACACAACTCTGCCACACAACACTGAAACACTCACTTAGCACTGCAACACACCTGCAATACTGCAACACTCAACACTGAAACACTGACGGAACACTGCAGGACTCAGGCAATTTTCAGAGAACATACTCTGGCTAACTCACGCAACATTGCAACACTCGAGCAAACGGAGGAACTTAACGCAACACGTAGAAAAGGGATCTAGCAACACTCACGCAATACTGCAACACCCACACAACACATTGCAACAATCAAGCAACACTGGAACATACTGGCAAGCGGGGGAACTTCATGCAGGACTTGGGTTCGTATTCTCGTCGGGTAAGGAGGCTCCCTAACACCTTTCCCTAAGCGATTTATTTTTGACCAGGCCTGGTTAATATCCTTTTCTACGTTATTGATGGAGAGTGTGGCGATGTTTGAAGGGTTTATGTAACAGACAATAAGACATTAAGTGCAATAATCAAAATAAATCGCTTAGGAAGAGGTGTTAGGGAGCTTCCGACGAGAATACGGATCTTGGACACACACCAGTTATCTAACAACACACACACACACACACACACACACACACACACACACACACACACACACAATAATAGTATAACTCTTCAACACTCGATTCAACTCTGCAACACTTAAAACAGACCACGCAACACCCCAACAATGCTGCAACACTCAGGCAACACTCGAGGACTCAAACGCTGCAACTTACTGTACAGTAGATCACGCAACACTCGAATGTTTATGAGACAACGCCACAACACTCATGCAACACTCGGACTCAAACACTTAACATACAGTAATCAACTCAAACGAAGCCAGACTGTACCCCACCGTTCTTTTTTATTTTTTATTTAGTTAACATGAAACATCTATGAATGATGGACACAGAAACTTGCTTTATCGGTCCCATATATAAGACAATTTTTTTTTTTTAATATCTAATTCTTGCAACAATCAGATTATATTTTTCAGCTCAGAGGAGACTGAAAATATTTTGCAACTCGGAGGAGACTGTGATATTGGAGGGGGTTAAGTAGAGTCTGTAAAGTATTTGAAGTATCTGACAAATACCTATTAAGTATCTGTTAACTGTCTCAGTAACTGTTAAGTATCTATTAAGTGTCTCGCTGTTTTTCAAGCATCTGTTAAGTATCTCAGTACCTTTATGTTCCTGTTAAAGACTGATGGTTGTATTAAGTTTTAGAGAGGTCACTTGCACTGATGATAGGCTACTGTGTACAGTATGGAGTAGATAGATAGATAGATAGATAAGACAGATTGATAGACAGTCAGAGACAGCTCAGCATATACATCAACACAGAGACATACATGAATACTGTACATACATACATACATACATAAATAGGTAGGTAAACAAGTAGGTAGGTAGATAAAGATAGACAACTAGACTAACTGATAGATAAACAGAAAGAGAGAAAGATAGAGACAAACAAACAGGTAGAGGGATAGTCAGACAGACAGGTAAAGACGGATAAATAGACAGACTGGCAGAGAGATAAACAGACAGAGCAGGTAAAGACTCAAATACACATTGCAACACAGTCACTCACTGTAATGATGATTAGAAACTGCAAAAGTGCAACATTCTTATGAATCGCAACGCAACGCGGGTGATGCAATACTCTCTCAAGACACACACACACACACACACACACACACACACACACACACACACACCAAACACACTCAACACAAAATGTAATAAAAGAATTCAGAAATTATACATCACACACACACACACACACACACACACACACACACACACACACACACACACACACAAACCATTAACTCTCACAAGCCGTCACTATAACACAAGCAGAGACAATCAAAACTCATAAGAGACAGTGTAACACATCAGATCTCACACAGACGCACCCCGCAAACCAACACACAAACTATGTATCACACCCCCGCACTCAGAAACACACCAGGCAACACAGGGACACAGAAATCTAGCTAGCAAAACAAAGACGACGCAACACACACACATACCACTGAGACACAACCTTCCCCTCCAGCATTACCATCATTTCTCACTCTCGCTGCCCCCATTTCCTCTCTCCTCAAAATATTCTTTCTTGTCACAATTTTTCCCCACCTCCTGTCCTACTCCCCCACCCCTCCTGTCCTCTCTTCCTCCTTACCCATCACCCCCACCTTCCTAGTATCATCATTACCTCTTTCTTCCCCTCCTCTCACATCACAGTCCATTTTCCCATCCTCTCCTTCACCCCCTCAACTTTCCTCATCCCCCCTCCCCCCGACCTTTCCACTGTCACGAGCAGCCCCATTTCTTTCACCAGCCTCCCTCCCTTCACCTCATTCCTCTCCCTCCCCAGTATATCCATCACCTCTTCTCCACATTCTCTCTTTTTCCTTCCAGTCCCCTCTTCTCAAAACATCCCTCACCCTTCTCTCTTCCTCACCCTCCATATTTCCCCTTAAATTATTCCTCTTTTACAGCATGGCAAACACTCCTCCTCCACCTCCTAATATCACCAACGCCCCCACCCCTCCTCCCCAATCCCTCCTTCCTTCATTCCTCTCCTCTCACTTCCCTCTCTCATCCACTCCTTCAAATCACTCCCCTACTCCCCCATCTTCCCTTCTACCTCTCATTTTCTCCTTAATTCACCTTCCCCTCATATCATCCCCCACCTTATCACTTTCCCTATTTTCCTACCAATTTTCTTTCTCCCTCCTTTACCCTCATTCTTCAACCCCTCTCCTCTCAACTCCCCCTCCTTTCAAATTATCCTCACACCCCTTCCATTACCCCCACCACCCCTTCCACTTATATTTTTCTCCACCCCCCTTCTCCTCACTCTCTCTTCCTTCTTCCACTCCCTGCACCTCAGATCATCTCCCCCCCACTCCTTCTCCCCACCCCCTCAAGTATACCCTCACCTCCTCCCGCCTTCACACCCTTCCTCCCCCTGCCCCTCTCTCCCTCTCCTGATAATTATCCCCAACCTACACAACATCTCCCCACCCATCCTTATCCTCCCCGACCCCTTCTAATCGACTCCCATTTCCCTTCTCCCTTTCCTCCCCTCCTTTTCTCACCCCATTTCTATTTCCTCCTTCTCCCTCACCCTCAGTCCCCCTACCCAATCCTCCCCTCCATCATTCCCCCTTCTTCCTCCCGTGTACCCCATCCTACCCCTTATCATACCCTCTTCTCACCAGCTTCATTTTTCCTTCGTTTTTCCCTTCCTCTCTCACCCCATTCCCATCTCTCCCTTCTCCCACCACCCCTGACCCCTACCTCATCCGCCGCCCCCGTCCCCTCACATCTTCCCCTCTTCCACCCTTACCCATCTCTCCTTCTCCCTCACCCCTCAAACTCCCACACCCATTCTCCCCACATCATCCCCCATTCTCCCCCTTCCCCTCCTCCCCCATCCGTAATGAGTGCTTTGCCGGTCCGGATGAACTTAACATAATTCCCACATTCCTTAAAGAAGCCGCTCAAGACCCAACCAAGAAACTCCCTCCACTGTAACTCCTTAACCCTCTTACTCACTCCTTTTTCTGGGTCTTTTTTTCTTTAGTCTTTTTATTGGGGAGTCTTTTTTGGGGGGGTCTTCTCTGGGGTCTTTTTTTTTCTAATACTTTTTAAGGGTCTTTTTTCATAGACTTTAGGGGGTCTTTTTTTGTCTTTCTTTCTGGGGGAGTCTTTTTAGGACCTTTTTGGGGGAGTCTTTTTTGGGGTGCTTTTTTTTTTTCCTTTTTGGGGGGTATTTTTCCCTTATAATTTTTGGAAGTTTTTTTTCCTAGCTTTTTTTCCTATCTTTTTTGGGGAGTATTTTTTCTAGTCTTTTTGAGGGTCTTATTTTCTTAGTGTTTTTTGGAGGTATTGTTTTCCTAGTCTTTGGGGGGGTCTTTTTATAGTATATTTTTGGGGTCTTTTATGGGGGAGTTTTATTGTAGTTTTTTTGGGGGTCACTTATGGAGGTTTTTTGTTGGGGGGGCTATTTTTTCCTACTCTTTTTTTAGGGAATCTTTTTCCTAGTCTTCTTGTGGTCTTTTTTTCTAGTATTTTTGAGAAGTCTCTTTTTCAAGTCTTTTTTTGGGGGTCTTTACTGTGCTTTCGAGTTGACTTTTTTTTTTTAACATCTGGTTAAAAGTCCTGGAACTGAATTTTGTGTGTGTGTGTGTGTGTGTGTGTGTGTGTGTGTGTGTGATGTGGGAACGTGGGCTAAATGACGATGACGATGATGATGATGATGATGATGATGATGACTTGGGTTGAAATAATAGTAGTGACAATAATAATAATGCTAATAATGATGATGATGATGATGGACCCCGCAAACCTCCTTCCCATTAACTCCTTGATCATCTTTCTCATTTCTTCCCAGACAGTTTCTTTCTTAGATGGGCGTTCTTGAAGGATGGAGCCATTTTTCTTCCTATAGTCTGGTAAAAACACTTGGCTAATGTTATTTAATTATTTATTTATTTTGCTCTGGATCTTGCCCACACTTTGCATTATGTGGGAAAATGGGATAGAATGATATGATGATGATGATGGTGGTGGTGGTGGTGATGATGATGATGATGATGATGATGACGATGATGATAGTAGTAGTGATGATAATGATGATGATGATGATAGTAATAGTAGACGATGATGATGATGATGATAGTAGTAGAATATGATGATGATAATAATGATGATGACCTGGTGATATAATGATGGTAACTGATGATGACGATAATGATGTACCCAAGAGACTCCTTCCAGTAACTCCTTGACCATTTCTTCTCTCGCTCAGTTATTTATTTATTTTTTTCTGTGGTCGCCGTTTTTGAAGGAAGACTCTTTTTTTTTTTTTTTTTCAGTGTAAAGAAAACGTTATTATTCATTTTTTTTTTTCTTCTTGCTTGTGGGCCTCCACATCATGCATGATGTGAAAACCTGTGGTAAAATAATGATGATGACGATGATGATGATGATGATGATGATGATTGATGGACAGATGATGGTGATGATGATTGACTGACTGATTAACTAATGATGATGATGACTGACTGAATGACCGATTGATGATGATGATGATGATGATGATGACGATGTTACAATGAAGATGACTGGCACTGACTGACAGGTTGATTAATTAATGATGATGATGATGATGATGATAATGACACCCTGGTGATGGAGAAGGACGTCTTCATGTGGTGGCACTGGCATAACTGGACGAATCCACTACCTGGTTATACAAACCTCCCTCAATTACTTCACTATCCCCCGAAAGGTCGATGGTGGGCTGCAGTAGGAAACTTAAGCCAGCAGCCTACGGGGTTCACGTTTCAGATGAACCTGGGACAACAACAACAACAACAACAACACTACACTTCAGACACCCACACATAAACCCAAGCGTACAGTCGCCCAGACAAAACTCCCTGCATCTGGCAATCTTTCTTCAATGTTTTCCATAACTTGCCTGCCCTCCAAATGTAACTTATGGTGTTGACAAAATAAAAGACACTTGATCTTGTGGAAATATAACTTAAGGTTCGCTTCAGTCTTTTATATTAATAACAACAATTAAATAATATGCGATATCTGGCACGTTTCTAGTAGCACCCAAGCGGCAATCACGTCAGTCATGATCATGCAATGAGGGGAGGTGTGGCTCTCCGTCCTTCATTGTTACGCTCCTCCCTCCCCTCCCCCTCATTAATTTTACCAGCTGAGTCTTTAGGTCTCTTCACTGTCACTCTTGCTTTTGACCACCACCCTTTCCATAGTCTTTCATGAGACTGCCCTATAGACTCTATTACATGTTGACATTTCATCGTCAACAGAAATGACTACCCTTTGTACTCGGTCTAAAATTGCCATAACTTCACCTTGAATGCCGAGTGTTAAAAATATTTGGATACTAAACTATGATACAAGTCAGAAAGAAGTGCCATGGGAATAGCCTACCGTGGAGCCATAGTATTGTCTTGCCTCCATTTGACTACGTGAGATAACCTACAAAAGGACGAAAATCTAGGCCAGATTAAGGTAATGGAGTATAGTCGTTTATTCTCCAGTAATTTCACGTTTTCACTAAATTCAGTGGACAGCCTTCTTTGTTGCCTTTTATTACTCCACTGTTTGCTCACAGCGCTAGGTTTTGCACTTATGACATTGTTTTCCCGCCTGAATTTCATCCCGCATAGATTTTTAAATCTGAAGACGAATATACTTTCAGATGACTATTTTCGTGATATGATTGACACTCGTGATTTGGACATTATTTTTACCTACAGATTTAATTTTGTTACATTTCCCCCCTCAGTATTGTTGATTTAGGATGTAAAACAAGCTTTACGAGAGTTTCTTTGCATTTTAACCCTGAAACCGTTGAGCAATAGGTGAGCAATAGGCAGTGCATCTCATATTCTTTCGTACGGCTTGACCCTCAACTTCAGTATATTATGGTTTCCTCTCACGTAATGCGAGATATGCTGTATACATATAAACAGCACATTTTGATTTTTGGTGTTTACTTATATACTGTTCTTTCCGTTGTGCAGAAAAATATATATATAACTAGACCGTGGCAGTTGCCAGATGCCACTTTCTGAGGGAAAGATACTAGGAATCGTGTCATCACTTCTTAGGGCGTTTGTACATAGCTTGGGGGGGGGGGTACTTCCCTATGGCCCGTTTCCTTTAACTTTACAAAGATCCCTAACCCCTAACAGATCATGTTAACGGCCAGGTATAGTTAGACTGGAGGATCGATTTGAGTTGCAACCAAGGAGACTTGTTCCTATCTCTTAAATAGTGTTCACAGAATTTTATGCAATCACGACTTAGTATTTACGTTATAATAGTGGTCCAGTTCCGTCGCTGAAAACAACCAAAGACACTGAAAAAAAAAAAAAAAAAAGGAGTGGTGCACAAGAAACTTCGCCCGACAGCAGTTAATTTTCAACCGTTTTCAAGGTACAGCCCTCTGAAAATCTGTGATCTTGCGTTTGGCCTTTCAAGGTCACTCAAGGTCAAAGGCCGCGGTGCCAAATGAAACTCATACGAGACTTCCTATATCTTGATAATGATAAATATCTCTTCAGTTTCGAGTTATAGCCCCATGAATATCCACAGCCTTGAATTTTACCTTTCAATGTCACAACCCCTACACGCCGGGGGTTTTCCGATGTTGATGCTCCTCATTACGGGAGATATCCGTGGCAGAAAATAATACCCTTACTTCAAACCCTAATATCTGCCAAACTACAACAGGTAGAGAAAAAATTAAAGATACATAAGAATCACCACCTCTTTCAAATGAAAGTATCCCCACGTTTCCAGGTGGTCCCGTCGATGAGTAAGGATAAGTTAAAGTTCAAAGGGCGCCAGGATGATGCTTGCAGCTATACGCGTCAACCGGCGTCGCTTCACGCCCAAAATCGTGACAGCTATACACGTCAGCCGGCAGTTAGGGGTTAAGTTCAAAGGTCATGGTACCAATTAAAAACCCAAATGGGACTTCCTATATATTGATAATAGTAAATATCTCTCTGAGTTCAACCAGTTTCGAGTGATAGCCCCCTGAATATCCGTGACCTTGAGTTTGACCTTTTAAGGCAACTCAGGGTCAAAGGTCTTGGTGCCAAATGAAAGCTAATGGTGGGAGTTTCTTTGTGTTGATAATAATAAATATCTTTATCACCAACCAGCCTTAAGTAATAGCCTTTTGAAAATCCATGACCTTGATTTTGACCTTTCAAAGTTACTCAATTACCTTCAAAATTCAGTCACTTTCTTTTGGGACCTGTGCCATGTAATTTCACTCAGCCGTTTTTCCATAATGTTGCTAACAAACAAAGAAACAAAGAACAAAAAAAGAAAGTAGATCAAAAAGAATACCTGGTCGGACACCGTCCGGGCGAGGTAATACTGTTCCTAGGCTCTACAAATCAGCTTTGTTGCAGGTCATGACTGTCAGAATGTGTAAAGGAGAGCTGCCCGTCCTCATAGGCATATATAAGTTGATTATGCACACTGTAGTAGCAGCAATAGTAGCAGTAGTGGTAGTTGTAGTTGTAGTAGTAGCAGTAGTAGTAGTAGCAGTTGTAGTAGTTGTTGTTGTTGTTGTAGCCCCTGGTTCATCTGAAACGTGAACCCAGTGGAGTGCAGGCTGAAGTTCTCCTGCAGTCCACCATCCTCCTTTCGTGGGGTAGGGAAGGAGTTGAAGGAGGTTTTTATAACCGGGCAGGGGAGCCGCATGGTTGTATCAGTGCCACCATATGAAGGCGTCCCTCTCCAGCACTATATACACATTATGATGGTGGTGTATGTATGATAATGATGGTGATACATAAGACGAATTAAATACGTTGGTTTGTAGCCTTTTAATTTGTACCATAAACCCACCTGTAATTTTTAAAGGTTTTTGATAAGATTGACTTTTTTTTCATTCCCTTCATCATCTTTATCATCAATCCTACTTCCCAACTTGGCCCCAAAGTAATAATTCTCTCTCTCTCTCTCTCTCTAGTCCCGCCATCACCATCATCATCATCATCATCATCAACCCTGCTTCCCAACAGGGCCTTCAAGCACTGCACATCATAGCCTACTTACCCTCTGTCTTGTGCCATGTTATTATTCAGTTTAATAATTTCACCCACTTCTCGCCCTTCCCACTTTTTCTCTCTCCTCTCATCTACTTCACAATTACACAATCAGCCTTCTCTTCTTTTCACAAGGGTGCTGAGGAGGGACACCTTCACGTGGTGGCACTGATATGGACGAGTTGCTCCACTATGCCGCACCACAAACGTCCTTCAGCTTCATCCCTAACCCATGAAAGGCTTACGGACTTCAGCAGGACGGCAATTTCAGTCTACAGTCCGCCGGGTTCATGTTCAGATGAGCCTGGGTTTGTAACTACTACTACTACTACCACAACTACTACTAGTAGTACTGCTGTTGCTATTACTGCTACTGCTACTACTACTACCCCAACAGCAACTCCCCACATACAGCTCTTCCCAACAAGGTAGAGCCAAAGGCTTTTCGTCTCATTAACTCTCCTCTACTTACTGGCTCCGTTAAAACCGATATAACTAAGATAAGGGAAAGTTAAGGTGCAGTATGAAAAATAAATCACTAAGACAGTGGTGTTAAGTAGCCACCTGGAGTATCAGTCTTACTATTGTATCTCCGTCCCAAGACGACAGATATAAAGGGTAATAATAAAAATGCTGAATAAATAAAGGAATGTGATGAAATGTACAGATTAAAATATGTAATAATCATAATATCATCATCATCATCATAATAATAATAGTAATAATAATAATAATAATAATAATAATAATAATAATAATAATAGTAATAACAATAAATTAATAACAATAACAATTGCTCCTTCCTCACACAATAAAAAGACGTGAAAGAAAGAAATAATGATAGTAATAAATATGAACTTGAAATGGACAGAAATAAAGAGATTAAAAATTAAGGAAATAATAGTGAAGAAGAAATGCTTAATATAGACAGAAATAAAGTAGAATAAAAAAAACAAACAGATGCCGGGCTAAAAATTCATATAAAAAATGATACTAGTACTAATAATACTAACAATAATAATAATAATAATAATAATAATAATAATATTAAGAATAATGAGCCTCTTTCTTCCATATGGCAGAAATAAAGGAAAGAATGAGAAAAACAAAGACACACCTAAAGACAATGAAGGAGAGAAGAGGACATTTATAGTAAAGAATGAGAGAGTACAAAGGAGTACAAAGGTAAGCAAACAGCAACAGACTTTATGGTCCTTTCGAGGCTGTTTGTTACAGAGTAGACTATGACTAGATCTAACTCTACATGCTGAAGGATAAGGATAGTAAAGCAAGAAGGCTCCCCCTGCCTCCAAACCCTCCAGTTAAAACTGGCCAGATAAAGTGAGAAAAACCACCATGCAGCATGGAAAAACTGACATGGAAATTTCATAGAAAAGACTGAAAAGGAAAAGCTACATTCTATAATACATTATCTATAAGCTACCAGTATGAATAACCTGAATGAGAAAGTAGTAAAGTAAAATGAATAATCGAATAAATAAATAACTAATGCATGACACTATGTACGGGTACATTTAGATCACGGGGCATCTGTGGACACAGCGTGGAAGTTGCATGATGCACAGTATGAATGTTCAGGGGTGGTGCAGCAGCCTTGTCTGGCGTTATTAAGGTAGGCAGCAGTCAGTCAGGCTTCAGCTCCGTTCATTCCACTGAGACTAGGAACTTTCCCATCTGGGACAAGTACACAAGTCACCTCCTGAAGCAATGACCCCTGGTATATTAAAAAAATCCCGATGGTGGCCACTTAACTAACAGGGACCTTCAGTGATCCACAGCCCATCACAGGTCGAAAGTATGAGTAGTGACCGTTAACTCAGGACTATCTGTGCATAGCCTAGTCTGTGCATATCCTATATTTGCATTTTATAAATTGATCCAGGCTCTTAAAAAATAAAACATTGGAGGGCAATTTATTCCATATATTTACGACTCTGTTGAAGAAGAAATGCTTAGCTTCATGTGACTGGAATCGTTTGCTAAATACTTTATGCCCATTGCCTCTAGTATAATTCGAGTGATCAACTGTGAAGTCTTTATCAACAGCCATGTTATCATGTCCTTTGAATATTTTGAATACTTGAATTAAATCTCCTCGTATCCTCCATTTAGTTAGGGTAAAGAGATTCAGGGCTTCTAAACGTTCCTCGTATGGTTTATTTCTCAATCTAGGTATCATCTTTGTCATCCTTCGCTGCACTCTTTCAAGCTTTTCCATATCGTTTTTATAATACGGTTGGAGAAAGTTTCGTAGAGAGAGAGAGAGAGAGAGAGAGAGAGAGAGAGGAAAGACAGAAAAGGAAAGAGAGGTTGAGAAAGAGGGAAAGACGTACGGGAGGGGGGGAGGACAGGGGGCAGGTGAGAGAAGGGGAAGCGACAGGAATGGATAAAAATAGAAGAGAGGGGAGGGGAGGAGAAGGGAGGGAGGGAGAGAGAAGAATAAGAATAAAGATACGAGTATTCAGTGACATTCACATTCACAATACCTTTAATTTAATCATGGCGGAAGTTAGGGCAGGTGGGGGCTTGGGGCAGGTATTCTCTCTCTCTCTCTCTCTCTCTCTCTCTCTCTCTCTCTCTCTCTCTCTCTCTCTCTCTCTCTCTCTCTCGTGTGTTCTATGACTGTTGTATCAATTGTGTCAGATCAAGGAAGAGAAAGAGAAACCGACGGATTTCCTCCTCCCAACTAAATTTGACAAACAAAGCCGGCAGGAAAAAGTGAGAAGACTTACAGTGCAATATGGAGTAACTCGTGAATACTGCAGAGGAAGGAGAGAGTTGCAACAATATTTTCCTTCTCTGTCATATTGTGCAGTAAATAAAATGGTGGTTTGACCAAATAGAGATCCAGCACAAAATCAACAAGAATGTGATGTAAAAAGAATATATGGGGTCGGTTTAGCACACCTAATCTTTGCTAACCTGATTTTTTCCCGAAGAAAAATGAAGAGAAGAGACACCGAGGATACTGAGAGAAGACAAAAACTGGGATGATGATAGTGACAATGATGGAGGTGGTGGTGGTGGTGGTTGTGATTTTGGTCGTACTGCTTATGGATATGATGGAGGTGGTGGTGGCGGTGGGTGATGGTGATGATGAAATATGTAGCGTATGTATCACTGCTGCCTATTTCACTAAACACGAGAGAGAGAGAGAGAGAGAGAGAGAGAGAGAGAGAGAGAGAGAGAGAGAGAGAGAGAGAGAGAGAGAGAGAGAGAGAGAGAGAGAGAGATGCAGCCACAAACCAGGGCAGTGTCGTCATAGGAAACGAAGGGGTGGGTGGGAGGGAAGGGGTACTACTTTGTACATATCCACAGGCTTTCATTACCACAACTGACTGGCAAAAATGAGTCATCTAATTTCCAGGGAAGATATTTTAGGGTACATTTTCCCCTTCTGGCCGACTGACACCCTCCCCTCTCTCTTCTCGCTTCTCCTTTCCTCTCTGCCTCTCTTATGCAGTTCCTTTTGTCCCATCTCCTCTGTCTTTCCCGCCTCTCTCTTTCTTTTTCCAGTCCTCTCTATCTTTCTTTCTTTCTGTCTGTCTGTCTGTCTGTCTGTCTCTCTCTCTCTCTCTCTCTCTCTCTCTCTCTCTCTCTCTCTCTCGCGATAGAAGGATGAGGGGAGGGAAGTCAGAGAGAGAGAGAGAGAGAGAGAGAGAGAGAGGAAAGGGTAGAGAGGGAGGTAAGAGGCAGACAGCAAGGAATGAGGGGGCGGGGAAGGAGGGAAGGGGAGATAGGTAGAGAAGGTGTGAGGAGGAGAAGGAGGAGGAAAAGGAAGAAAGATAAGGGAAGGATGGAAGGAGAAATTGAGAGGGGAGGAGAGAAAGAGAGAGGGGAGAAGAGAAGTTAGATGGAGAGGGAGAGAAGGGAGAGGGAGGAAGAAAGGAGAGGGAAAGGGGAGGAGGAAAGAGGGAGAAGAAATTGAGAGGGTAGGAGAGAAAGAGAGAGGGGAGAAGAGAAGTTAGATGGAGAGGGAGAGAAGGGAGAGGGGAGAAGAGAAGTTAGATGGAGAGGGAGAGAAGGGAGAGGGAGGAAGAAAGGAGAGGGAAAGGGGGAGGAAGAGGGGGAGAAGGTAAAGGGAGACTAAGAGGAGGGGAAAGGAAGGAGAGAGAGAGAGAGAGAGAGAGAGAGAGAGAGAGAGAGAGAGAGAGGAAGGTGAGAAGTTGAGGACAGGAGGAGGAGGAGGAGCGGAATATGGAGAGAAGGAAGGGAAGGAGTTAGAGGGAGGGACGGGTGACAGGAGGAGGATGTAAAGGGAGAGGAGAGAGATGGAGTTGAAGAGTGGGGAGGGGGGGTAGGTGACGCGGAACTGTTATTAAAAAGCAGGTTTAACTGACAGGTGTTGACAGTGCAAGTACTATCAATATTACACACACACACAGAGACACACACGCACACCCCTCCCACACCCTTGTCTCCCCAGTCACACGTCAGCATCCAAAAATGCTTCGCCTCATAATTATTTCCTGTGTAATACGGCGAGCGAGAGAGAGAGAGAGGGGGAGAGATCTCTGATGTGGGAAGCAGTATTAGTAGTATTAATTTACACTTACTGCGATCTTTCTCCTCTCAGATTAATGCAGAAGAATGTTTTTATCTATCTATCTATCTATCTATCTACTGTATCTATCCAGTGTTAGAAATATTAATAATACACCTCCAGGGATCCTTCTCCTCACAGATTAGCCTAATGGACAAGAATGTCTTTTATCTATCTATCTATCTATCTATCTTGTATTCATCATCATCCGAACTTCCTCTCCCACTCTAGGGCAGGGTGAGGAGTAGCAACCTCCAGACAGCCCAAGTTTGCCCAGTTCAATGGGCCACGCTTCCTTTCACTCATCATTCAAGCCCACGGAATCCTAACTGCATCATATAGGCCAAAAAACTTTCACCACGTTCTGTAGCTTCACATATACCTATCTGACAGTGTCAATCCCAACGCTGTCACGTTAGAAGGGGTGCCAAATCTCTAACTATGCGCTTCTTAGCAGAAAATTCTTCCAGCCAGCTCGGTCTCTTGTCAGTCCCCTAGCCTCACCAACTTCCATACATCTTTTCCACCACTCTATTGGAGGGATGGAGAGAAAGAGAGACTTATGTGTGAGTGGGGGAATGAAAGTTTGAGAGAGACAAAGACTTAGAGTAATGCCTATTAACTACACGTGGAACAATAAATCGCACAATTATCTTTGCAAACCCCCGATCTGCTTCAACACGCTTAGCAGTCGATGTTACAGCCACGTCCCCAATTGTCCTGCTGCGGAAATAAGGACCAACAGGGAAATGAACTTTGTCTAAGAGTCTGACCGGCCCAGGAATCGACCTCGGGTTCTTCCAGTTGCGAGCTCAGTGTGTTAACCAATAAATCACCGGCTCTTCCCCAATCTCTCAGAATTAATGGCTAGAATTCAGATGACGTCCTTTCTATAGTCGACTTGTTTCCACCCGGCAGGACTAGACCACTGAGCTTTAGTTATGAGGCAGGAACGAGTCTCCTTGGTTACGAGCCAAAACAACCTTCCCTCTGAACACAAAACCTTGGCACACGAAATTAAATGGATTTTGATTATGAGGTAGAAATGAGTCTCCTTGGTTACTAGTCAAAACAACCTTATAACCTGAATGCAAAATCGTGTTGTATGAAATTTGATTAACCGTAGTTATGAGGTGGGAATGAGTCTCCTTGGCTACTATACTTTTTCGATTAACTTGGCCCTGATGTTCGTTCTTTTGTAGCTTATTTCACATATCTCAGTGGCAGAAAAAGAAAAATATACTGCATTTCATCCTTTACATAGCACTTCTTCGTGAGTAGCACCATGTTCTAGTGTTAATCTCCTGTTACAATCCAGCATTCAACAAGGAGAGATGATAATGTCAGGCCAAGTTTGATTAAAAGGAGTATAGATAAATTAGCCCTCCATTCTGACTACACCTGTCCATCACCTGAGTTGACAGGTGTTGAGGATCTTTGTCAGGTAAGGGTGTAACACCGTATATTTGTCAGGTATATTTCTCAGGTAAGGATTTAACACGGTATGAAATATTCTTGACTCTACCAGACGATTTTCTTGAGATTCAGAAATTCCTATCATATTTTAAAGATTGTATTAAAGCTGCATTAACCCCTCCTCTTTCAAGAATCTCTTGCAAGCTGAATAAAATCGTCTGGAGGGAGAAAAAATAAATAAATGGGTTCGATGGCTTATGGGGAGGGTTCTGATTCTTGAGGTATGGATGGATGGATGGATGGATGGATGGAGAGCAAAGAGCCACAGTCAGATTAGTGAGTGATACATGTCCAGAAAGAGTACTTAATAAATTCCATGTGCTTGGTTTTTAACAATAATGACGCATACACACACACACACACACACACACACACACACACAGGAATAGACTGTAGCACCAGTCGAGCAGGGCAGTACTCCCAAGGTGGATGGAAAGCTGATGACAGGGAGAGCTGGAGCTCCCGTTTCATCAGCCCTCGGGACTAGGTCCCGACCATCCCCCTTTGCTGAACTTTTTCAGTGTCTCAGTAACACAGAGAGTAGACCAGCATGCTCTCCAATACAAGTTTCTCCAACTATCAACACCAAACTACATGCACAGTACACACCACACTTCCTTTTCAAAATTTTCAAAAATGGCGTCGAAAAACATAGCCTCGGAGTCCCCAGGGTGAGGGACCATAAATGCCCCCACCTTCAGCCCCCTCTCCCGGTGACGACTCAAGGTGCCTGGAACCACTGTCTGACTCTCTTCTTCTTCATTTCTGCAACATTCCCGGCCTTTCCTCTAACTTTCGCTCTGTTGAGCACCACCTCTCCTTCTCTAAACCTCACCTTCTTTTCCTAACTGAGACTCAGCTGTCTGAGGCAACTGACAGCAAACCTTTTTCTGTATCCTCCTACTTTCTATATACTCATTTCAAAGCCAAAGGTGGCTGTTGTGTATATATACGCAACAACTTATCTTGCTCTCGTGTTCCTGAACTCGATTCTTCTGAATTCTCTACACTCTGGCTTCGGCTTTCCTGTCATTCTCTGACTAAATATATCTGTGCTGTTTACTTATCTCCTAATTCTACTGACTATCAAAAATTCTTTGACTATCTTACTTCTATGATGGAACACATTCTATCCATCTCTCCTTTCTCTGAAATCTCCATTCTAGGAGATTTCAATGTTCACCACCACCTTTGGCTCTCCTCTCCTTTCACTGATCCACCTGGTGAACAAGCCTACACCTTTTCTATCCTTAATGACCTAGAGCAGCTTGTACAGCACCCTACCCGTATCCCTGACCGCCTTGGAGAGAGCTCCAACATACTTGATCTCTTCCTTACAACTAATCCTTCTGCTTACACTGTTAATCTTTTCTCTCCGTTGGGCTCCTCCGATCATAACCTTATCACCTTAACCTGTCCTATCGCTCCGGTACGGCCTGCGGACCCTCCAAAAAAACGTTATCTCTGGCACTTTGGAGCTGAGGATTGGGAGGCCCTCAGGCTGTACTTCTTTGATTTTCCCTGGAATGATTATAGCTTTTATGGCCATGAGCCATCTGAGTATGCCTTGCGCATTACGGAGGTTATTCTCTCGGGCATGGAAGCATACATTCCTTGCTCATATCTTTTGACTAACGCAAGAAAGCCTTGGTTTAATCACGCTTGTTCTAACGCTGTCTGCATCAAGGCGAGGGCTTATAAAAGGTACCGGAGCCAACCCACCCCTGAATCACATCTTTTATACATTTCTGCCCGGAATCGTGTTAAGTCTGTTCTTCGCTCTGCTAAAAATAATTTCATCCGTACACAATGTTCTCAACTCTCCAACTCAAACTCTACCCGCTCCTTCTGGCACCTTGCCAAAAACTTTTCTAACAACTTTACCTCATCATCCTTCCCTCCTCTTTTCTACTCTGATGGCTGTGTAGCTATTTCTTCTACTGATAAAGCAGATCTCTTCGCTCAGACTTTCTCCTCCAATTCCACCTTAGACGATTCCGGTGCTGTTCCTCCATCACTTCCCCCCTCTGATTTCCTCATGGCTAACATTAAAATTTCTTCAGCCGATGTATTTTCTGCCATTGCTGGCCTCAGTACTAATAAGGCATATGGGCCTGATGTTCTTAAGAACTGTGCTTCTGTGCTTACACCCAGCCTAGGCAAACTCTTTCGCCTTTGTCTGTCAACTTGTACCTTTCCTTCTTGCTGGAAGTTTGCTCTCATTCAGCCAGTCCCAAACAAGGGTGACAATTCCCAACCCTCTAACTATCGCCCAATTGCTTTAACGTCCTGTATCTCAAAAATTTTTGAGTCTATTCTTAATAGAAAAATTTTAAAGCATCTTTCCTATCACAACCTTCTTTCTGATCGTCAGTAAGGGTTCCGTCAGGGACGCTCCACAGGCGATCTTCTCACCTACTTTCAGACTCCTGGTCATCCTCCTCTCGGGACTTTGGCAAAAGCTTTGCCATTGCACTTGACATCTCAAAGGCTTTCGATCGAGTCTGGCATAAATCTTTAATTTCCAAACTGCCCTCTTACGGTTTCTATCCTTCTTTCTGTGCCTTCATCTCTAGCTTCCTTTCTGGTCGTTCTATAGCCGCTGTTGTAGACGGCTATCGTTCTTCTCCTAGATCTATTAACAGTGGTGTTCCTCAGGGCTCTGTCCTATCACCAACTCTCTTCCTTTTATTCATCAATGACCTTCTAAGCTGTATATCTAATCCTATCCACTCATACGCTGATGACTCCACCCTTCACCTTTCCATTCGATTCCTACAACGTCCATCTCAGCAGTTACTTCAGCAGGCAAGGGATGAGGCTATGGCACACCTAATGTCTGACTTGGCTCGTAGCTCTGACTGGGGTAAAAATAATCTGGTTGTTTTTAATGCATCAAAGGCTCAGTTTTTGCACCTATCAACCCGACAAAATCTTCCACAGGTATACCCACTTATATTTAATAATACTCAACTTAATCATGCATCATCCTTGAACATGCCTGGGGTTTCATTTACTCGGGACTTGTCTTGGAAAGATCATATTACATCTCTTGTAAAATCTGCTTCCAAGCGATTGGGTGTGATAAGCCGACTCCGTTCCTTCTTTGCCCCTGCACAATTATTGACTCTATACAGGGGTTTTATCCGCCCCTGTGTGAAGTACAACTCTCATGTGTGGGGAGGCTCCTCACATACAGCTCTTCTCAATAGGGTGGAGTCAAAGGCTTTTCGTCTCATTAACTCTCCCCCTCTTACTGACTCCCTTCAACCTCTGTCTCTTCGCTGCAATGTTGCATCTTTATCTCTTTTCTATCGCTACTTCAATGGTCACTGTTCCTCTGAACTGTCTGTATGCATTCCTCCACTTCTACGACGGGCGCGTAGCACCCGTCTAGCAGCAAACTCTCACCCCTTTTCTGTCCAACTCTCTAATGCAAGAGTTAACCATTACTCCCAGTCCTTCATTTATGCAACAGGTCAACTCTGGAACTGTCTCCCTCTGTCTGTATTTCCTGCTTCCTATGATCTCCAGTCTTTCAAACGCAGTGTGTCCAGGCATCTCGAAATGAATGGATCTTGAATTTGGCTCTCTCTTGTATTTTGTTTTTCTCTTGGAAGGAACAGTTTTGCGGGCTCATGGCCTTTGGTTCCTTCTTCTTCACATAACACACACACACACACACACACACACACACACACACACACACACACACACACACACACACACACTTCCCACGCACACGTACGCGCCACACCCTTCCTTTCCCTAATTAGTCTGCCACATAAAACTGTCACGGTGGCTAAGTCGATACAGATTAGGCAGCCTCTGAGAGGGACACGAAGGACGGTATTCTAGTACGGTTAGGAAGCTCACTTAACACCTCCTCCTTACAAATTTATTTCTGTTTCTGCTCCGTAACTATATTCTTGTGTGTTATTCATGCCTTACCGATTTAATTCTGATTCTGCTCCGTTACTCCATCCGTGTGTTATTCATGCAGTCTATGTCGAAACTGAAAAGAAATGAGAAGCAAATCAGGGGTTATTAATGAGTAGTTGGGAAACGAAAGAGCTCAAGAAGAGATGTTAGGAAGCATCCTTATCTAACGAGAATAAGAAGTGAAGTCCGGATACAAGAGGGGACACAAAAGTTCGCCTATACTCTTTTCACTTTAACTGGGCATAGTAAAAGCCACATCTCTCCGTCATGAATGCTGAGCTGTAGGATGGAGGGATGGCAATTTTAGGCCAAGTTAGAGTAAAAGGAGTATAGGGTCGATTTTCTTTAACCTTGCCTAAAACTGCCATCTCTCCACTATGAATGCTGGTTTGTAACAATAACTTTAATAACTGAATTTATGCTTGTCACGAAAAAGTGCTATGGAAAGGATGTAGAGCCGTAGTATTGTCTTTTTCTGCCACTGAGCTTCGTGAAGTCAGCTACATCATGACGAAAATTTAGGCCAAGTTAAGGTGGCAGGACTATAGGTTAGTGTGAGTATTAGTGTTTTTAATTAGGTAAAATCTCATTAGGTCTTCAGAATTTTGAGACAGTTTAAAGGAACTACTTACAAGTGATAATACCTGTGATTTTTTATTTTTTCTCTCTCTCTCTAAACGAAATTACAACTCTCAGAGCACTGTAAAAGAACGGACATGTTTGTCCCTACTCATCGACGACTTCTGTTCCCACGATACCCCACCTCCCTCCTCCCTTACAGCCTCTAACTTTATCCCTCGACCTCGTTCTCGGTCTCCCTCTCCCTCAACACTCAATTACCTCACTCTCAACACACTTTTACAAGTAGTTTGTTTTCTCGCGACAGGACAGGGCAAATACTATAACTTTGAGTCTAAGGGGGCTTGTTAGGGAAGCTCCCTAACACCTCCTCCTTAGCGATTTAGTTCTGGATATGGCTAGTTAATATCCTTTTGTATGCTGTTATATTCTGAGTGTGGCGACCACGGAAATATTTGTGTAAGAGAAGAGGAGAGTATACCAAAATAAATCGCTTAGGAAAAGGTGTTAGGGAACTTCCTCAACCAAATCGACCTTCCACTCTCCATCTGACCACTGAAAGGGGGTTATGGATCATCGTTAAGTTTGATTAAATCTCTATAGAAAAAGTCTTTGGGGATGAAAGGGTTGTAATGTAGCTCGTTCGTACAGAGAGAGAGAGAGAGAGAGAGAGAGAGAGAGAGAGAGAGAGAGAGATTTTAATCTCTCAATATTTTTCTTAAGACATACAAACTTGTTAAAGATAAACTCAAGAAAAAAATAAGATATCTTAAGAAAATCGTAAGAACTCTCAATATAGCGGTAATTGGAGAGAGAACGTGAAAGAATGTATAGTGTGTGTGTGTGTGTGTTTTATCAATCGGTGAGTCGTGATAAGAGGGGGTGTGGGGAGGAAAATGAGAAGGAAGAAGAGAGGGTAGAGAGAAGAGAAGGGAGAAAGGGAGAGAGGGAGGGAGGGGAGAAAAGAGGGATGGGCGGAGGGAAGGATGAAGGGAAATGAAGGGGGAGGAGAAGAGTAGGTCATGGGAAGAGAAGGGGGAGGGGGAGGGATGGAGGGAAATGAAAGCTAGGGAGAAGAGCGGTTGAAGAGGAGAGAGCGAGGGGGAGATAAAGGGGAGGGAGAAGGGTGGGAGAGAGGAGAGGGAGGGGGGAAATGAAGACGAGGAGACAGCGAGTGAAAGAAGAGAGAGAGGAAAGGTGGACGGGAAGGAGGAGGTAAGGTAGAGAGGGAGGGAGGAGAGTGGAGGGGGGGAGGTAAAGTAGAGAGGGAGAGGGAGTGAGAGAGAAGAGAGTGGAGAGGGGAGAGATGTACGGGGAGATATGGAAAGGGAAAGGGAGGAGAGGGATTAAAGTAGAAAGAAAAAGAATGGGGTGAGAAAGAGGGGAAGAAGAATGGGGAAAAGGAGTGTACGAGGGAAGAATGAGAGAAGGGAAGAGAAGAAGGGGAGGTGAGGGGGGAGGGATGAAACGGAACAAGTGGGATAGAAATGAGAGAGACAGAGAGAGAGAGAGAGAAAGGGAGTGGGAAGGGGAAATAAAATGATGGGAAAGGGGAGGGGGGGAAGTGTCGACGAAGAAAGAAAATGGGGATGGGGATGGGAATGGGGATAGGGATGGGAAGGGGGAGGAGGAGAGGGTTGGGGATGGGGATGGAATTGAGGTGGGGATGGGGATGGGGATGGAGATTGAGATGGGGATGGGGATGGGGATGGGGATGGGAAAGGAAATGGGGATGGGGATGAGAATGGGGATGGGGAGGAAGTTGGGGATTAGGATGGGGAGGGGGAAGGGGCAAGGTGATGGGGAGGGGGATGGAGAGTGGGAAGAGGAGGGTGTTGGGGATGGGGATAGGGAGGGGGAGGGGATTGGGGATGGAGAGAGGAGATGGGGATGGGGATGGAGGATGAGGATGGGGATAGGACGGGGAGAGAGGTGTGGTGAGTGACGAGAGGGGGTGATAAAGCAGGAAGTGGGGAGAGGGAGAGAGGAGTGAGACTGAATATAATGGAAGAAAGGGGAGGGAAGGGGAGAGAAGGGAGGGAGAGGTGAGGGGAGGGAGAGGAAAATGGGGAGGGGAAGGGGGAGGAGGGAGAGAGAGGGGGGAAGGTTTGAGTGAAAAGAGGAGGGGTGGAAATGGTTGAAGGAAGATAAATTATGTGGAATGAGGGGAGAAGGGAGGGAGAAGTGAAAAGAAAAAAAGGGGAAAGTGAGGGATGAGGGAGGGGAGGGAAATGGAGTGGAGAAGGGTGGAGAATATTGGAGAGAAAGAAAGAGGAGGAGGTGGGGAGAGGAAGGAGGGGAGAGGTGTGACAAGGTGGCAAAAACAGGAAATGAGAGAGAGAGAGAGAGAGAGAGAGAGAGAGAGAGAGAGAGAGAGAGAGAGAGAGAGAGAGATCAATTTACTTCTGCACGACACGACAATCAATAACGCTAGGACAGGATGGAACAAACTATACCAAAGACAGTAGCAAAACACAGAGAGACATAAATATATATCCTGCAGTGGACTTTTCTACGCTGATTATGATGATGATGATTAATTAATTCTAGCTTTTAGCACTAAGAGCCTACGTTTGTTTACTGGGTCCTTATATAAGGCTCTACCACCCTCCATAAGAAGGGGGTTAAAACTTTCAAGACGTTCATATAAAGGAAATGATCTCATCTTGACTTATGGAAGGGTAGTTTCTGTTTGCGAGTCCTGGTTCTTGAGAGAGAGAGAGAGAGAGAGAGAGAGAGAGAGAGAGAGAGAGAGAGAATGAAAGATATAAAGAAAATGAGCAAGACGGAAATGCTGCCCTCTTTGTTTACACTAAAAAAGTTAGTAGGGCTGAATGCCTCACCACATTCCTTAACAGAGTTAGCAATGGTCGCTGCACTGCTGTTCCTTGACCTTGAAAACGCCTTTGAGCTTGCCAATGCAACATCTGTTCTTTCTATTCTAGCACGTAGAGGTGTTGCAGGTAAGATGCTTGGATGGCTCAGAGACTTTTTAAGAGGATGCAATGAACCTGTTCACTTTCAAGGGCACTCCTTCTCCTTTCATCGCCATGAAAAAGGAACCCCCCAAGGCAGTATCTTGATCCCCTACCTCTCCAACATACTCATTGATGAGCTTCTAAACATACCCCTGCGACCAGGGGTAAAGATACTTTGCTATGCTGATGACCTGGCCATTGTATCTACAGGGCCAGAGAATGAGCACAATTCTCAGCATACCCTACAGCTTATCCACGGGCAATGTCAAAAGCCATCGCTTTTACAAAACAAAACCCTGGGCACCCATTCTCCATCCAGGGTACAGAGCTTGTGTGGGTCTCCAGCCACCAGTACCAAGGTGTCTGGTTTGATAAGAAGCTGTTTTTTGAAGCACAGGTAAGGTCCCGGGGGGAAAGAACAGCCACTAGGACCAGGGTCATGAGATCCATCACAAGCCTAAAGGGAGTTACCAGCTACAACGTCCTTCACACCTACTATACCTTGGTTGACTATTTCATCCCGTGTCTTGTAACTCTCAGTGAACATCTGTTAGCCAGATTGGAGGTAATACAAAACAATGCACTCTGACTTGTACTTGGTGCCCCCATGTGGACCAAACTGTGCAGCCTCCAACAGGAAACTGGCATTATCCCTCTAGGGATTCACATACAACAACACAGCTTGCATTCTTGCTAAAATGATAAATCTTCCCAGACCATCACCTGCTGTTCATACAGTAACTGCAGTGCTGCGTCGACAGACTGCTCTTTATAGAGAAACATGGGCACAATGTGTGCCGGCAGCAGTCTCAGCTGAGGGTATCAAGGACTTCATAACTGCAAAAGGAAAGGACACAACTCACCCCAGCTATACCATTCCTCCACCCTGGGCACCATTAACCATCCATCAGCATACCATCACCCTCGCCATATCCAAGGCAACATCTGCAACAGCTCAGCTACGCCAGGAAACCCTCCAAAGCACGCATGCTGCCTCCCTGGAAGGAGCCCTGACATACTATACTGATGGTTCGTTAGACCTCAACAACACTGCTGGGGCAGCCATGATCTGTAATGAAACTCTGAAAGTGTGGAGACTCCTAGATGGAGCCTCCACATTACAGACTGAGCTGGTTGCTATTGCAGGTGCCCTCCAGCACGCTCTTGACCAACCACAGTCACACCACGTTATACACACAGATTCTCTGACAGCCATACAGACACTTTCCTCCACTCAACCAAAAGATAACGTCCACCTCAATACACATGTACTCTCCCTTGCTGAGGAAGTGAAAGAACAAGGCAAACACATCACCCTAAACTGGATACCTAGCCATGTTGGGATTAGAGGGAACGAAAGAGCGGACTGTGCTTCCAAACATGCCACCAAGAGACTGAATGTCGATATGCTCATTCCCCCAAGCCTGGCACAGACCAAGGCAAAAACATGCGCATCATCTTTCCCGACGCAAACACAAGGCATGGGTGGCGTCGTGTTCACCACCAGCACCTGGTATGCTACGGCCATCCAGTACCAGCCTCTCAGTGTTGACAAGGCGGTCCCTGCCCATGTTCACACTTACCTACACAGCCTTCGCATGGGATACAAAGGGACACGTCAAATGCCAGACACCAACAAAAAAGAGGAATGTCAGTACTGCAAAGAAGTGTCCAACGAACCTCTGCTTCTCTACCTTCTCAGGTGTCCTGGTACTACCACTCTCAGGACAGGCTCTCCAGCTTCACCACCAACCACTGCTAGTGAGGCATCAACAGCGGCTGCCAGGCTCATTGCAGCGACACATACAGCTGAGCTTGTAAAGCTCGTCTCTGTCAGACCCCCACCACGATAGGCAAGACGATGAGTTCAGCTTAACCGTGGGCCGCCAAAAGGCAAAGACCCGCTCCAATAACCCATGAAGGGGATATTGGTAAATAAAAAAAAGAAAAGAGCAAGGAATAAATAACAATGAAAAAAAAAATGAGAAAAGAATAGATAAAATTAGAGAAAATGGGATTTAGAGTGAAAGCTTCAGAAACATAAAATGAAAGAATGATGAGAGAGAGAGAGAGAGAGAGAGAGAGAGTGTGGGAGAGTAGACGTGAGTGTGTGCTAGAGGAGAGAGTGCGAGAGCGAGGAGAGTGAAGGAGAGAGAGGAGTGCCTTGAGGGAGAGGGAGGGGAGAGGGAGGGAGGAAGGAAAGGAAGGAGCAATGTTTATACCATGTGACAGAGAGAGAGAGAGAGAGAGACAGACAGACAGACAGACAGACAGAGATTCGGAAAGGAGGGTGAAGTGGAGCGCTATCCGAAGGGAGAGACAGAGAGAAAAAGAGAGAAAGAGAGAGGAGGGGGGGGAAGAAACAGACATACCAACAGTAAGCAAAATATATGCCACTATAACTATTACCCAACCCTGTATCTAGTGAGTGGTACCCTGGGGAAAAAAAGAAAGAAAAAATATCAAATTAGTATCCCAAGCATTTCCCATCCCTACTAAGTAACGACCCTCCCTCCCACTCCATGCCACGGAATGAATCAACACCACCAGCAGTTAAAACCAAGTGCATCATTGGAATTGGTAAGGGATGCGGAACTGATATGGACCAAAGCAAACTGATTATAACCGCGAGACACACACGCACACACACACACACAAACACACTCACACACATATACACGCACATACACACACACTTTCCTTCTCCATCTCTCATCTCTCTCTCTCTCTCTCTCTCTCTCTCTCTCTCTCTCTCTCACACACACACACACACACACACACACACACGAGAGAGAGAGAGAGAGAGAGAGAGAGAGAGAGAGAGAGAGAGAGAGAGAGAGAGAGAGAGAGAGAGAGAGAGGAGGGGAAGAGGAGGAGAGAGGAAACTAAGAAAGGTATAGGAAAAAGGGGAGAGGAAGGGGGAAGAAGGAGAGAGAGAGAGATGGAAGAGAGAAGGGGAGGAGGAGGGGAGGAGAAGGGACGAAGGAGAGGGGAAACAAGGAAAGATACAGGAAAGAGGGGAGATGAAAGGGTAAGAGAAGGAGAGAGAGAGAGAAAGAGAGAGAGAGATGGAGGGGAGAGAAAGGGGGGGGGAAGAAGGGGAGGGGAGAGGGAGAGGGGAAACAAGGCAAGATGCGGGAAAGAGGTGAGAAGACAGACAGACAGAGAGACAGACAGAGACACAGAGACAGAGACAAGGGAAATATGAGAATAAGCTAATGAGGAAACTATAATGAAAGATAGAGAGAATGAGAGAAGTGGGCAAGGGAAAAATAGCAATGAACGAAAATAGGAAAGAAATTCAGTGAATAAAGAGACAATGGGAAATTGAGAAAGTAAGAGACTGAGAAAAGGAGAATGAAAGAAAGCTAATAGAAAACTTCAGGAAGTGAGAGGGGGGGGGAGAGAGAAAATAGACTTAAGTGTGTGCTAGAGGAGTAAGAGAGCGAGGGGAGTAAGTGAGCGAGAGAGAGGGGAGTGCTTTGAGCTGAGAAAGGGAGGGAGACGGAGAGGGAGAGATGGAGGAGAGGAAGAACCGGTGTTTATACTACATAGGAGAGAGAGAGAGAGAGAGAGAGAGAGAGAGTCTGAAAAGAGTGAAGTGGGGCGCCATCAGAGAGACAGAGAGAGAGAGAGAGGTCAATTTACTACTGCATTAGACAACAAGCCAGTCAGTAATGCTAGGACAGGATGGAACAGGCTAAACCAACAGACCGTAGGGAAAGACAGAGACCATTATATCCTGCAGTGGACTTTTTTATGCTGCTGCTGCTGATGAATAATTTACCCCAGCTTTTAGCACTAAGAGGCTGTGTTTATTTACTGGGTCCTTATCTAAGACGCGGCCAGCTTTCTTAAGAGGGGGTCGCAAAACTTACAAGACGCTTATATAAAGGAAATTATTTTATCTTGACATTTACAAGGGAAGTTTCTGTTTGTGATCCTGGTTCTTTATTGAGAGAGAGAGAGAGAGAGAGAGAGAGAGTTATAATGAAAGATAGAGAAAACGAGAAGGAAGTGAGCAACGAACAATAACAAAGAAAATAAAAAAGAAATGAGATAAAATAGGAGAAAATGGGAGATAGATAAAATGAAAGATTGAGAAAGAATATGGAAGAAAGATAAGAGAAAATTTGCGAAAGTGTGTGTGTGTGTGAGAGAGAGAGAGAGAGAGAGAGAGAGAGAGAGAGAGAGAGAGAGAGAGAAAGAGAGAGTAGACGTGTGAGTGAGTGAGTAGGAGGGGGAGGGGAATAAGTGAACGAGAGAGAGGGAGTGCTTTGAGGTGAGAGAGGGAAGGGAAGAGGGAGAGAGGAAAGGAAGGAGAGGTGTTTATACTACATAAGAGAGAGAGAGAGAGAGAGAGAGAGAGGATCTGATAGGAGAGTTAAGTGGTACGCAATCAGAAGGGAGATCGGAGGAGGAGGAGAGAGAGAGAGAGAGACCATCATTGTGTCACTATAACTGTCACGAGTTGGCGTGATTCTCTATCTAAATAAACTCGTGACATTGAACTTTGGTGGGAAACCGCGAATTCTAGTGAATTCCCATAAGTATCACTCAGTCAACCGCCACGTATTCACCCGATCGGGAGTGTTTTCAGAACATTTTTCACTGTTTGATAAGTGATCGTCCTTGCGCGTGACATTAGCGCTTTCGCTGAGTGATTTATTATGAGCGTGTTTCGCTCACTTTCTTTCCGTTAGCCGTTACCAGTTAGCGGCTGGCATCAGCCCTCGCCTCACTTGTTTGAATTCAGTCAACATTGAAGCGTCGTGAGACCAAGTCGTTCTTCAGATGGTTCCTGAAGTCTCCATTCAAGTGATCCGGCGTTGAAGTTCAGCGTGTGTGGCAGCGTCCTTCCTCAGCAACGACGCCCAGTTCATCCCGCCTAGCCCCTTTTCTGACCAGTATTTTCCTTTCGTTTTTCCTAGGCTTAAGAGTTTAGCTTTTGAGTGAGCGAGTGAGTGTGTTCTCCTTATTTTGAATTCATTTTGAAACATGTAACGTAAATTTATCTCATTGTAATCAATATTTTAACAGTTCTTTTTCTTGTGCTTAATGTAATGTAAACTTGTGTTTTATTTCTCCACATTAAGCTTATTCTAGTTGCAGCTCCTAGTTTGCATAAACGCTTTGTATTTTTCGTAACTGGTACTTAGGCCAGTCCTTTTTATTAACTTAAATCCGTTGTGCAACTTAGAGTTAATGCACCAGCAAGAACCTGTTTATCATTCATTGCATTAGTTATTGATTGTCAGGGGTGGAGTCACTTTCTCATGAGGCTAGCAGTACTAACAAACAGCATTTGTGAGTAATTAGTCTCTTCTGTGTACTGCTGAGAAAGTAAATAAATTCTCGTCCTTAGAGAATCGACGAAGTAAGCCGACATAAAGTAATTATTACTTGATTTTCACAAGTCAATTCTTTGTCCCTGTTCTCAACCAACACATTTAAAGTATTATTGAATATTATTCTTTAATACTGCATATTCTCAAAACCCCGTGACATCTGGCGACCTCATTCCAGGATATTAACTCCTAGTTCTAAAGTTACCAACTAGATAATACTCACTCACTCATACTTAGGTATTTATCATTAAAGTCTATAGGCACTATCTTACTGGCGATTATTAATTCATTTTTATTAATTTACATAATACTTTTCACAGTCAGTTGTTTGTTTAATTTTCTTTCTTTACCAGTTTAACTAGATAAAACTGGTCACCACTAACCTGTGCCTATATTCTTTATTCTCGATTATTGGCATCTTTCTCTGCAAAATAGCAGTCAGTACTTGGTCTCTAGTTCACTTAGATTGATTTAGCATCATGTCTACCAGCGTCTATGTACAGGAAGCTAAAGATATGAGGCTTACCAACCCCAAAGAAGTAAAGGATTACGTCCTCTCTCGGTTCATTTACGAGCAGCAATGTGAGAATGATGCTCGCGAAGAGCGTCGAATTCAGAGTGAGGAACGCAAGAGAGAGCACGAATACCAGCGAGAACAACGTGAATACGAGTGTGAACAACGAGAGAGAGAGAACGAGAACACGAACATGCCGAGCGAGAAGCACGCGAAAAACATGAACTTGAAATGCTGAAGCTCAAGCAAAATTCCTTGGCTTCAGACACATCTGGTGCAGCTGGCCCAATCTCCACGAGCGCTCTCCCTGCACATGTTCTAGCGACCCCACACATCAAGCTTCCCCCATACAAGGAAGGAGAACAAATTGAGCCATACATAGCTCGTTTTGAAGATATGGCTCAACTGTACCAGCTGGATGATGCATCTAAGTGGCTTCAGTTTCTTAGTCTGTTTGAGGGCCCTGCTCTCTATATTCTCCACAGAATTCGTGGAGACAATCTCACATATGAGACGATGAAGGCCGCACTTGTCAAAGTGTATGGTCTCACAGTTGACGACGCCAAGAGTCAGTTCATGAGGGCGCGTTTACAGGAAAAAGAGACTGCTGTTCAGTTTCTTGACCGGCTTACTGCTTACTTAGATGAGTGGATGGAGAAAGATGAAACTCCTTCAATGCATGAGGGGATAATTGACCTTATGCTGAGCACACAGCCAGAAAAGTCGTGGCCTGCCGAACTTATGGCTCAGCTTAAGATCTGCCAGGTAAGGGATGCCAGCCAAATGATGGAGAAGGCTGATGCATTCTTCACTGCATACAGGTATCAAACTCGCAAGCAGCATACCTGGAATAGGAAAGCTGACAAATCTGGGAAACCGTCTCAGACTGAACCCCAGCAACAAGACCGTTCTCAGAATAATGGCCAAGGTCCAAAACAGCAGAAGAACGACCAGGGGCAAAACACTCAGAAACCTGAGTGGAAGCGGTATGACAAGTACCCTAACCAGAAGCAGTATCAGCCACGCAACCGACCATCGGGATAATCCTTTTCAGCAATAAGTGAATAGGAGGCAGGAGGCGATCGCAGCCTTCATTCCTCAGCAGCAGCACGGTGGTCACGTCCCTACCAGTACGGGTACTCCCCCACATTTCTCCAGTCCCACAGCGACAGTGAACACTCTGCCACAGGAGGTCAATGCTCCATCTCCCCCGACAGTGAGTACGACCCCTCAAGTATCTAATTCTCAGGGCACCATGTTTGCCACATCATTTATTCAGCAGCCTAATCAGTGGCTGGCTGCTTCCTCCACAGGCCCTCCCACAGGTGACAGTGCTTTCCTTGTTCAGCCAGGGTTTGTGGGAGACATTCCTGTGAAGGTCCTGAGAGACAATGGTTCCTCAGGTTGCTCTGTCAGGCAGAGTCTAGTTCAGCCTGAGGAGTATACAGGTCGACAGATCCAAGCTAACCTTATTGATGGATCAGAGAGATTGTTCCCTGAGGCACGCACCCAGGTGGCATCTCCATTTTACACTGGTACGAAAGTTGCAGTTGTCATGCCAGAACCCTTATTTGACCTTATCATAGGCAATATTCCCGGTGCCAAGGATAGTTGCACTGAAGATGACGCTACTCAGACTTCGGCTACAGTAACACGAGCCATGGCTGAGGCTCCAAACTGCATCACCCCGGTGATCAGTGAATCGCCACAAGACCTGATGTGTAGCCAAGTTGTTGTTCAAGAACAACATTCTGACCCGACACTTGCTGCCATGCGAAAGAAACAAAAGGGTAGAGTGATAAAGTATTCACGGGGAGGTCAAGCCAAGTTCCTTCGCAATCAAGGACAGCTCTACTGTGAATCACGAATACCCCAGGGCGAGGTTCGACTGCAGTTTGTCATTCCCGTTAACTACCGCCTAGCAGTGTTAGAATGGGGTCATTGTTCAGCCTCAGGAGGTCACCTGGGCAAAAGGAAAACTCAAGGCCGTATCCGTGCTGACTTTTTCTGGCCAGGGATGGGACGAGAGATAGATAATTTTGTGCATTCCTGCAATGTGTGTCCACGTACCACTAATCAGGGACATGTCCTTCCCGTGCCGTCTGAAACCACACCCATAATCTCTGAGTCAGCTGAAAGAGAAGGCAGTGGTAAAGTGGGTGCAGACCTGACATTTCGCCAGTTGCCCCCACAGGACACAGTATGTCCAGGGCCTGAACATACATATGTACCGTAAGTTAAGGGGGAAGTTCGAGAACCCCGTGAGACAGTCCGAGGCTGTGTATGAATTACCTTGTGGAACGTCTCGAGCTGTGGGTCTCTTAGAGGATTCCCAGAGAATGCATATTATCCACATGAGTGTTCACACCCACGGTGGGTGTTAAAATGTGACCTGCCTGAGATTGTGTAGGGATTCTCATCTTCCTAATGTTAATCGTAAGTGCAGAGTTAGTTTAACCAGTAAACTGGGTTCCATTAGCGAATTGCAGTGTTTGATGTCCTGCACAGATGCCCAGTCTTTTCGCTCATGACCACGTTCCCTGGTTAATTAAGCCAATTACAGCGTTTGATGTCTTTCACAAACTCCCAGCCCTTTCGCTAATTAGGTATAGAGTTTAACCAGTAAACTGGGTCAGCGTTTGATGTCCTGCAGAGACGCCTTGACTATGTTTCCTGGTTAATAATGTAAATAGTGTACTTTTTGTAACATAAGTACTGACTGCTAGGTAGAGAGAGAGAAATGACGCTTTTGATGCTCCACCGTGATTGCTTTCGCAGGTGCAGCTGGTGGGTGCAGCATTGCCATGCAGAACAGCTGATCATCCCTAATGCATGCAGCCGCCTCTTCTCTTCTGCCTCGTCGTCATCATTTACTATAAATTTGTATTACATGATTTTACACGTAGGTACAGTTACACCACAACTGTCACACCTACACTGTGTATAACATACATCATGCTACATAACAATTAGTTGTTAATGTAAATGTAGCAAACTTTTCGCTCAATTTGACCTGAGTACAGGATTTTTCACCGTCGTCATGGAGTTTTTTCCTCAAGCTTGCTTCTATTAACGTAAATACGAGGTTTTCACGCTCATGGGCGACTGTGATTATCTACTGTAGCAGGATAGCACACACACCACAGTGTGAATCTTGTGTGACTGAGTTAGGATTAATATGTATGTAAATTGAATTTTTTTTTTCCTGAGGGAAAAAAAATTATTTTGATGGGGCATAATGTCACGAGTTGGAGCAATTCTTTATCTAAATAAACTCGTGACATTGAACTTTGGTGGGAAACCGCGAATTCTAGTGAATTCCCATAAGTATCACTCAGTCAATCGCCACGTATTCACCCGATCGGGAGTGTTTTCAGAACATTTTTCACTGTTCCATAAGTGATCATCCTTGCGCGTGACATTAGCGCTTTCGCTGAGTGATTTATTATGGGCGTGTTTCGCTCACTCTCTTTCCGTTAGCCGTTACCAGTTAGCGGCTGGCCTCAGCCCTCGTGTCACTTGTTTGATTTCAGTCAGCATTGAAGCGTCATGAGACCAGGTCATTCTTCAGCAGGTTCCTGAAGTCTCCACTCAGTGTGATCCGGCGTAGAGGTTCAGTGTGTGTGGCAGCGTCCTTCCTCAGCAACGACGCCCAGTTCATCCCGCCTAGCCCCTTTTCTGACCAGCATTTTCCTTTCGTTTTTCCTAGGCTTAAGAGTTTAGCTTTTGAGTGAGTGAGTGAGTGTGTTCTTATTTTGAATTCATTTTGAAACATGTAACATAAACTTAACTCATTGTAATCAATAAATTAAGTTCTTTTTCTTGAGCTTAATGTAATGTAAACTTGTGTTTTATTTCTCCACATTAAGTTTATTACACTTATCGCTCCTAGTTTGCACAAACGCTTTGCATTATTCATAACTGGTACTTAGGCCAGTCCTTTTTATTAACTTAAATCCGTTGTGCAACTTGGAGTTTAAGCACCAGCAAGAACCTGTTTATCATTCACAGCATTAGTTATTGATTGTCAGGGGTGGAGTCACTTTCTCGTGAGGCTAGCAGTACAAACAAACAGCATTTGTGAGTAATTAGTCTCTGCTGTGTACTGCTGAGAAAGTAAATAAATTCTCGTCCTTAGAGAATCGGCGAAGTAAGCCGGCATAAAGTAATTATTACTTGATTTTCACAAGTCAATTCTTTGTCCCTGTTCTCAACCAACACATTTAAAGTATTATTGAATATTATTCTTTAATATTGCGTATTCTCAAAATCCCGTGACAATAACCATTACCCAACCCTGCATCCAGTGGGTGGTACCCTGGAAAAAAAGATAAAAAAATTGTATCTCCAAGCTCTTTTCGTCCCTAGTAAATAACGACCCTCTCTCCCACTCCATGCCACGGAACGAATCAACACCACCAGCAGTTAAAACCAAGTGCATAATTGGAATTGGTAAGGTAATCGGGATCGATATGGACCAAAGCAAACTGATTATAACAGCGAGACACACGCACACGCACACACGCACACGCACACACATACACACACAAATAAACACACACATTCCTTCTCTCTCTCTCTCTCTCTCTCTCTCTCTCTCTCTCTCTCACACACACACACACACACACACACACACACACACACACACACACACACTGTATTTACCCAAACACTTTCCATCACATCCACACCACAACGCTGTTTCACTTCCTCATTTATAAATCTGTCTCTCCACGTAACTCCACAAGCTCCTCGCACATAACTTATTTCCACTGCTCTCACTCTGTAATAATAATAATAACAATAATAATACTAATAATACTAATAATAATAACAATAATAATAATAATAATAATAATAATAATAATAATAATAATCCATCCATTCATCCATCCATCATCCAATTCTACATTGTCCCATGAGGAGCATAGGAACCCGGGGCTAGGCAGTCGGTCCCGACATTTAAGATGAGAGTGACCAGCCTCACCCATCCCTGAGAGGCATAACATGAGCAATCAACCCCAACCACCCCTTGGATATAAACTTTCACTGGTTTAATCCGACTGGAGCGCAATAATTACCAACTAAACCACCAGGAGCCAAAATTGGGTTATACGGTTACCACTCAGCGTAGTAAATGGTTTCCTGGTGCACAGGAAACCATTTGGCTTGTCACTCAGTGTAAAGTCACCCACAGGCAGAAGGAAGAGGAAAGAATGAAGGAAAGAAAGACAAGAGGGAGTGTAGTCACCCGTAGGCAGAAGAACAAGGAAAGAAAGAAAGAAAGGAAGACAGAAGAGGATGGAAGGAAAGAAGGATGGAGGAGAGGAAAGGGCAGACATCCGAGAGCAGCACTACATCGACTGAGTGGATGGTGAGCCCCCCCACCTACCAGTAATACAAATATTAAGAATAATAATAATAATCCATCCATCCATCCATCCATCATCCAATCCTATGCCGGCCCATGAGGAGCGTAGAAACCCGGGCTAGGCAAGCTGGTCCTGACATTTAAGACGAGAGTGACCAGCCTCAATCATCCCTGAGTGGCATCACGTGACCAATAAACCCCACCCTCCACTTGGATATAAACCTACACAGGCTCAATCCGACTGGAGCACCTTAATTACCCACTACACCACCAGGCGCCATAAATTGGTTATATGTTTACCACCCACTGAGGTATATGGTTTCCTGGTGTACAGGAAAGCATTTGGCTTGTAACTCAGTGAAAAGTCACCCACAGGCAGAAGGAAAAGGAAAAATTGAAGGAAAGGAAGACAGAAGAGGCAGAGTAAAGTCACTTGTAGGCAGAAGGAAGAGGAAAGAATGAAGGAAGGAAAGACAGAAGAAGAAGGATGGAAGAGAGGAAAGGGCAGACATTCAAAGAAGCACTACCGCGAGTGAGTGGATGGTGAGCGACCCCACCTACCACCAATAATAATTACAATAATGAAGTAAGGACCAGATGGAAAGAATATTTTGAAAGCCTGATGAATGGGAATAGAGAGAGCAGAGCGGCTGTAAACATGATTGGTGTTGGGGATGTGTAGAGAAGGAATGCAGTACCAGGAGACGTGACACTCGGACAGGTGAAGAGGGCTGTGGAGCGGCTGAAAAATGGGAAAACAGCTGCGGTTGATGAGGTGTATGCAGAGATGCTTAAGTGTAGTGGAGAGAGTGGAATGAAGTGCTTGTTGGAGATATGTAAGAAGGCATGGGTGAGTGAAACTGTGCCTGCAGAATGGAACAAGGCTGTGATTGTACCCCTGTACAAAAATATAGGTGAGCGAATTGAGTGCAAGAATTATCGTGGCATAAGATTATTGAGTGTGGTAGGGAAGGTATATGGAAGAATTATTATAAAGTAAGAGGGATATCAGAAGTCCTAGTGAGTGATGAAAAGGGTGGCTTTAGGAATGGCAGAGGATGTGTGGATCAAATATTTGCAGTGAGACAGATAGCAGAGAAGGCTTGTGAGAAGGACCATAAGGTGTCTATGGCATTCATGGATCTGGAAAAAGATACGACAAAGTGGACAGAGAAGGATTGTGGAAAGTTTTGCGCATGTACGGTGTAGATGGTAAGCTGCTAGGTGCCGTCAAGAGTTTTTATGATGGTAGTGAAGCATGTGTAAGGGTTGGCGGGTATCTAAGTGAATGGTTCACGACCAGTGTCGGCGTGCGACAAGGTTGTGTGATGTTCCCATGGTTATTCAATATATATACAGTATATGGATGGGGTGATGAGAGAAGTAAAAACACGAGTAATGGAGAGAGGGATGGCGTTGGTAATGAATGGTGATAGATGGAATATCTCAAATTTTTTGTATGATGATGATGCAGTACTGCTTGCAAGTACAGGGCAAGAACCTGGTAGGGTAGTGCAGAGTTTTGCTGATGTCTGTGAGCGTCGTACCTTGGGAGTAAATGTAGAAAAAAAAGTAAAGTGATGGTTAATCAGAGAGAAGGTGACTCCCAGTGCGATGTTACAGTGATTGAAGGGAGACTGGAATTGGTAAGAGTTCAAATACCTGGGTACAGTGATAGAAAAGAGAGGAAAATGTGCAAAAGAAGTTGAAAGAAGAGTGACACAAGGAAGAAAAGCAGCTGGTGCAATGAAGGCCTTGATAAGAAACAGAGGCATGAGTGTTGCAGCTGTACGAGGCTTACGTGAAGGAGTGTTAGTGCCACCTTTTAAATATGGATGTAAGACTATGGTGTGGCATGAAAATGAAAACTCAAGAATAAGAGCAGTGGAGACGGGACTGCTGATGAATGTATGTGAAGTAAAGAGGGTGGATAGGATGCGAAATAATGTGATTCGTGAAAGATGTGGGGTGAGGAAGTTGGTGGACACCAGAATAGAAGAGAGTGTATTGAGATGATATGGTCATCTGGAGAGAATGGATAAAGAGTGGTGAAAAAGGTATATCTGAGCGAATTTGAAAGACGGAGGAGGCTAGGTAGGCCAAGGAGAAGGTGGAAAGATATGGAGGATGAGTGTGTGAGGAAGAGAGGATCGGAAGTTGGTGAGGCTAGGGAACTGACAAAAGATGGAGCTGGGTGGATGAATGTTGTGAGGAGAAGTGCATGATCAGGGATCTGGCACCCCTTTTTAACGTGGCAGCGTCCGGACTGATTCAGTCGGATACATTTATGTGAAACAACAGAACGTGGTGAATGTTTTTGGCGGCCAGGATTCCGGGGGCTTGAATGATGAGTGAATAGAAGCTTGGCCCATTGGACTGGGCAAATTTGGGCTGTCTGGACATTGCTACTCCTCACCCTGCCCTAGGGTGGGATAGGAGGTCCGGATGATGATAATGATGATCCATCCATCCATCCATCACCCAATCCTACATTGCCCCATGAGGAGCGTAGGAGCCCGGGGCTAGGCAGTTGGTCCTGACATTTAAAATGAGAGTGACCAGCCCCACTCATACCTGAGTGACATTACATGAGTAGTCAACCCCAACCACCCCTTGGATATAAACCTCCATCGGCTCAATCCGACGGGAGCGCAATAATTACCCACTAAACCACCAGGAGCCAAAATTGGGTTATATGGTTACCACCCAGCGCTGTAAATGGTTTCCTGGTGTACAGGAAACCATTTGGCTTGTCACTCAGTGTAGAGTCACCCACAGGCAGAAGGAAGAGGAAAGAATGAAGGAAAGAAAGACAGAAGAGGAAGTGTAAAGTTACCCGTAGGCAGAAGGACAAGGAAAGAATGAAGGAAAGGAAGACAGAAGAGGATGGAAGGAAAGAAGGATGGAGGAGAGGAAAGGGCAGACACCCGACAGCAGCACTACATCGAGTGAGTGGATGGTGAGCTCCCCCATCTACCACATAATTAATAATAATAATAATAATAATAATAATAACAGTCTATACACCAAGAATATAATGCAGAAAGTCATCAAATTAACCCCTTTTTCCAGTTACGCATATTTCATTTAATACCTGTCGTCTTCAGGTAATTCATTTAGCTCCGGAAATACCTTAAGAAATGAAGAGGTAAGATATATCCTTCATTTACACCTTCACTACTCGAAGAGAGAGGGAGAGAGAGAGAGAGAGAGAGAGAGAGAGAGAGAGAGAGACATTAATATCGCCACCATAATTAAGCAGGTTAATAACAGAATATCATCGTCCTGGGAATTGAAAAAAAAAAATATATAAACACTTGCCAGAGTCCGCAGTATGGAAAAATAAGTCTGTTTGACTCTGCAGGTAAACGATGCTGTAAATTAGTATGCAAAACAGGTGTGTGATAATGTGGGACTGAGAACGGTGGTGGTGGTAGTTACTGTATATATTTTATCTATCTGCCTGTCTACACACACACACACACACACACACACACACACAGGTAAAAGGACAGAGGTACAATACAAGAGAGAGAGAGAGAGAGAGAGAGAGAGGAAAGATATAACAAAGGCAGACTGCACACAAGGAGAGGAAAGATAGAGAGAGGGAACTGAAAGATGAGAGGGAGGTGAAAGAGTTACGGCAGATTAAGACGATGATGGCGAGGAGGAGGAGGAAGAGAGTAGGCGGAGGAAAGAGGAGGTAAGAAGGAGGAAGGGAGGGGATTAAGTAGGAGGGAGGCAGAGATAAAGAGAAGTAGGAGAGGGAGACTGAGAACGAGACAGAGTGACGACTTCATCCCAGAACCATAAAATCTACAGTGATAAAATTCCCCGTTGATGAAGCAATTTCGTGAGATGGGGTGGGGGTGATCACAGACCCCCATTGTCCAGAGATGGAAGGGGGGCGTGGGGGGAGGAGGAAATATATTGTGCTCCCCTTTCATTCTCTCATCTTTCGCCCCCCTCCATCCCCTCTCCCTCCTCGATCTCCCCCTGACTTTTCTTCCTCCCCCAACTGTCTTCTCACTCTCATATCCCGCTCCCTCTCGCCTTCCCTCCTTCCCCCCTCCCCATTTTCCCTTCCCCTGTCCTTTCTTCCTCCCCCATCTCTGTCTTCTCACCTTCCCTTTTGTCCCCTCTCCCGTCTCCCCTCCCTCCCCTCCAAAATTCCTCCCTTCCCCCAAAAATAAATCCCTCCCCCTCCCCCCAAATCTCTCCCTCCCAAAATCCATACTTTATCTGAATGTCCCACGATGATAACCTATACTCCTTTCACATTAACTTGGCCTCAAATTGCTGTCCCTCAATTAGATTAATAATTAAATTACCCCCTACTAAAAAACTAACATATACTCCTTTCACTCTAACTTGGCCTAAAACTACCGTCCCTAAATCTTGAATTGACACTAGAATACGATGATAGTCACGAAGAAGTGTTATGGTAAAGGATGTAGAGTTGTAGCAATGTCTTTTTGTGCCTCTTAGCTAGGTCAAATAAGTTGCAAAAGGACGAAATATGGGGCCAAGTTAAGGTGAAAGAAGTATAGATTTCCTGACAGATGAACGGCAAAACTTTCATGTGTATATTCTTCACTGAGTGAGTAACGAATTACAAACACATACTGAACGTGTCCATAATAATACAGAGCTTGATGAACGGCGGAACGAGCATAAGAAGATAACGGAGTAAAGGTGAAGTAAAGGAATTATTCTATACTACTTTTACTGTAACTTGGCATAATTTGTCCTCTCTCCTCCTTGAAAACTGAGGTGGAGCAAGAGATTACCAGTAAAATATTGATGCTAGTCATGAAGAAGTGCTACAGAAAGGATGTAGAGCCACTATATTGCCATGTTCTACTACTGAGCTACGGGAAATAAGATAAAAGGAAAAATCTGGACCAAGTTAAGGTACAAGTACAGGTGCAGCCATGGTAGAGTTGCTTTATTTTCAGCTGGGGGTTGATGATATATTCGGTGCCCCCCTCCTCCCCCCCTCTCTCTCTCTCTTACACAAAAGAACGTGGGCGACATGAACGGCACATCACGTTCAGAAAGTATGGGATATCACGTTAGAACAACATATGTCTCGGAAAATATTCCTCGATCTCCCTCTCCTCCTTTTTTATTATTTTTTATTTATAATATGGAACAGTCTTCCGCCTTCTTCCTCTCTCCACCTCATATATGGCACAATCTCTCTCTTTCTTCCTCCCTCCTCCTTTTGTATATGGTACAATCTCCCTCCTTCACCTTCCTCCCTCCACCCTGACCAGTCTCTCTCCTTCTTTCTCCTTCCTCAAACTGAACATATACGGTCTAATACTCCTCCTTGAACGGTCTAATCCTCCTTGAATGGTCTAATACCCCTTGAATGGTCTAATATCCCTTGAATGGTCTAATACTCCTCCTTAAATGGTCTAATACTCGTCTTTCAACGGTCTAATACTCCTTGAATGGTCTAATACTCCTCCTTAAATGGTCTAATACTCGTCTTTCAACAGTCTAATACTCCTCCTTGAATGGTCTAATACTCCTTCGTCAATGGTCTAACACTCCTCCTTGAATGGTTTAATACTCTTCTTTCAATGGTCTAATACTTCTCCTTCAGTGGTCTAATACTCCTCCTTGAAAGGTCTAATACTTCTCCTTGAAGGTCTATTACTCCTCCTTGAACAGTTTAATACTCCTCCTTGAATGGTCTAATACTCCTCCTTGAATGGTCTAATACTCTTCAATGAATGGTCTAATACTCCTCCTTGAATTATCTAATACTCCTCCTTGAACGGTCTAATACTCCTCCTTGAACGGTCTAATACTCCTCCTTGAACGGTCTAATACTCCTCCTTGAATGGTCTAATACTCCTCCTTGAATGGTCTAATACTCCTCCTTGAATGGTCTAATACTCTTCAATGAATGGTCTAATACTCCTCCTTGAATGATCTAATACTCCTCCTTGAACGGTCTAATACTCCTCTTTGAATGGTCTAATACTCCTCCTTGAACTGTCTAATACTCTTTGAACGGCCTAATACTCCTCCTTGAACGGCCTAATACTTCTTGAACGGCCTAATACTCCTTGAACGGCCTAATACTCCTCCTTGAACGGTCTAACACTCCTCCTTGAACGGTCTAATACTCCTTCTTGAACGGTCTAATACTCGTCCTTCAATGGTCTAATACTCTTTGGCCGGTCTAATACTCCTTTTGTGAATGGTCTAATACTCCTCCCTGAAGAGAGAGAGAAAATTCGGATATCTTCCAGAATTGAATAGGCCAACAACCAATAAGTCAAAGTGGAGAAAGATGACAGGGGCTTTCATCCTGTAGCAGACTCTTAGACTGGTGATGATGATGATGATGATGAGGATGAGGATGAGGATGAGGATGACTGATGATGATGATGATGACTACTTGATAGCAGCTCGATTATGAATGACTGACTAATAATGACTGATTGAATGAGGATGACTGACTAATAATGATGATAACTGGCTGATGATGATGAGTGATGATGATGACGATGACTAATTGATGATAAATGATCGATTGAGGATGACTGACTAATAGTGATTGATTGATTGACTGATGATGATGATGATGATGACGATCGATGATTGATAAGTGGTGACTGATTATTGTTGATTGATGATGATGATGATGACCGATGATGATGATGATGATGACTGATGATGATGATGATGATGATGATGATGATGATAATGATGATGACTGATGACAATTGATGATTGATAAGTGGTGACTGATTATTGTTGATTGATGATGATGATGATGATGACCGATGATGATGATGATGATGATGATGATGACTGATGATGATGATGATGATGATGATGATGATGACTGATGACGATTGATCATTGATAAGTGGTGACTGATTATTGCTGATTGATGATGATGATGATGATGATGACCGATGATGATGATGATGATGATGATGACTGATGATGATGATGATGATGATGATGATGATGATGACTGATGACGATTGATGATTGATAAGTGGTGACTGATTATTGTTGATTGATGATGATGATGATGACCGATGATGATGATGATGATGATGATGACTGATGATGATGATGATGATGATGATGATGATGATGATGACTGATGACGATTGATCATTGATAAGTGGTGACTGATTATTGTTGATTGATGATGATGATGATGATGATGACCGATGATGATGATGATGATGATGATGATGATGATGATGATGATGATGACTGATGATGATGATGATGATGATGATGATGATGATGACTGATGACGATTGATGATTGATAAGTGGTGACTGATTATTGTTGATTGATGACGATGATGATGATGATGACCGATGATGATGATGATGATGATGATGACTGATGATGATGATGATGATGATGATGATGATGATGACTGATGACGATTGATCATTGATAAGTGGTGACTGATTATTGTTGATTGATGATGATGATGATGATGATGACCGATGATGATGATGATGATGATGATGATGATGATGATGATGACCGATGATGATGATGATGATGATGATGATGATGATGATGATGATGACTGATGACGATCGATGATTGATAAGTGGTGACTGATTATTGTTGATTGATGATGATGATGATGATGATGACCGATGATGATGATGATGATGATGATGACTGATGATGATGATGATGATGATGATGACTGATGATGATGATGATGATGATGATGATGATGATGATGACTGATGACGATTGATGATTGATAAGTGGTGACTGATTATTGTTGATTGATGATGATGATGATGATGATGACCGATGATGATGGTGATGATGATGATGATGATGGTGGTAGTGGATTATTGATGATAATAATAATAACGACAACGACGATGATGATAACAATGATAATAATGATCCACCTCTTCCCCCCTCATATACACTGAACGTTACCCAACCCATACACGTTCGGAACGCCCCGACAAACTATTATTTCCTCCGGTAGTTGGTGAACGGCGAAATTAGTCCCAGAACGAACGGGAAATTACCCCACCACCGTCACCATTAATCTAGGAAATAGTGTGGAAATTATGTGACGATCCTGGCGGGGGAGTTTTTGGAACCACCAAGGTGGGAGGAGGGGTATGGAGGCTGAGGGGAGAGAGGGATGGAGGGGATAGAGGGTGAGGGTCCGAGGGAGGGAGGGGAGGGAGCTTGAGAGGAGCGAGGGGGAGGGGAGGGAGCCTGAAGGGAGCCAGGGGATAGGAGAAAAATTGCATGGAAAATTAGAGGGGAAGAAAACAAAAGGTTCGGTTATGCAATTTCGAGACCTAACAAAGTCCAGCCAACCAGGAAAATCTTTTCCTTTATGCTGTCTCGAAGCTAGGAAAAAGTCCAAAAAAAAAAAAAAAAAAGAACAGAAGGCTCGGTTATGCAATCTGGAGACATAGCAGACTCTAACTAAACCATTACTATTGGCTCATCATGCAGTCTCGAAGCAATGTCCCCAAAGCATTGTACTGTACTTAGTCACTGGTTAACTTGCACGAGTTCAAAGCAGGCGTAAAAATGTTGCTGTTGATACTGTTGTTCAACCCTGGTTTGTCTGGCCGAGTTGACCCGTCGACCACAGGTTAGAAACTGCTTCTGTGCAGATACAGTACAATAAAGCACATACGTCTTGTAGGGGGAGTCCCCTTGAGGTAGACAGAGCCTCACCATGATGGGACCAGGCCCTTTTCCACGGCGTGGTGCAGGGAAGTGTGGAGAGATTTGGTTTCCGGGTGGACGCCGCAGCTGCTCCACCCATCGTGCACAGAGCCACCAGGTTAAGGCGTCTCGTTAGCGCCAGTGTTATGTTGTGAAAAATACCGAAAGCAGCAGATCCAACATTTCATCTCTGTACTGTGTTTTGAATCAGCATGTCCCCCTGTACTCTTTTTACTCCAACTTGGCCTAAAACTGCCATCTCTCTATCTTGAATGTTGAGTTGTAACACTCGATTGACACTCGAACTCATATACTAGTCACGAAGAGGTGGAATCAATAGGATGTAGAACCGTAGTCTTTTTTTTTTTTTTTTTTAAATCTCCCACTGAGATATGTGAAGTAAGCTACAAAATGTCGAAAATCTTGGCCAAGCTAAGGTAAAAGAACTAAAGAAGATTCGTAACTAAGCAATAAAATACTACTACTACTACTACTACTACTACCGCTACTATTACTACTATTGATAATAATAACACATAAAAAGTAAATGGGTTGGGATCTCGTTTCATAAATTCGAAGCTTCAGTTGTAAAGTTACTACTAAGTGGGCTTTTAAAATGTCAGTGGCCTCTCTGCTGGTAAATTAGTGAGGAGTATATTGATAGTCCCATGCAGGCAGGATCATTACGTTATACAGCAGCAGTGAGGGATCGGACATTGTGGTGGACGACAGATAATGCTGCGACAGATAGATGGATAGATTAATGGATAAATACAGGAAGACAGACTCAATGATGTACAGATGGATTAATTAACTGACTGATAGATAGATAGACAGATGGACTGATGGACTGACTGACATAGAGATAGATAGAAAGACAGATGGATTGATGGACTGAGACAGATAGGCAAATAGAAAGATAGATAGGTAGATAGGTAGGCAGGTAGGTAAATAGATAGGTAGGTAGGTAGGGAGGGAGGGAGGGAAGTAGATTAGTAGGCAGGTAGGTAGATAGATAGATAGATATAGACAGAATGATATAGATAGATAGATAGATAAATAGATAGGTAGGCAGGTAGGTAAGTAGGTAGGGAGGGAGGGAGGTAGGTAGGTAGGTAGGGAGGGAGGGAGGGAGGTAGATTGGTAGGTAGGTAGGTAGATAGATATAGACAGAATGATGCAGATAGATAGATAGATAGATAGACAGAGACAGGGAGATAGATGGGTACAGAGAGAGAGAGAGAGAGAGAGAGAGAGAGAGAATGCTTAATGGATATTCTGCTTAATCCATTACTTTTCAAAACACACACACACACACACACACACTGAGCATTACTAACAGGCAGGACTCAATCTTTCTACCTCAGGGATATCTATTCCAATATTCTGAACCCATACGAGCAATATGTACGGTAGCGGTCAAAAATCTCGTTACTCTTTTTAGCCAAACAGTGATAACACTCAAGCACAATATTCTGATAAATGTGTTGGGACCATAGAGCACATTACTGGGTTTCAAAAGTAATTGTTCACTGTCTCATTGTTTATTTTCATAGGTGGATCAGGACTGTTGTCCAGAGTTGAACGTATAAAAGTCTACGGAATTGACTCTTCTCATTTCCCTTTTCCGTTTTTTTTTTTTTTCCCTGTATCCTAACGAAGTCCTTTCAAGCTTACTCTTGCTTCATCGGGACAATTTTTACTCCACTATTCCTTAGATTCGCAGTCAGTCATGATCCTCTCTCTCTCTCTCTCTCTCTCTCCGACCACCGTACCAGCAAGACGTCCTTCTGGTCCGCTTTGCGAATACCCACAGCTAAGTGCCTTGTTTCAGTGTTTTGCGTGTGTGATTACAATAGTGTGATCGTCCAGAGTTCGGGTGAGTGATCTGGCTGATTGTCTGATCACTAAGTGTAGTTTGTGAAATGTAAATACGGTTTGTTCAACGTCTGTGAGTGTTGTTGGTGGATGGGTGTTTGATTAGCTTTGATTGATAGACGTTATTGAAGAAGAGACTCAGTTTATTTCTGTGAATCTCTGTGACGGAATGTAGAGTGCTTTGGACGGTGATCTGCACTGCTCTAAGGTAAGAAGAAAACAATTTATATCATAAAAATAGTTTTGTTTGACCGTGGCGCCGTCTCTTTGTCTCTGATACGCAGTTACTTCAGCCGTCTCCCGCCAGAGGGCCGGACGAGTTACCGTTGGAAAACAATAAGAATTTGCGTTTTGTATATTTTCTTTTTTTGTCTCAGAACTAATTTAGTATTAATGGATTAAGATAGGATTCTTTACTATACCAGTGATCCATTATTTTATCACTGTAATCGATAAATTAGTAAAACAAGGGATCACGCCAGCGTTTGTTTACTTTTTCGACATAAGGCAAGTCTTGCTGTTACAGCCCTTTTTTTTTTTTTTTTTTTTTTTTCATTCTACTTGCACTAATTCTTACAGTGAAATATCTCACCCATTTCTTTACAGGTAACCGTGTTGTGACTTTATTGTATATTTCAGATTGCAGTATAATTTTATTTGTTCATTCCAGGTAATAGTTAGCTTTCCTTTTTCTGGAAAAGATTACTGATAAATGCTCTGCAGGGACATTGCTAACCAGTAAGGTAGTCATTCCTGTACAGTTTTAAACAGCAAGACCCCCCACCAGCGAGACCTTCACCTGTAACAATTACATAAATTGTAATTGTTTTACTAGCAGATTATGTAAAGTAACTGATTATTGTTCCAGTATCTCTTCCTGATGCTAATCAGCAATATCTGATTCTGTTTCTCTTATAAGTCTTCACAGTAATTTTGATTTTCAGAATGCCGCAGAACATTATTTGCGTAGCCTGCTCAGGTAGTTTCACCGGATCCTTTTATATGGACCATTCCTTTGTTTGCAGGATGTGCAAACTATGTCAGAGCTTGGAAGACAAGCTGACTGAAGCCACAAATAAAATTAACAGCCTGACTCATAAAGTTCATGTGTTGGAGGAGTTCATTGCCAGCAATGTTGGACATACTGTGGAGGATAGCCCCACTGCTCAGGCTGACCATCCTCCTCCTCCTCCTGTAGTTACTTCTCCCCCCATCATACAGAATGAGTTCCAGCCAGTGTGGAATGGTGCCAGGTTTGTAAGAAAAAGGAGCATCATTCTAGTAACCACGTATAACAAATTTCAGATTCTCACAGAAGTAAAGAAAGAGCCCCACGAGGCACGGGTTGTGGGGGACTCCATCATTTGTGGTCAGTTGGTGGAATTTTGCGGCCGGGCACCCTCTAAATGAAAGCGTTATTGTATTTCAGGTGCAGGAGTAGATGACGTGACAGAGGCCGTGGATGACGTTTTTGAGAATGTTGAAAATGACAGCCTTGTTATCATTCATACAGGTACCAATGATGTCATGCGAACCCAGAGGAGCTGATGGAGAAGTACAGGAAGATGATTCGACGCTACAAGGAGAAAACTAACCATATTTTAATTTCAGGCATACCCCCAAGGATTAATGCAGGGAATGCCTTCTTCAGCAGAGCATTTAGTATAAATAACAGAGTCAAGTCACTTTGCTTACAGGAAGGAGTTGAGTACATCGACACGTGGAACCAGTTTTATGAGCAGCGTACACTATTTGCGAACGATGGACTACACTTGAATGCCGTTGGTTTTGCCCGTCTCGGTCGTTTGCTTAATGATGCCGTAAGTTTTCTTCTGGAGAGTAAACAAGCATCACGGGAGGCAAAAGTAGATGTCATACGATCTGATAAATCAATAAATAATGGAAGCTCCCCACATCGGAAACGAAACACATTAAAGCAATCCTTGCAAATGCACGTAGTCTAAGTAATAAATTTTCTGATTTAGAGGCCCTTGTCTTTACCGAAGATTATGATGTAATTGATGTAACAGAATCGTGGCTAAATACTGAGCAGTGAGATTTTCTAGCAGAGTTTAATTTACCAGGCTATCATATTTTCAGTGGTGAAAGGATGAATCGAGCAGGGGGCGGTGTGTTGTTATATATTAAATAAGGATTTCATCCAGTCAATATTACCAAGCCATGTATTGAAAACACTGACACTATTTATATTCAGCTTAGAAACGAATCTTGTCATAAAATTACTCTTGAGTTAATTTATCGTCCAGCCAGTCAGCCACTCAACATCGATAATGAAATCTACAATCAAATTGCCGAAATATCTTGTATGCAAAGCACTGTAATATTTGGTGACTTTAATCTACCAGTTCCAACATGGGGAGAAGCCCTATCCTCACACACAGGGTTAGACCTATATACAAACTTGCAGGAAAGTTCTTTGTATCAATTTGTAAATCATCCGACACGTGGAGCTAACATCCTAGATCTTGTCTTAGCTACATCAGAAAATATAGTGAGTAATGAATTGTAGGAGAAGAATTTAGTACAAGTGATCATCACATAGTTACATTTAACATTAAATTCAGTGAAGACAGTGTCAAGGCCAGTTGTGAGAAAGTGCCCAACTTTAAGAGAGCAAATTTTAAGAAATTAAAGGCAGTTGCAGGTGCAGGTGATTGACATCCCATTGTCGAAACTTTAGATATCAATGACGCGTGGAATTACTTTACAAAAGCTCTCAACAATTCTATCAGGTTACGTATTCCAATGCGCAACAGTAGGCCTGCCAAAAATTCTAAGCCAAAATGGTGGAACTCCGAGATTACACAGTGTCAAGAAGCAAAAAATATTGCATATAAGAATTATAATACCACAAAAAGTCAAAGTGATAAAAATGAATACGATGCCCTTCGATGAAAAGCCAAAAAATTAATTAAGCGCAGTAAGAAATAGCTTGAGACACATATTGCAAGTATCATTAAATCAAATCCCAAAGAATTTCAGTTACCTAAGAAGCAAAAAGGTAATAACTCCATCAATCGGTCCCTTCATCACAGATAACAGAGAGCACACTGATGATGAAACTATGATGGTGAAAATTCTTAATACTTTCATCGCATCAGTATTTACAACAGAAAATATACATATGATTCCTACTGTTTCCCCCATTCCTATAGAAGAGGGAAACATAATTACTGACATTACAGTCAGCGATCGCGACGTACTGCTTGCAATAAACAAATTAAAAGAGAATAAAGCATCAGCACCAGACAAAATATCGCCACGTGTATTGAAGGAACTACAGAATGAAATATCAAAGCCCTTATCTGAACTTTTTAACTTATCAGTTAACCCCTACACCGCGGGCTTGTTTACCAATTACTTGCGTGTCCCGCGGGGTTATTTGGGCTCCGACAGACTCTCAAAAAATATTTGCTAAAAATCAGTTATTAGTCCTAGAATAATAAAATTATATATGCTTATAGCACATACCTTCAGCTTTCTCCTGGAATGATTGTTGAGCCTTCGTCAGTTTCCGTAGGACTTGTGGAGACCTCTGAAGTAGGGTAACTAAGTCTCCACTTTACACTTCCCGACAACCGTTATATGATTACCACAGCCAGATACAAACACTATAAACACTATTCTACCATTTTCAAGTAGTTTGGGATCCATACTAAAAAAAAAAACAGTGTGAAAGCAATGGAAATTACGAGCGCGTCTGATCGCCGCACTTGCGCTAGTTCGCTCTAGGCACTCTGTCATTTATTATTCATAAAACCCCTCACACTTTATATTTCTATTATTATATCACACTTATATATATCTGGAGTCTTTCTCCATAAGTTTCATTCAGTCGTATTATTTTATTGTCACTGAAGTCATTCTATTTTTCAGTCAGTAAAATACGTAGAGAGCCACGGATTCACTCTCACTGTTATAACATAAATTATTTGTACTCATATTCTTATATTACTAATTACTTACATTACTATTTACATTTTCTATTCTATTTTCAATATTTACCCTTCTATTTTACTTACAATATGTTATTCACTGTCACTTTCAGTAAGATGAAACTATAGTACACTGTTCAATCATATGAACTGAACATCCATTGCTTTCACCTGCTATTTACACATTATTTACACATTATTTACACATTATTTCCAAATAATTCTGCTTCCACACTTGCACTGTTAGAACTGCTTCTGGCTGTGATAATCGAAGAAGCAGGTTACACAGAGGGGAACCTGGCATTCAGCGCACTGCCAAGAGGTGCGTTTATGCTCAGGTGTGCGGCGTGTGGTATGCGCACATACCTGACACCTGCGAATCGCAGCCTTCCTTTTCCCTGTGGCAGGCATTAGCTCAAGTCTGTGCCGATCCATATACGCCCTCTGCTCAAGTCGGTCGGGAAGTGTAACTGGATGGCGCCTTGGACTTGCTGCTTGCACCTTACCATATTTTTCCAGCAGCTGCTGGACACAAGTCCTGGCGAACAACCTCAGGGAGAAGGACTTGGGTGGCTTTACCTTCATCTTGTACAGGATGAAGGCGTTCAGCATCGTCATATCTATGAGATGCAGAAAAACTTTCCTGTACCACCTAGTATTCTTCCTGAGGCAGTCGATCTCACCAATCATCATGTCGGACTTGTCCACCAGCCGCATGTTTATATTATAGTCCAACACAGCATCAGGTTTCATCACAGGTTCGCCTGTCCTACGGTCGACCTTCCCACTGTCTCTCATCTCCCCCTTATGTACGGTGGTGAGCATGTGCACGACTCTCTTGTCATGCCACCGTATTGCCAGCATCTTCTCAGACTTGCGTAGGTGCACGTCTCCTCGCTGCGAGTTTCCTGCCTCTGGGAATTTGGGGAAGTTGGCACGATTACTTTTCACAGTGCCGCAGGAGCCAATGCCGTGCTCAGAAAGGTATTTGGCAAGTTTCGGTGCTGTATAGTAGTTGTCTGTATACAGCACATGATTCCCACCAAAATATTTTTCTAGGAGCACTTTCACTACACAGCCTGAGAAGCCAAGGGGGTGTGTTTTATCGAGATCGACAGTGCTGGCTGAATATATGACGAAGTCAAGGATGTACCCCGTCTTACAGTCGCACAGTACAAAGAACTTAATTCCAAAGCGATGGCGTTTGCTTGGAATGTACTGGACATACCGAAGACGTCCTCTGAACAGAACCAAGGACTCATCAATGACAACCTTCTGAAATGGGTGGAAGAATGACATTCTGTTCAGAATCTCCCGGATCTTCCAGAGTGGGTCGGTTTGGGAAGGTACATCATTATCAGCAAAGTGCAGGTTTCCCATGATGTTCCGGAAGCGATCTCTGGCCATGTACTTGTTGAAGGTCGGTGAGGGTAGTAAGGGGTCCATGGACCAGTATTCTTCCAACTCATGCTTCTTGGAGTGTGGTATAAGAAGCATGAGGGCAAAGAACACATACAGCTCCTGCACTCCCAGCATGGTCCACTGTTGCATCTTGGCTGCACCTGTACCACTAGCAGCACGTTGTGATTCGAACCTGTTAGTCTCATCACATATGTGCTGCATGACTTCGTCATCTAGGAAGGCCAAAAGGTAGTCGACACACTCAGCATTTTCGTCCATAGTGAAGGCAGGCTGAACTCCTGACGAGCTCTCATCGAAAACCAGGTTTTCGGGGACAAAATCTGACCCTTCCGTCCACGCGAAGGCGTCCAGGATTCCCTGGTGTGGCGGTGGAGGGATGGTGGTGGTGGTGGTGGTGGAGGTTGGCTGAGAGGGAGGCTTATCTCGGTCAAGGCCACTCGCACTGACCCTAGGTTGCCGTACAGCACTAGCAGCCCTTACCCTACTAGCTACACTACTTCTCACTCTCTTAGATCTACCTCTACCTCTACGGCCGGCCTTCACTGTTGATGCTGGTGGTGACTCCGACGACGAAGACTCCGGAGATAACTCAGCCGACGATGATGACGAGATGAGTAAAGTGGGGCTTGGGGAAAGGGGAGGTGAATGATCTCATGACTCATGGCGGGCTGGGTCACGTGGGGGCATTGTTCTGGGGCTAACACGCCGCCTTTTCACTCCCTTCCCAAATTCTTTTCCTTCCTGCACTAAAGGCTCCTTTCCCTTGGAGCTACACGCAGATTCACTGGTAGGAGCACTTGTTGTTGCTGTTTCTGGCGCGATAAGTTCACCCGGCTCATCACACGATTCACCGGAATCGTCAAAATCGCTGTCCATTATTATCATCGACAATTCAGCAAGTTCTCGTGCCACTGCAGAGTCACTGAGGCCTTTCCTGCTTGCCTCAACACTTTTCTTGGGGGTAGAGGTCACGGGGCCCTTTGCAATGGGCGCAGAAGCGGCAGGAATGGCGGGGCGCGAGTGCGACATGTTGTCTCTGCAGTGGAGGACAAGGAACTAAATGCCGCGGCTTATCTGAGAAGGGAAGGGTTGACAATGACACTTTAGGCTGACTGCTGCTAACTTACAGGCTAATTTTTTATAGGTAGAAAATCTCGGCAATAAATAAAGAAATAGGTACTTCTAGGTGAATGTAAATGTCAATTAGGATTCTCCCTTCCTTTCTGATATATATTTTTATTACAGACATCGATTACAAGGCATAAATCAAAGGGGAAATTACCGTGGTAATGTAGCGAATGAATGCACGTGAGGTTTTGTCAGGTGATAATTGGGCAATTTCAGGAGTATAACACTATCACTTACCTGTTTTTTTTTTTGGTATATATTATTGGGTAAAAATATTGGGCATAGGGCTTATTTCAATGGATGAAATCTGTGGAAAAAGAAGAGGGAAATTTCCGTAGCAGCGCGGCGTGAGAGGTGAGAGGAGAGGGTAATGGAGGGCAAGTAGGGAGGGGAGTCAAGAAGGGGGTAAATTATCTGAGAAGGGAAGGGTTGACAATGACACTTTAGGCTTACTGCTGCTAACTTACATGCTAATTTTTTATAGGTAGAAAATCTCGGCAATAAATATAGAAATAGGTAGTTCCAGGTGACTGTAAATGTCAATTAGGATTCTCCCTTCCTTTCTGATATATATTTTTATTACAGACATCGATTACAAGGCATAAATCAAAGGGGAAATTACCGTGGTAATGTAGCGAATGAATGCACGTGAGGTGTTGTCAGGTGATAATTAGGCAATTTCTGGAGTATAACACTATCACTTACCTTTTTTTTTTTTGGTATATATTATTGGGTAAAAATATAGGGCATAGGGCTTATTTCAATGGATGAAATCTGTGGAAAAAGAAGGGGGAAATTTCCGTAGCGCAGCACGGCGTGGGAGGTGAGAGGAGAGGGTAATGGAGGGCAGGTAGGGAGGGGAGTCAGGAAGGGGTTAAAATAGCTAAAATGTCAACAATGGATGGGAGTACAGATGAGATTTGGAGTGCTGACTAGTGTTGGACATTGGCAGTACTGATATATGATACAAGCCACCACTTGAGAGCCCGGGATAATTCAAAATAACACAGAATCACAAAAGTGACGCCCCACGGTTAAGGGGTTAAGAGCAGTAAGGTGCCACATGAATGGAAGCTTGCTAACGTAACCCCAGTATTCAAAAAGGGCAACAGAGCCCAACCAGAACACTACCGCCCAATTAGTTTAACATCAGTGGTTTGCAAATTGCTTGAATCTATTATCAGAGACAAGTTTGTGAAACACTTAGAATCAAACAATCTCATAAAAAATTCTCAACATGGTTTTTGTAATAGTCGCTCTTGTCTCACGAATCTGCTGGACTTTTTCAATGATATATTGAACATGTATGGCGAGACTAAATCTGCTGATGTGGTCTACCTCAATTTTCAAAAGGCTTTTGACAAAGTTCCACACAAAAGACTCCTTCAGAAGCTAAAGTCACATGGTTTCAATGGCAGTGTTCTCGGGTGAATAGAAGATTGGCTTACCGGACGAAAGTAAAGAGTTGTAATAAATGGAAAAGAGTCAGACTGCATAAACATTACAAGTGGAGTGCCACAGTGTTCAGTGTTAGGTCCTATTCTTTTCTTAACATATGTAAATGATATTGACGAAGGATTGTGTTGTAAGATTTCAGAGTTTGCTGATGATACTAAAATAGGTAACAGAACAGACACAGCACTGCAAAGGTAGGCAATTCAGAGAGATCTTGATCAACTTTTTAACTGGGCCCAAGTTTGGCAAATGGATTTCAATATTAACAAATGCAAAGTGCTAAACATTGACAGTAAAAATGTAAGAGCTAGTTATAGCATGAATAATGTTCAACTTGATAGGGTAAACCATGAAAAAGACTTAGGATTTATAATAACAAACGATCTGAAACCAAGCAAACAATGTACTGAAGCTGTGAAGAAAGCCAATTAACTGATTGGATTCACAGGCAGAGCATTTGAATATAAATCCGATAATATTGTCCTCACTTTGTATAATTCCTTAGTATGCCTACACTTGGAGTATTGCGTGCAGTTATGGTCACCGTATTATAAAAAGGATATGGAAAAACTTGAAACAGTGCAGTGAAGGATGACAAAGATGATACCTAGATTGAGAAATAGACCGTACGAGGAACGTTTAGAAGCCCTGAATCTCTTTACCCTAACAAAACGGAGGATACGAGGAGATTTAAGTGAAGTATTCAAAAACACGGTAACATGGCTGTCGATAAATACTTCACAGTTGATCACTTGAATTACACTAGAGGCAATGGGCATAAAATAATTGGCAAACGATTCCAGTTGCATGAAGCTAAGCATTTCTTCTTCAATAGAGTTGTTAATGTATGGAATAAATTGTCCTCCAATGTAGTAAATTTTGATACAGTACATACCTTTAAAGGTCGCCTGGATAAGTATTTGGCATCTAACCCCCAGCTTAATATGTTTACTCCTGAATAAAACGCTTGTGTATCTATAATTTTCTACTCTATTTTATTTTAGTTTTTTTTAGAGCCTGGATCAATTTATGAAATGCAAATATAGTATATGCACAGACTAGGATATGCACAGATAGCCCTGAGTTAACGGCTACTACTCATACTTTCGACCTGTGATGGGCTGTGGATCACTGAGGGTCCCTGTTAGTTACGTGACCATCAGGATTTTTTTTTTTTTAGTGTACCAGGGGTCACTGCTTCAGGAGGTGACTTGTGTGCTTGTCCCACATGGGAAAGTTCCTAGTCTCAGTGGAATGAACGGAGCTGTGGCCTGATAGACTGCTGCCTACCTTAATAGCGCCAGGCAAGGCTGCCGCACCACCCCTGTATATACACACTGTGCACTGTGCAATTTCCACTCTGTGTCCGCAGACGCCCCGTCAACTCAAGGTACCCGTACATAGTGACATGAATTAGTTATTTATTTATTCGATTATTCACTTTACTACTTTCTCATTCAGGTTATTCATACTGGTAGCTTATAGATAAAGTATTATAGAATGAAGCTTTTCCTTTTCAGTCTTTCCTATGAAATTTCCATGTCAGTTTTTCCATGCTGCATGGTGGTTTTTCTCACTTTTTCTTGCCAGTTTTAACTGGAGGGTTTGGAGGCGGGGGGGGGGGCTTCTTGCTTTATTATCCTTATCCTTCAGCATGTACAGTAAAGTTAGTTCTCGTAATCATAGTCTACTCTGTAACAAACAGCCTTGAAAGGACCATAAGGTCTGTTGCTGTTTGGTTTCCTTTGTACTCCTTTGTACTCTCTCTCTCTCTCTCTCTCTCTCTCTCTCTCTCTCTCTCTCTCTCTCTCTCTCTCTCTCTCTCATTTAGGCTACTTATAACCCTCCAGCTCCAAAATAAAAAAAACATTGATTTAATTAATTTATTTGTTTTTATCTGTTACAGCATTTAGGTTTATAAAGTGAAAAAGTGAGAGAGTGCAGAAGAAAATATTTGGTTGAAAGCAACACCTATCAACCACACGAGAGACAGTAAGAAAGACACCCACTTGTTCCACCCCTCCCGTATACCCAGTTAGGGGTAATCCAGAGGTCTTGATGTAGTTTCTAAAGGAGTTTATTTGCAGAAGACAAACACAGGCCCAACCCGTCCTATGCCAGCCTCTCAACTGTCCACAGAGATAGAGCAGTGCGGGGAGCCGGCTTGGAGGGCGTTATGCAGGTGTTGGCATTCGTCAACCTTTGCTGATACCTGCACTAATGGTCACGTAGGCCCCACACACAACTAGATACATGTACTGTTAACTTATACACGTACGCTCTGTTAGTTCTAGTTTGCAAGTTCAAGAGATTATCAGTATATGGTGTCAGTATAAATGTATGGTGTAAAGGTATGGCTAGAGTGTCTGGTTACACGCTATTACCTAACTCTTAATCTTCCAAAAACGTAGCAGTAAATGTTACGTCCAAGTCCCTAAGATGAGTTAATGTGTGCACAGGGGCAAAGGGGGAAACAAACTGTGTATAAGAGTCTGACCGGCACCAGGAGCAGCCTTAGGTTCTTCCCTTTGTGAACTACACGTCCTGCTACATGTAAAAGGGAAGAAAGATCATTACTGAGTAGGGCAAAGGAACACAAAGGAAAAAAAAAATGACAATAGATACAGGTAGTATGGTTCTCTGGGTAAAGAGCCTTCGACTATAATATCTTATTAAAAGAGAGAGAGAGAGAGAGAGAGAGAGAGAGAGAGAGAGAGAGAGAGAGAGACCATTACAGAGAAACATAACTCACAATTAAAGTTGCGGAGTGCTGCAAAATTTTTTTTGATGTCTGCCATTTATTGCAGTTCTGGCAAGTTAAATTATTACATTAACACTGGTTAGGAGAGAGAGAGAGAGAGAGAGAAATGGAGAAATGAATTCCCCGAGCTCGGCAACTAAGGCCATATAGCCCCGCTGGGTTACAGGAGGGCGCTACCCCTTCCGGCGACGGTAGCCCGGGCGAGGCTCGAACTTGCGACCTCCCGATCACAAGCTCAGCGCGCTACCACTGTGCTACCGAGCCCCCAGAGAGAGAGAGAGAGAGAGAGAGAATGGTGTGTGTGTGTGTGTGCGTGTGTGTGTGTGTGTGTGACCCTGTCCCTATGTTCTCTCTCTCTCTCTCTCTCTCTTAGTAGGCATTTTATATTAATGAATTTGTTTCACTAAACTAACATCCTCCATCTTGAATGCTGAGCTACAACACGAATTTAACACTAAAACATGATGCTAGTCACGAAGAAGTGCTAAAGGAAGGATGTAGGGCCGTAGTATTGTCTTATTCCGCCACTAAGACACAAAAAATAGTCTACGAAGAGTGAAAAACTCTACGCCAAGTTAAAGTGCGTGCCCTGTAGTGAGAACCATAAAGTCTGTATGATCTGTAACAATGAAGCAGCAGCCACGTCAGGAGGTATACCCCACAAGAGCCTCACTGACTATACTCCTTTCACCTTGGTTTGGTCCAGATTTTCGTCCTTTTGCAACATATTTCACGAAGACTATACTCCCTTCACCTTATCTTGGCCCAGATTTTCGTCCTGTTGTAACATACCTCACGTAGTTCAGTGGCAGAAAAATTCATTACTGCAACTCTGCAACACATCCTTTCCACAGCACTTCTTCATGACTAGCATTATTTTCCTGTGTTAATCTACTGCTACAACTCAGCATACAAGATGGGATGAAGGCAATTTTAGGCCAAACTGAAGTGGAAAGAGTATAGTATCGCTGCCATAGAAGTCTCTGCAAATTATCTTTTCCACAGCACTTCCTCGTGACTAGCACTTTTAAACTGATATACAGTACAAGGTGGTCCATATATAACGCACTACTTTCACTATCTCTTTTGTGTTGTGGGGACGGCTGTTAGTGTTTTAAATTTCTCTTCGGCGTCATTAAGTTTCCCTACTCTCGCAGCCACGTCCACACCAGCAGGATGAGCCGTCCACACACGATACCACCACCCATTTCTAGTGCAGCGCTATTTCCGGAGCACCCTATGTAAATAAGTGGAATTATTATTTTTTTTTTTTTTAGTAAAATTTAAATAATGTTAATAGGGACACTATTTAAGCCTTAGTTACCGGGTTTTAAAAAGAGATGGTGTTTTGATGTGATGGTAATAATTAGGTAGCGTGTTAGGGTTGAGAGAGAGAGAGAGAGAGAGAGAGAAACAAAAAGAATGACAAGGTAAACACACACACACACACACACACACACACACACACACACACACACACACACACACACACAAGGAAACAGAAACAGAAGGAGAAGGAATAACATTAAGACACAGAAAAACAGAAGAAAAAAAATAAAAGACGAAATATTGCAAAGAAAAGAGAGAGAGAGAGAGAGAGAGAGAGAGAGAGAGAGAGAGAGAGAGAGAGAGTTACAACTTTACATAAAAAAAGAAAAAAAAAACAGATGCACAGACAGACAGGAACAGACTAAATACGAAGCAAAAAGACAGACAGCAACAGAAAGAGAAGAGATAAAAACAAAGAGAAAGAGAATGACAGGAGAGAGAGAGAAGAGACACAGGCAGAGAGGGAGTAAGTTAGCAGCGCCATGAAAACACACGCACGGAGTGGCCAAAAATTTTATACCTGGAATTACTTGTCGGTATAACTCGGCGTAACTACATTATCTGGGACGGAATTCGTGTTTACAGGGGTGGGCTCTCTGGGTGGAGGGGAGAGGAGAGGGGTGAGGGAGTTGGGGGAGTAAGTGGGGGGATGGGGATTGGGGAAGGAGAGAGATAGAGGGTTGGAGGGGGGAAGGGGGAGTATAAGAGAGAGGGGGAGGAGGATGGGTATGTGACGGGGGGGGGTCTGACAATTTCCAAGGGTAGCTGTCTTTTCCTTGGTTCATCTTTTTGTTTTTCTTCCTTCGGTCCACCTACAGTGTGTATGCTTATATAGATGCACACACACACACACACACACACACACACACACACACACACACACACACACACACACACACACACACACACACACACACACACACACACACACGTTAATCAGTGCACACATTTAAAGCCTTCACTCCCTCCCTCTCTCTCCCCCCCGTTTTATTTTCCTCTCTCTCTCTCTCTCTCTCTCTCTCTCTCTCTCTCTCTCATTTACCCAGCTGTCCTTAAGCTTTCATTCCTAACCCCATTCCTTTAAATCTGAGTTTTCTCTAACCTACTTTCTTTCTCTAGTCACTTACTCTCACACTCTTACCTTCATTTCGCTCACTTTCTCACATCTTGCTCACTTTTTCCTAATTTTTCTTTTTTCACTCAGCCACTTTTATTACTCACACACACGTTTTCTCCCACTCTCGTCCTCAGTTTCTCTCTCTCTCTCTCTCTCTCTCTCTCTCTCTCTCTCTCTGGTGCAGTGGTAACGTTCCCGCTTGCCAACTGGTGGACGGGAGTTCGCGCCTCGCTCAGGTTGCGAAAAGTTTCACTGACGAAGTGGGTGGTTACTGTCCCCCTTGAGCAAGGGGACGGGTGTGTGCGTGTGTGAAGGTCACAGCCTTGCCCTTAGATCGGACTATATGAGCTCAGCTCCCTTCCGGGGGGTAAAAGCTGACCATCACGACCATCAAGTGATCCTGACCGACCCGGTGAATAAATTACACACACACACGCTTGACTGGTGGTATCAGTAGATTTTTTTTTTTTTCCAACAGATAGCCTTGTCAAGAACCAACAGTCCTCGATGTGGTCTGTACATCCTCTCTCTCTCTCTCTCTCTCTCTCTCTCTCTCTGCATATTCACCACACCTGCATCTGATATTCTCTTTGCTGGGGTCTACACACAGGCAATCTCATCTCTACCTGGAGTTGCTGATGGGTGTGGTCGACTCCAAGCTGCATAAGCCCCCCAACCCCTTGCATACCTGGAGAAACAGAAAATGTGGTTAATAAGTGAAGCATGATAGTGAAGTATACTGAGGAAAATATAAATGCGGAGTATACTGCTGAAAATATGCTGTAATAAGAAGTATATTAAGGAGAATAAGACATAATACTCGTAATGAGGTATAATTGAAAAAAAAAAAAAAAAGTGTATGGCAGGCTCAAAAATGCCTTCGTACCCCATCGCAACTGTGAGATATAGAAGATGGGAACTAGTAAATGGGAGAATCGATAGTTTAAAAAAAGTTTGAAGAATCCTTGACAGCACAGAGTAAATACCGATCTCTCTCTCTCTCTCTCTCTCTCTCTCTCTCTCTCTCTCTCTCTCAGTCCGTCTGTTTATCTATCTGTTTGTCTGTCTATCTATATATAACTAACTATCCCTCTCTTTTCCTCTCTTCTGCACTCTTTCAGTATCATTCTCACTCTTCTTTTTGCATGACCCCTTCCCCCCCCTCTCTCTCTCTCTCTCTCTCTCTCTCTCTCTCTCTTAGCGTCTCCGATCCGCTTATTGTTAAAGAAAAATACCCATGTTTGGATGAGCGAGAGACGCCTTTATATCGTAAGGGTTTGCTAGAAACAAATCGCCTCCATGTCCTCATGTCCCTGCCATTTCGCTGCCCTCCCCCAAACTTACACCCCACTCTCTCATATACGTCTCCTCTCCATCCCTCCATTTCAGCCTCGGACCCCCCATCCCTCTCCATCCTTCCACCTCACTCACATACACTCTGCCAGTTAGTCTATAACTCTCCACCCGCTCCACATGGGCAGACCATCTCAATGTACTTCGGCGTTTTTAAACAAGTGGAATAAAGTCTTAGGTTGTGGTCACATTTACTCAAAAAAGAAAAGTGTGATTGGCAGGATGAAACGAGGCAGCGAGTTTGAGCGACTGCAATGCCCGAGACTGAACTTTTGACGGACCCCTGAACCTCGTTTCCTCTTGACAGTCACATATTCAGGACAAGTAGAGTGTATGGCCTCGAAGTGGACGGATGTGGAATTTGACTCTGTTATCTTGTTTATTATTATTATTATTATTATTATTTCATGGAGAGAACAGTCTTGTGGATTTCTTGCTTTTAGTTCCTTCTTCTTTGTATAAAAACAGTGTGGCAACATCCTTACAGACTACGTTCTGAGTTCATACCTGTCCTATTCCCGTCGGCAAGGACATCGTAACAACTTTTCGTAAGCGATTTCATGAACACTGCACATGACTGCACACTACGTTATGAACATTGCTCAGGACAGATACTTGAGACTGGATTGGTTACATATAGGGAGGTATTCTCGGAAGGTTAGGAACACCGCTTCCTTAGCGATTTATTTTTGGATATGGCTGGTTAATATCCTTTTGCTATGTATTTATGCAGAGAATGGATATGTTGGAATGATTTATTTAACATAGAAGACGATAGTAAGATGTAATAAACAAAATAAATTGCTTAAGAAACGATGTTAGGGAACTTCCTTACAAGGGCGTTCTCTTGGGAAAATCGTCTGGTAATAGCAAGAATAAAATCTAAAGTAGGACAGTATGGTGTAATAGACTAAATAAACTGCTTAGGAAAAGATGTTAGGGAGAATATATGGCGTCCTCGGGGTGAAGGTCTTTAACAGAATGATTTAACCCTTGAGTACGATGACTTCATATTAGTTACATTTTTGCTACCGATTTTATTCAGCTTAGGATCATTCCTTGCAACAGGGTCTATCTGTCTATCTATCTATCTATCTATCTATCTGTCTATCTACCTATCCGTCCGTTTGTTTGTCTGTCTGTCTGTCTATCTATCTATCTGTCTGTATGTCTATCTCTCTTCTTCGGTCTCATTATCATTTTCATTTCCTTCTCTTTCCTATTTCCTTTTTTCATTACCTCTCCTCCCCCCGTCTTTCTTTCTCTCTCTCTCTCTCTTTTTTTTTTTTTTTTCTCTCTCTCTCTCTCTCTCTTTATTCTCTCTCTCTCTCTCTCTCTCTCTCTCTCTCTCTCTCTAAGATTAAAGTAAGTCAGTCTTGATTAGTTTGACCTAAGTTACACTCCTTCCTCCTCATTCTTTCTCATCCCCCCATTTCTCTCTCTCTC
>NC_137069.1:40248587-40258587 GCF_032717465.1 Coenobita brevimanus
GAATGTGATGCAAGGGAAGTAGAATGTGATGCAGGGAAGTAGAATGTGATGCAAGGGAAGTAGACAATGATGCAGGGAAGTAGAATGTGATGCAAGGGATGTAGACAATGATGCAGGAAAGTAGAATGTGATGTAGAGAAGTAGAATGTGATGCAGGGAAGTAGAATGTGATGCAAGGGATGTAGACAATGATGCGGGAAAGTAGAATGTGATGCAGAGAAGTAGAATGTGATGCTGGGAAGTAGAATGTGATGCTGGGAAGTAGAATGTGTTGCAAGGGAAGTAGAATGTGTTGCAAGGGAAGTAGAATGTAATGCAGGGAAGTAGAATGTAATGCAGGGAAGTAGAAAGCGTTGCAAGGGAAGTAGAATGTGATGCAAGGGAAGTAGACAATGATGCAGGGAAGTAGAATGTGATGCAAGGGAAGTAGAATGTGATGCAGGGAAGTAAAATGTGATGCAGGGAAGTAAAATGTGATGCAGGAAAGCAGAATGTGATGCAGGGAAGTAGAATGTGATGCAGGAAAGCAGAATGTGATGCCGGGAAGTAGAATGTGATGCAGGGAAGTAAAATGTGATGCAGGGAAGCAAAATGTCATGCAAGGAAGGAGAAAATGCTACATGGAAGTAGAATGTAATGCAGGGAAGTAGAATGTGATGCAGGGAAGTAGAACGTGTTGCAAGGGAAGTAGAATGTGATGCAGGGAAGTAGAATGTGATGCAGGGAAGTAGAATGTGATGCAGGGAAGTAGAATGTGATGCAGGGAAGTAGAATGTGATGCAGGGAAGTAGAATGTGATGCAGGGAAGTAGAATGTGATGCAGGGAAGTAGAATGTGATGCAGGGAAGTAGAATGTGATGCAGGGAAGTAGAATGTGATGCAGGGAAGTAGAATGTGATGCAGGGAAGTAGAATGTGATGCAGGAAAGCAGAATGTGATGCAGGGAAGTAGAATGTGATGCAGGGAAGTAGAATGTGATGCAGGGAAGTAGAATATGATGCAGGGAAGTAGAATGTGATGCAGGGAAGTAGAATGTGATGCAGGGAAGTAGAATGTGATGCAGGGAAGTAGAATGTGATGCAGGGAAGTAGAATGTGATGCAGGGAAGTAGAATGTGATGCAGGGAAGTAGAATGTGATGCAGGGAAGTAGAATGTGATGCAGGGAAGTAGAATGTGATGCAGGGAAGTAGAATGTGATGCAGGGAAGTAGAATGTGATGCATATAAGTAGAATGTGATGCAGGGAAGTAGAATGTGATGCAGGGAAGTAGAATGTGATGCAGGGAAGTAGAATGTGATGCAGGGAAGTAGAATGTGATGCAGGGAAGTAATATGTGATGCAGGGAAGTAGAATGTGATGCAGGGAAGTAGAATGTGATGCAGGGAAGTAGAATGTGATGCAGGGAAGTAGAATGTGATGCAGGGAAGTAGAATGTGATGCAGGGAAGTAGAAAATAGGGCAGGGTAGACACTGATACATTGATTCAGCCGTCCTCGCAACACAAGGGAAGTGGAATATCATCAGGGGAGTAAATTGGTCATCTACCCTTAAATGCACAGTATGTAGTTTTGTCGCCTAAGTATGTGACTTTAAATAACAGTGTCCGTAATGGTTTAATAAAATAATTAAAACAATAAAAAATGGACCTAAGTTGAAAAAAGAAAATAGTTACTGGGGAGAATGAACTGTTTTGGCCAGACTTGGACCCTCTTAAGGTATGAAGAGAGAGAGAGAGAGAGAGAGAGAGAGAGAGAGAGAGAGAGAGAGAGAGAGAGAGAGAGAGAGAGAGATCTGTGGGGAATGCGAAGAGCTTTGAAATGGATGAAAGTTGAACAAGAGATGGAAAACGAGCTTGAGAGAGCTGAAGTTGAGAAATGAGATAGATAGATATGTGAAGTGAGAGTGAGAGAGAGAGAGAGAGAGAGAGAGAGAGAGAGAGAGAGAGTGAGGGAGGGAGGGGGGGGGAGCACTGTAGCTAATGCAGGAGTTTTTGCGTTGTCTTAGCGGGCTGAGACGGATGACCCCGGCTGGGTCAATGTTGGAAAGCAGTCTCGAGAGCTGGCAACACTTAACACGGATCAGAGTGCGTGGATCTTATATTCTGGATCTTTTAACACGGATCAGAGTGCGTGGATCTTATATTGTGGATCATTTAACACGGATCAGAGTGCGTGGATCTTATATTCTGGATCATTTAACACGGATCAGAGTGCGTGGATCTTATATTGTGGATCATTTAACACGGATCAGAGTGCGTGGATCTTATATTCTGGATCATTTAACACGGATCAGAGTGCGTGGATCTTATATTCTGGATCATTTAACACGGATCAGAGTGCGTGGATCTTATATTCTGGATCATTTAACACGGATCAGAGTGAGTGAGAGTGCACGGATCATTTCTTTAGGACTGTTTTGCGTGGATAAGAGTGTATGAATTATAACAGCGTGGATTAGAGTGCGTGGATCATTTATTCCGGATCATTTAACACTGATTAGAGTGCGTAAGAGTGAGTGAATCATTTTCTTAGGATTATTTTGTGTGGATTAGAGTGTACGAATTATACTAAACATGGATTGGAGTGCGTGAGAGTGCGTGCATGGATCGTTTATTCATGATTATTTGACACGGATTAGAGTGTTCGGATAATAATTCTTAACTCTCTCTCTCTCTCTCTCAAAACCATACTTTTCCTACCCACTACCCTATTCCATAACTCACCTCCTCCTCCTCCTCCTCCTCCTACTCCTCTTCCTTTTCCTCTTGATATTCCTCTTCTTACTCCTTCCATCCTTTTCTCCTCTTCCTTCTCCTCCTCCTTAACTTTTCCTTTAATCTCTCTCTCTCTCTCTCTCTCTCTCTCTCTCTCTCTCTCTCTCTCTCTCCGACTCTCTCCTTTCCTCTGCCACCTCTCCAATCCAGAGTAGTTCAGAGGCTTTTATATCCTAGTTGTTGGATAAGTCATACTTAAGATTAAAGAAACATGTCCTAGTAACTTCTGTGTACATGCCTTCAAACAATTGGAGATATTCAAGTGTTGAACTGTTTGAAGAACTTGATCATTTTTTACTGGAGTATAATGATGATGACTATTACCATATATGTGGCGATTTTAATGCGCACACGGCTACTACTACTGATATTGTCCCATTAAATCAATATGGTCTAGGGGATGATGATGATAATATGAGGAAATTGATAGATGTCAGTGAGAGTATGGTGCAGCTTGGTTTTCCAATAGAGAGGTATTCTAGAGATATGACAGGCATTAATGCGTATGGTAAGAAATTATTAGAAATATGTAGAAACAATATGTTGTGTATATTTAATGGAAGAGTAGGAGAGGATTGTATGATTGGTAAAGAAACTACAGTTGTTGACTATGTTATTGGATCACCATTCCTCTTACCTCACATGCAAAACTTCAAGATTTTGGATTTTGACCCTTTTTTTCAGATGTGCATTGTGGTATATCTTTTGGTATTAGGAATATAACAAAGGAGAGTATGCATTTGTGTGAGGATAGGGAAAGTACGGGATGTATTAAAAATAGTAAGGGAACATCTGAAGGAAACAATAAACCAGGAAGGTGGGATAAACGTAGAGCTACCGAATATGTTAACAGTATAAACCATGATTTTGTGGCTCAGGTATTCGAAAACGCTGATTTTAAGTCTGTTTCGGATGTAAATGATGATTTAAGGAAAATTCTTATTGAACCTGCTTTGAAAATTTTTTCACGGAAAAGTAAGGCATTTATAAAGAAAAGTAATAAGAGTAATATGTCTGGTTATGATAAACAATGTTATTTAAGCAGGAAAGAGTATCATAAGGCAAAACATAAGAATAATATAGAAAAAACTCTGAATAGTTATAATGTCATGATAACAAAAAGTAAGAAATATAAGCAAGAACTGAAACGAATCAAAGGGAAAGAAAAATATAATTTAATTGTAAAGTTACGGAATGCTAAGACCAAAGACCCTAGATTATATTGGCAGATTTTACAGGGAACACAGAACAAATCTGATATACCCATACTAATTTCAGAATTTATGAATTATTTTAAGAGACTAGCACAAGAGAGTAACCCAGAAGATTCTCTTAGCAATATAGACATTGATATTGATACTGACGACGACAGTGTTTTAAATAAAGAGGTTACAGAGGATGAGGTGTACAAGTGTATACTGAAGCTTAAGAATAACAAGGCTACTGGTATTGATAATATTATCAATGAATATATAAAAAATACTAAACATCTATTATGCCCCTTATATGTAAAATCTTTAATAAGGTTCTAGAGACAGGAAATATCCCAGAGGAATGGCTGATAGGAATAATTGTTCCTGTTAAAAAGAACGTAGGAGAAGTAAATGATGTAAATAATTAAAGAGGCATAACTCTACTAAGTTGTGTAGGAAAATTGTTTACAAATATACTCAATGTACGGTTAACAAAATTTTGTGATGATAATTCTGTCATTAAGGAAATGCAAGCAGGGTTTAGGGAGGGATATTCTACTACTGATCATGTCTTTGTATTAAAAAACTTAATTGATCTGTTTCAGCACAAGAAGAAAAAAATGTATTACCTGTATGTTGATTACAGAAAAACTTTCGACCTTGTGTGGAGAGATGGCATCTGGTATAAACTACTGAAGATAGGAATTAATGGTAAAATTATTAGAGTAATAAGGAATATGTACAGCAAATAAAAAATCTTGTGTTTCAGTTAATCAGGAGGTCGCTGACTATTTTGTAAGTTATACTGGTGTCAGACAGGGAGAAAATCTGTCACCACTTCTTTTCTCTTTGTATGTGAATGATATTGAAGAATACCTGTTAGAAAATAGCTGTAATTGCATTAATATTCATGACGAATGGGTGGATAATATGCTTAAAGTTCTCGTCTTGATGTATGCAGATGATACTATTATATTAGCTGAGCGTGAAGTAGGTATTTGCAATGCACTTAAAGCTATGGAAATGTATTGTGACACATGGAAGTTAGATATCAATTGTAAAAAGACAAAGATTACTATATTTAGCAAGACAAAATGTGGAACAGAGGATTATAACTTTCAATTCAAAGGAGAAAAGACTGAAATTGTTGATGAATATAAATATTTGGATGTTATCATGAATTATAATGGAAGTTTTAAAACATGCCAGGAACAACTGGTGCAGCAGGGTAGGAGAGCAATGTACAGTTTGATTGCAAAGGGTCGTAAATTTGATTTGCCTACTGACTTGCAACTAGAGTTGTTTGATTCGATGGTATTACCGATCATTACATATGGCTGTGAGGTTTGGGGATACAGATGTATTAAGGATATAGAGAAAGTACATGTTACATTCCTGAAACATATACTTAATGTTCATAAAACCACATGCAATGCCATGATTTATGGGGAGTTGGGTAAATATCCTATCAGTACGCATGTTAAAAGTAGAATGTTGAATCATTGGTCAAAAATAATTACTGGTAAGCAAGATAAACTTTGTTTTGTAATGTATCAGTGTCTTTACAAACTGTATAATGAAAACAGTTTCAGATCACAGTGGTTGAACTATGTAAAAACTTTGTTGAATAATTCAGGTATGTCAGGCATATGGTTGGGCCAAGAAGTTAATAATCGTTTATGGTTGAAACTTGCTTTTGAGAGAAAGGTTAAGGACCAGTGGATCACTGAATGGCAGTCAGTATTGAATAGTAAATCATCATGTAGCATGTATGTTTCTCATGAAGATAGATTTGTCTTCGAAAGTTATCTAGGAAAATTGCCAAAACATCACAGGATTAACCTATGTAAATTCAGAACTAATAATCACAGATTACCCATTGTAACAGGTAGCTTCAACAGAATTCCTAGAGAAGAAAGGTTGTGCAATAAATGTAATGATAATATCCTTGGAGACGAGTATCATGTATTATTTGAGTGTACTAATGAAGACATCACAGCATTGAGGCTTAGGTTTGTACCAATGTATTACATAAATAATCCCAGTAGATGTAAATTAGCACAATTATTTCAAAGTAATAGCTATGTCATACAGTGCAAAGTAGCATTATTCGTCAAGTCTGTACTTAATATCTTTAGGTAATTTGTACTGATAACCATAGGATACACTATACTGTGTACTAAAATCGGGAGGTGTGCTCCATACTTTGTATAAAGTCTGAGCCTAATAAATATATGTCTGTGTGTGTGTGTGTGTGTGTGTGTGTGTGTGTGTGTGTGTCTCTCTCTCTCTCTCTCTTTCTCTCTAGCCCGACGCCCTAATCCCACAAAGGGTGGCTGCAGACAAAACGCCTCCAAGTCGCTCTGTCACCCACCATTTGACTACCCTCCCCCGAACTCACCCCCCCCCCTCATATACCCCTCAATTCCATCCCTCCACCTCATCCTCGGTCTACCCCTCCCTCTCCCTCCCTCCACCTCACCTACATACACCCTCTTAGTCAGTCTTTCATTCTCCATTCTCTCCACATGTCTAAACCAACTCAGTGTATTTCTCCTAATCTTCTCAACCACATCCACATCCACCCCACAGCATTCCTTCACTTCTTCATTCGTCAACTTGTCCCTCCATGTCACTCCACATGCTCCTCTCAAGTAACTCATTTCCACTGCTCTCACTCTTGACTTGTTCCCCTCTTCCAAGGTCCACGCCTCGCTTCCATACGTCAGGGTAGGGATCACAGTACTATCATACAGTGACTTCGTAACTTCCATGCTCACCTCCCTATTTCTCATCACTGCTTTCAGTGAACCAACAACCTTCCTTCCCTGCTGTACCCTTTCACGCACTTCCTCCCCCAGAGTTCCATCCTTACTCATCACACTACCCAAGTACTTGAATGCACTCACATTCTCCATATCCTCACCATCCAGCCTCATTGTACATTCTGTGACTTCATTTCTCTCAAACACCATAACTTTACTCTTGTTTACATTAACTTTTAGATTCCTCTTCCTACACACTGTCCCAAATTCACTCACCAAACCTTGCAACTCCCATCCATCTTCACTCAACAAAAGTGTATCAGCAAACAGCAACACCGGAATCTTCCAAATCTCACCCTCATTCATTAGTGCCAGCCCCACATCCACTGCCCTACCTTGCACCTCCTTTACTACCCCATCCATGTATATATTAAACAGCCATGGAAACATCACACAATCTTGTTTCAGTCCCACACTGAGATCAAAGAACTCACTCATGTCACCATCCACTCGCACTGTAGCCCTAGCTCCTTCGTACATACTCTTTACAGCACTCAGGAATTTCCCCTCCACTCCATATATTCTTACTACCTTCCACATACCTAGCCTATCTATTCTGCCATAAGCTTTCTCTGAGTCCATGAAGGCAGCATACACATTCCTTCCCTTCTCTAGATACTTCTCCACTAAACATCTTAGAACAAATATCTGATCTACACACCCTTTTCCCTTCCTAAATCCCCCTTGTTCTTCTCCAACTAGCTCCTCAGTCATATGCCTAACCTTATCAATGAGTATTCTACCATATATTTTTCCAGTCACAAATACCCCTGTGGTTACCACATACTTCTCTCTCCCCTTTTCCTTTGTATAAAAGAACAGTTATACCTGATTTCCAGTCCTCTGGAACCCTTCCCTCTTCCCAAGCCAATCTACACAACTTCCATATCCACTCCACAACAATCTCACCCCCATACCTCAGCATTTCACCACACACTCCATCAATTCCTGGGGCCTTTCCCATCTTGATCTTCTTCATTGCTTCCACTACTTCCGCCCTACTGATCTCTTCCTCCCTCCTCTCATCTCTTCTTCTCCCAGCCATTCCCCAACCACTTATACTCGCACTGCTCTCATTCTCTACATTCAACAAATCCTCAAAGTGCTCCTTCCATCTCCTCACACTCTCTTCACCAACAATCTATAATTCCTATCTTTCACTCCCCTACTATTTCCCCCTTCACACTGCGTTACTTTATTCACCTCCTTCCTAAACAATTTCTTACTCTCCCTCCATTTCACACTCAGATTCCTCCCAAACTTTTCATCCACTTTCTTCTTACTCTCCTTCACCAGTCTCTTCACCTTCTTTCTCCTGCTCACACATACCTCTCTCTTCTCTCTCTCATCTTCTCCCCTACCTCTACTCGCCAACCATTCACTATATGCCTTCTTCTATTGTTCCACAGCTCGTTTCACCTCATCATTCTATCAAGCTGTCCCTTGCACACCCCTGCATCTCCTCCTCTCTCCACAAACCACCTCACATGCTACGCCTATCTCTTCCGTGAATATCTTACATACGTCTTCCACCCCTTCCATCTGCTCTAGCTCATACCTTCCCAAGCTTTCTTCCACTATGCTCTTATACTCTGCCATTTTCTCACTATCTTGCAAATTCTCCACTCTTCTCACAGGAGCTGCTTCCTCCTGTCTTCCCCTTTGTCTCTTCAATCAATTTCTTTGCAGCTTTACCTTGGCCATCACTAAGTGATGGTCCGAGACTCCATTCCCCCACCCTCTCCACACTCTTGCATCCAACACTTGTCTTCTCATTCGCTCATCCACACACACGTAGTCTATCATTGCCTTTCGTTCAACAAGTTCACCATCCATCCTCCTCATTACTCTCCATGTATACCTGTGGATCATCTTATGCCGAAAGTAGGTGTTGGCTATTGCCAACCCCTTACCAGTACAGATGTCCACCAAAGCACTACCATTCCCATCTACTTCAGCTGGCGCACCCCACTGACCAACCACTCCATCCACTCATACATTCCCAACTTTGTCATTCATGTCTCCAATCAACAGCACTCTCTCGCTCCTCTCAAATTTGTCCATACATGCTTCTACTCTCGCCCAAAACTCATCTTTCACTCTTGCCACTCGGTCCTCTGTCGGCGCATACGCACATACAATCGCTCACGCTTGTATACCTACTATCATCCTCAGCCATACAATCCTTGCACCCACTGTTCCATACTGTCTTATATTCTCCTTCCACTTCTTGCTTATCATCAGACATACTCCCTCTCTTGCCCTCTCATTCTCATTGACTCCCGCACATATACCTAAACCATATTCCCATTCTCTCACCCTTTCACCTTGCCATTTAGTTTCAGTCAATCCACATATATCCACTCTTGCATCTTCAGGCATCTGAACAATCTCTCACTCTTTCACTTCATCATTCATTCCTCTCACATTCCATGTCCCCACCCTCAGAATGTCCTTTGTCCGTTCCTTAGTCGTCAACGTATGGTCCGTCCTGGTCCGAGGCGCTTTATTCGCTTGTTTAGTTAGTTCTTTTTAGAGGGTGGGGCAATAACCCCTCTCTTTCTACTTTCTTTAAATCCTTCGGGTCTTCCTCCATGTCTTTTCTCCTCCTTCCCTTCCATCAGCCCCTCCTCTCACTCCTCCTCCTCCTCCTCCTCCCCTCCTCCTCCTCCTCGGGCACTCATTCTTGCAGCACTTTCCTTACAACTTTAAATTTTCCTTTATTATGCATCATTCCTCCGTCCCTCCTACATCTCCTCTACGACTCTCTCTCTCTCTCTTTCTCTGTTGTGTGTGTGTGTGTGTGTGTGTGTGTGTGTGTGTGTGTGTGTGTGTGTGTGTCTGTGTGTGTGTGTCTGTCTGTCTGTCTGTGTCTCTGTGTCTGTCTGTCTGTCTGTCTCTGTCTGTCTCTGTCTCTCTATCTCTGTCTGTCTGTCTGTCTGTCTGTCTGTCTCTCTCTCTCTCTCTCTCTCTCTGTCTCTCTGTCTGTCTGTCTGTCTCTCTCTCTCTCTCTCTCTCTCTCTCTCTCAATAGCACTCCTACGTCAAAGGAAATCCGTGCAGTAAAATATTTAATAATAATAAATTCCTCGAAACCCAACACTCGCCAAGAAATTAAAGCTTGAGACTAAATAACCATACAAAGGTATTTAGTGCTAGTAACCAAGGAGACTCAATAAAAGAGGGAAGGAATTGTCAACGTCTTAAGA
>NC_137069.1:40263587-40276087 GCF_032717465.1 Coenobita brevimanus
GAAAATTATTAAGACAGATAGTCACAAAATTGCTTTTAAAAATTGTAACAAAATCGATCATCCCCCATGACTCAAAATTTTCACGACCATCAGACAATTTTTTTGGGGGAAGGGGGTTAGGTCATTTTTTTTTATTATCATTATTTGGATTATAGCGATTAGATCCAGCCTTCATTAATCGCTTCACTACTACAGGTAAGTCTTCATCGTCGGAAGGTGGCAAGAGAAGGGATTGAAATTACGACACCAAAGTTCTGAGGTATATTTCAAAATTAGGGAAAATAAATCACTAAATGAATACGTCAAGCTGCTATGTGAACTTAAAAAAAAAAAAAAAATCTGTACATCATGCAAGAATGATATTTAGCCGGAAGTCTAGCATCAAAACCGCTACGCTTAAATGCATAGCTAAGCCTAGGGCTATAATGAATAAATAAATAAATAAATAAATAAAAAAGTCTTATAAATATCACAATCTAGCAAAAATATCCCTCCATGATAACAGACTATTTCAAACTCTAGCAAGTTTCGCTTCATTGGCAACGCTAGACTGAGGCGGTCTGGGCTTTCTCCCAAATTAAACACGTCTTTATGTTGTGTAAGAACGAAACAGATTAACAATTAGCAAATAAAAAATAAATCGAAAACGTAAGTGAAATGGTCAAAGATGGACATAAACAAATAAATATACATAAATTCGTAAATAAACGGAAACAGGTAAAACTTTTGGTTAATATAGTAGGAGAATCGCAACACGCAAGGAAAATATAGGAGACAAATGGCTAAAGAGTCAACAGAATATTGCAAAATACATCCCTGAATTTTAGCAACAAAAGGGAAAAAAGCATCTATTTAAAAAAAGTAAAAGAAACGAAAAATCGTACATGTTAAAAAAAAAAAACTTATGACAAATAATTATAAAAATATAAATCCCTCTCTTATTCATCAAGAAAAAGAAGGCGAAATAAAGCAGCATATCCAGCAGAAAAACAACTGAATACCCAACCAAATCTTTCTGATCTAGCAAGACTGGCTTCACTGGCAACGCTGGATCCGGACTTCCTCCCCCAATAATCTTATAATTTTCTCCACCTCGCCGTCTCTTCTTGCCTGTCGCTAATCACCATCATCATCATCATCATTACCCAAAATTTAAACACAGTCCTCCGTATGTAATAAAACCCACTAAATCCTGCAATATCACTCCAGATTTAGCAACTCTGGCTTTACTGACACCACTGGTCCGGCACTTTCCCCTTAATCTTTCAGCTTCCCCCACTCCTCCCTCGCTTCTTGTCACGATTAATCAGCGCCTTAGATGACGCTCTGACGCTGCGTCTTGTACCAGGCGCCATCACTTCGCCCCCCACGTCTCTCTCTCTCTCTCTCTCTCTCTCTCTCTCTCTCTCTCTCTCTCTCTCTCCTTCAAGATTATGTATAAGAAAAACCAGCACTCAATAGAACATCGTCTTTTGTCTTTTTCTTTTTTTCCTTTTTCTTTCTTTTTTTTTTTTTTTTGCTGGGAGGGCGGGGGGGGCAACAGCTTGGGAGACCAAGTTACCCCATCATCAGGCAATGTACAAGTTAAAACATCAGTCTGTTTATAGAGTACATTATAAAAACCAACACAAAACGACATAAAAGTATCAGTAATAAAATGAACAGGTCGATCTATAATAAAACAATGTAAAAAGTACAGATAAGGAAAAAAACAGTGAAGCCAAGGAAAAGGACAAGGTAAAAAAAAAAAAAAGTCGAATAAAGTCCACAGGTAGAGCATTATAGTCGGCTACTTATATTAAAAACACAAGAGGTCAAGGGAAGTGTCATTGCTGACTAGTGACGCTGCACCGTCAGCAGGGACTCGACTATAGACAGCTCCACCTGGTTGGCACGGGTAGTGAGGACTGCGAAGGAGTCAAAATGGATGGGGTGGTTAGACTGTAGGGAATGTTTACGTATGGCGCTGTAGGATGGTTTGACTAATGAAGGAGTCAAAGTGGATGGGGTGGTTAGACTGTAGGGAATGTTTACGTATGGCGCTGTAGGATGTTTTGGCTAATGAAGGAGTCAAAGTGGATGGGGTGGTTAGACTGTAGGGAATGTTTACGTATGGCGCTGTAGGATGGTTTGGCTAATGACCTGCTTGTTCTCACTGACAGACCCAAGTGCTCAAAGATACGAACCCTTAGCTGGTGTTTCGTTTGGCCAGTGAATAGTTTTAATCCTCACAATATTGTCGAAGTGAATTTAAAGACTATCACAACCTAATATTATGGAAAATCAAATACGAATTACTGTTTCTAATTACTAGCGTGTGTTCTGGTACTGTTCATTCTCAGTTTGTGTGTGTGTGTGTGTGTGTGTGTGTGTGTGTGTGTGTGTCGCTTTCTCTCAAGCACACGTACATTCCTTGAAAAAATACACATGCTCTGTTACACACACACACACACACACACACACACACACACACACACACACACACACACACTTTAAGAACAACACAACATGCAGAACGCCATGACTGTTTTCACCTCCTTTTATTCTTTATACCAAGTCTGACACTATGCTGAGGAAAATCGTCTGACAGTAGCCAACAAGAAGACGAGTAAAGGTAAACTAAAATCAACCCCTTTATTCCAGTGATGTTCCTTTATTTCTTACCTTACTATTTAAAGACGATTATTTTTATATTACGATTTTCTCGAACCTGGGGGTTTATAAATACTTTCAATTAACCCCACCTCTGCAAATCGTCCCCTCTAGCTGAAGATAATCTTCTGTTGGTAGCAATCGTAGTTAAGTTCTAGGAGTCACAATCTAAATATAAAAGCAAAAAACTCCAAGAATACGACGTTAGCCAGACGACGTTTAAGTGGGTCTACTTGTACCTGATTTGCTATTACCTGACGAGACGGGGTCAATGCCACACCTGTATTACTAAGTCGTGGAAGGATGAAATTTGTGAGCCGTGATTATGAGGTAAGTACGAGTCTCCTTGGTTACTAGTTAAATCAACCTGTCCTTTTAACTACACCTGATCATCAACTGAGCTGAAAAAGGTTGGGGTCTTTGAACAGAGAGAGAGAGAGAGAGAGAGAGCATAAATGGCTGTGGGCAGGTCACGTTCTTCGTAGAACAGATAACATGGACACCCAGGGTGACTGGGTGGTAGCCTAGAGATGGAGCGAGAGGAAGAGGCACAGCAGGGTGTAAAAACATGTGTAAATTGCTAGGATTGGACGGAACAGGTAAAGTCACCAGATGAGAGAAGCGAAGGATGGGGGTGACCTTTACGAGTATGTAGTACGTCCCAGGCTGTCTTAAGATTATTTGCTTTTGCTTACAGAAGATTTCTCGACCTTGAGGAGTTAGTGTCTTAGTTAACTCCATTATTTCTGTTCCTTGAGATCTTTCGTGAGTAGAAAAGAAATTGTTCAGTATAAGGCGAATTAAAATGGAAAAGACGATATCACAGAGAAAAGCAATGTTATGGAAGACGAAGAAGAAGATGAAGAAGAAAAGAAGACGTAGTAGCAGTAGTAGTAGTAGTCGCAATACTACTACTACTACTACTACTACTACTACTAATAATAATAATAATAATAATAATGACAATAATAATAAATAACAGTAAAACTCCCTAAACAATAAAACACATCACCCTATTAAAAACTAAGAATAATTCATATCTCGACATTACTAATAAAAAACATAATAAAAAATAAAAATATCCCAGTAGGGAAGGGGTGAAATACGTCTCAAGACATTTTCCTAGGAGGGTTCCAGGGGTGAGTTCATAGGCTTCCAATCTGCTATAAGGATGTAGAGAAAGAGAGGAGAAACCCGGCCAGAAAAGAGAGTGAAAAGTAGTGTTTGGTGTGTGTGTGTGTGTGTGTGTGTGTGTGTGTGTGTGTGTGTATACGCTTGTGTCTGAGTGTGCGTGTGTCCGTGTGTGCTTGCATGCGTGTGATTGTGTGCGAGAGGCGGGAGGGCTTTTATCTCTTTAAGTGCAGTCGGCTTCTGAGGTTAGGCGGAAGACAGCCTCCTTCAAGTTATACCTCGACTTCCTCAAATAAACGACAGTAATTCTCAAAATAGGGGGTTGGGCGAGGCGGGAAAACACGGATGAAAGCAAGGGGGAAAATTGTGCTCTAGGAAACGAAGAAAGGGAAGGAAAACAATGTAAAAGAAAAAGGGGAAAAATATGCTCCAAAGAAACGAGGAAGAGGAAGGATAAGAGTGACAACCATGAGGAAAACTTGTGCCTGTGGGAAAGACGGGAGAGAAAAGAGAACGAAGTCAATAAAAAGGAGTGTTTGTCCTCTTAGAAAACAAGAAGAGGGAGCAAAACAATATCTCTATGTTCTAGTTTTTATCTTTTAACAAAAAATTTTTTCGGGGTGTTGGTTTCTCCCTCTAAACCACTTTGAAAATCCATGACCTCTTTACCTCTTGTTCTCAGGAGTGAGGAATTGGCCAAGGAGGAGGTCAGACATACTCCAGGTTAAGGAGTGTTAAAAATATGGCCGTTCCAATTTAACTACATCTCGAAATAAACCCAAAGACATAATATTGTAAATCCGGACATACTAACTCTTGTAAACCAAGACATACTAACTCTTGTAAATCCAAAGACATACTATTGTAAACCCAGACATACTGACTCTTGTAAACCCAAAGACATACTAACTCTTGTAAACCCAGACATACTGGCTCTTGTAAACCCAAAAACCTACTATTGTAAACCCAGATACACTGGCTCTTGTAAATCCAAAGACATACTAACTCTTGTAAACCCTGACATACTGACTCTTGTAAACCAAAAGACTTGCTGTTGTAAACCCAGACATACTGACTCTTGTAAACCCGAAGACACACTGACTCTTGTAAACCCAGACATACTAACTCTTATAAACCCAGCGATACTAACTCTTGTAAACCCAAAGACATATTAAATTGTAAATCAACTTGACTGCAAATAAGGATACCATAGGACTGAGTGGGATGAGAGGACCTTGTTGTTGGTTCCTGGATGTGTTTTAATAGTTACATCTCTCCCCGTAACAGGCTCTCCTCTCTAGCACGTGTCTAATAAACTCCACATTCTAGACGCCATAGAACACCGCAAAACCTCCATTTTAGCGATTTATTTTGTTTTATACCTTTTTAATTCTATACAAAAAGAGAGCAAAATAAAATTCGAGAAAATAAAGTTTAACATCATAATTAAATCGCTAGGGAAAAGGCGTCACGTAACCCTCTACCACCCACAGAACCCATAACCTCCACAGATTAAACCCTGAACTAATTCACCAGGAAAAAGGAGTCACGTAACCCTTACAAACTAAATTCCCAGTCAGTCCGAAGGTCCAGTCAACAAATGCAAATTATAGGGTTGAAAAATAGGCGAAAAAATATGCGACATCCATCGCCTTCTCTGGCCTGCGAACACGGCACAGTCTGCGTCCTTTATGTTGCCTCGATGGGGTATGTGTTTGGGTGAAAGAGGCTTGAAAAATGCGTGGACTCTGGACGCTGGTTAATGGATATAGTGTGCGTACATGTATACACGTTTGCACACACACACACAGAAGTGCATCGAGAGAGAGAGAGAGAGAGAGAGAGAGAGAGAGAGTGGGGGGGAACAATAACTCCATCAACAAGTAAAAAAGATAAAGGTTGAGTCTTTTCTGACCTCCATAATGTGTTTCCCCCTCCTCTCTCTCTCTCTCTCTCTCTCTCTCTCTCTCTCTCTCAGAATCGCACACAAGTACACCTAAAAACACAAAAACACACTAAAACAAGAAAAATCCAAACAGTGCAATACCCATGTCGCATAATCGTTCTAAATGCCCTTCCACACGATCAGTCCCGCCTCTTGCTCTATAGTCCCATTTACTTTTTATTTTTTTTTTTTTTTCGAGGGAGAGAGAGAGAGAGAGAGAGAGAGAGAAATACACTAGTCACGAAGAAGTGTCAAGAGGCCTTCCAACTCCTACCGTCTCTCTCTCTCTCTCTCTCTCTCTCTCTCTCTCTCTCTCTCTCATCTGTCTTTTGAGCTGGCAGATAGTCCACTCACAATCTCGACTCCCATCTTCCCCTGCAGGCTTTCTTTAGAACTAGCTCACTCTCCCCCTCTGATTCTTTTTCCTCTTGAACAAATCTCACATTCGGAATAACCAGGAAGAAGATTGCAATCTTAACTTTCCCATCTCGACTTACACTCTCACTCACTCACTCACTCACTCTCTCTAACTTTCCAGTATCAGCATACACTCAATCACTTACTCATTTACTCACTCGCTTACTCACTCACTCTAACTTCCAATATCAGCTTGTATTTCCACTTTCAATATATCGATAAACCCTTCCCTTCTCGGTTTACGATCTCACTCACTTTCATTCCCTCCTTCCCTCCCTCACTCACTCACTCACTCCTTCACTCACTCACTCACTCCCTCCCTCACTCACTCACTCAAATAATCCAATATCTCCTTCCATTTCCACTGTCAATACCTGGATAAGTCCTTCCCCTCCCTTAGCATTCCACACCTGTCCTTTTACAATTCGCTTCTGTCATTCTTCTACGGTGGTGGAGAGGGACGCCTTCACGTGGTGGCACTGATGCTGAGGTATACAAGCGTGCCTCAGCCCTCTCCTTTCCCCTGAAAGGTAAATGGTGGAGTGAAGGAGAATGGCACCTTGAGACTGCAGACCACCACCACCACCACCACTACTCCGACTACTACTCGTACCCATCTTCCCTCATTTAGGTATATGTAACACCTTCAAATTAACTACTGACCTTTTTAATGCTATAAATTCTTTCAGATAAACCAAATTTTCTAATGATAGTTATGGTTTTTTCATTTATTTATCTTTATTATTATTATTGTTATTATTATTATTATTATTATTATTATTATTATTATTATTATTATTATTACCGTCATTATTATTATTATTATTGTTATTATTATTATTATTATTATTATTATTATCATTAATAGTATTATTATTATTGGTAGTAGTAGTAGTAGTAGTAGCAGTAGTAGTAGTAGTAGTAGTAGTAGTAGTAGTAGTAGTAGTAATAGTAGTAGTAGTAGTAGTATAATTATTATTATTATTGTTATCATTATTGTCAGTAGTAATAGTAGACGGAGTAGACGTAGTAGTAGTAGTAGTAGTAGTAGTAGCAGCAGCAGCAGCAGTAGTAGTAGTAGTAGTAGTAGTAGTAGTAGTAGCAGCAGCAGCAGCAGCAGCAGCAGCAATAGTAGTAGTAGTAGTCGTAGTAGTCGTAGTAGTAGCAGTAGGTTTAAAGAGATAGCTTACACACTACTAAATATTACACGAATAAATCAAATGTTTCCTTAAAAGACACAAATGGAGACGAAAATAAATGACAGAAAGTGGTCAAAAGAGAAGAATTTAGCATCCAAAGTTAACAGAGTTTTAAATATTCTTCTACTTACACCTCTTGTGTACATGTCATCGTGGTCAGGGAGTCAGTTAAGGAGACAGGAAGGGTAGAGAAAGTAAAGCAAATAAAACCTTGAAAAAACTTTATAAAACCTAAAGAGTAAAGAAAGCTCGTGTATACTCTTTTCGCTCTAACTTGGCCCAGATGTTCGTCCCTTTGCAGCTTATTTCACGTAGCTCAGTGGCAGAAAAGTGTTATGGCTCTACCTCGTCCTTTCCATAGCACTTCCTCGTGACTAGCATCCTACTTTAGCACTAATCTATTGCTACAACTCAGCATTCAAGTTGGATAGATGGCAAATTTAAACCGAGTTAGAGTGAAAGGGGTATAGTGGGCCATTCAATTTTGCTGCATATAAAAAGGAGCGTAGGGTCCCGGGGCTAGGCTATTCAGTTCCGATATTTAAGGCAACGATGACCAGCCTCACTAGCCCCTGAATATCATTAAGTGAGCAATAAACCACAACCAGCCCTCAGATGGAAATCATGAAGGCTGATTTAGTTCTGTGGTTACCACCCAGCCAGCGTAGGACATGGTTTCTTGGGATACAGGAAACTATTTGGCCGACAACTCAGTGGAGAGAGAGAGAGAGAGAGAGAGAGAGAGAGAGAGAGAGAGAGAGAGAAACACTAATAGTCAGAGAGGCATGAAGGACTAAGTCAAGAGTCACAAGGAAGAGCTTTGAGGATACGGGGTAGATTAGATAAGGGGTAGATTAAAGTAGACGAAGTAGACGATATAACAGTCCAATAACATAAATGGATGCAGGTAGATTTAAATGGATGGAAGTTGATTTAAATGGGAGCAGGTAGATTTAAAGGAATGAAGGTAGATTTAAAGGGATGCAGGTAGACTTAAAGGGATGCAGGTAGACTTAAAAGGATGCAGGTAGATTTAAAGGGGTGCAGGTAGACTTAAAGGGATGCAGGTAGATTTAAAGAGATGCAGGTAGATTTAATGGGATGCAGGTAGATTTAAAAGGGATGAAGGTATAATTAAAGGGATGAAGGTTGATTTAAAGGGATGCAGGTAGATTTAAAGTGATGAAGGTAGATTTAAAGGGATGAAGGTAGACTTAAAGGGACGGAGGTAGATTTAAAGGGATGCAAGTAGAATTAAATGAATGCAGGTAGAGTTTAAAGGGATGCAGGTTGATTTAAAGGGATGCAGGTAGATTTAAAGGGATGTGGGCAGATTACGTCCTTCACAGAACAGATAACTGATGGATAACCAGGGTAACTGAGTGGCAGCCCAGAGATGGAGTGAGAGGAAGAGGCAGACAGAGAAAAAGATGGAGAGATGGAGTGAGAGGAAGAGACAGACAGAGAACAAGATGGAGAGATGGAGTGAGAGGAAGAGGCTGACAGAGAACAACACAGTGATATAATTAGGAGAACTGCTAGGACTGGATGAAACAGGCTATCAGGTAACAGGTCAGAGTAAAGGAAGATGAGAAAGGTGTTCGTCTTGCCGTGAGGTGATATAGAGGATGGTTATGATGGTGATGATGATGATGATGATGATCGTGATGGTGGTGGTGGTGGTGGTGGTGATGACGATGATGATGATGATGATAATGATGATGATGATGATGATGATGATGGGCGAACACTGAAATCAATGCACTTTTACTGTGAAATGTTTGCATCTCTCGTACAATGTCTTTTTCCTTTTAACCTCACTTTAGGGCCCGTTCACACATCGCCGAATGAGATGCCGAATGCGCGCCGAACCGTATTCGGCCGGGATTCGGCCAGAATCGGGCCCAAACTCTCCGAATTTGGCCTTTCTGTCTGCTGTCTGTTTGATGTCGCCGACAGTATACTGACGAAATAGAATGCAAACCGAAAGCAAATCGAACGCAAACAGAATGCGCACAGACGCCAACCCGAAACTCCTATTTTGAATATCAACCGTCATTTTTTCGGTGCGACATCGGTACAGCATCGGCGATGCATCGCCGATGCTGTACCGAGGGCATCCCGAGTGCATACCGAACTTCCCACGCCCACCCAGGGGTGTATTTATATGCGCGTACCAAAAAGCCCATCACACTCCCAGTTCCAACAGAGCAACAATGGACATCACAGCAGTCATCCCCAGCGAAGTCAACACGCAAGCCGTGGCCCTGTGGAGCAAAGCACAGACGGACTCTCTGCTCTGCGTCAAGTATCTGACCTACCTGTATCTGAAAGACGAGGAAAAAGACCACATTCCACCTCGGAGGAGGCGCAAGATTCGCCAGAAGAGGTCCTGTTGGTCCCGTGACTGGCTTCAACGATGGAAAGAATTTGGCCAATGGGAGAACCTTCTGCAGGAGCTGATACTGAAGGACAGGACATCATTTTGCAATTTCCTACGCATGGACGAGGACCTCTTCTGTGAACTCCTTGAGAGAATTCGTCCTCGCATCGAGAAGCAGCGTACCTTCTGGTGGGAGCCATTGGAGGCAGGTTTGAGGCTCTCCATCACCCTCAGGTATCTGGCCACCATGGACAACAACCGCAGCCTTTCCTTTGGATTCCGAGTACCTCCCAACTCTATCTCCTGCGTCGTGTACGAGACGTGTGAGGCCATCATTGCGGAGTACATGGACAAGGTGATCGTTTGCCCATCGACAGCCGAGGATTGGAAACAAGTTGCGAAGGGCTTCTCACGAAGGTGGCAGTTTCATCACACCATTGGAGTGATAGACAGCAAGCACATTCGTATGCATGCTCCTAGCAAAAGTGGATCCTACTACTACAAATACAAGGATTTCTTCTCCCTGGTCCTGCTTGCTGTGGTCGACAGTGATTACAAATTCATGTTTGTGGATGTGGGTGCCAATAGGGCAACTTGCGATGTCCCTAGTGGCCATTTTTCGCTTTTGTTTGATGGGACCAGCCTCATCACCTCTCATGCGACCTCTCGGGTCGAAGCAGTAGCAGGTCTATCTGGGGGTGGGACCAGGGGCTCCACCACCTCATTGGGAGTCTGGCTCTCCTGCGACAGGCCGCAATCTTGGAAGTGGGGGTTGGAGTCCTCTGGGAACAGGTCTTCGGATGCTGCCTCCATTCTGCTGTAGATGCTGCAGTGCGGCGGTTCTCCTAGCTCTGGAAAGTGTGACTGGGATGCTTTGGCCTTTTATATATGCCTCAGTGGGCGGTGTTCAAAATTCTGTATACATTCTTGGGACAATTGGTATAATTTTGGTATGTATTCTGTCCATATTCGCCGATTCATCGTCGACATCGTACCGATTTTTAACGGTCATTTTGTTGGCGATGCATCGGCGAATGCATACTGAATGCTTGGAATGCATACCGAAGGATTACCGAATGCGACCCGAGGGGGTCCCGAGGAAGTGAGTTCGGGCAGGTCACACCGAATATTTCATGTTTGATGAAATATTCGGTGACTTGCCCGAACCCATTTCGAACACCCCGAAATGTTCCTGAAGTGAGCCGAATAGCCCAGAATTGACCGCCGAACGTTTCCCGAAACCTATTCGGCATGCATTCGGCTTCTCTTTCGGCGATGTGTGAACGGGGTATTAAGGCCCTCTCCCACTTCGGCGTAAATAGGCACGATGAAGCCACGATGAAAATCGTGGCTGAAGTCGGTGAGGTGTCGACGATTCTGACCAAGAATCGTGGTGTCGGCGTAATACCTGCGACACCAGTACGACAAAACGCCGAAACCTCGGCGGAGTATACGATATAACTGGCGACTAGTAGCCGACATATCGCTGATATGTCGGCGTAATGCAAAAGCATTATTCTAAATTCAAATTTTAACGTTTTTTTTTATGGCGACTCAATGGCGATAAAGGTACAACGGCTGCGTGCTGTCGACGCTGTATCGTCGATGTGTCCTCGAATGCATCGCACGCACCTCGCAGACAAAACGCCGAGGCCATCGCAGGTGCCTCGCCGTCATCGGCGTATTTAAGGCAATTAATCGACGGTTCATCAGCGAAATGTCGGCGATATATAACCGACATTCATAAGATGAAATATTACTGTCGCACAACCTGGTACATATCGTACGGTTTACGTAGGCTATGTCGTAATAACCTCACCGATGCATCGCCGATACATTGCCGACGCTTCGCTGTATGACTGTATGACATCTCAACGTTTTTTTTCACCGCCGATGCCTCGCCGATGTCGGCGATCATACGCGGTTTATACGCAGGATAATCGCCGATGTCGCCAAGGCGTCGCCTTGTTGTTTACGACTAATCTGCGAAATTTTACAAAATCGTGGAGGGCCACGACGTTTTCATGCAGCACGAAAACGTCGTGGTCCCCCACGACAAATTTCCACCTCATGCGACGTATCGGCGCCATGCCACGAATGGACAAGATTTTGATGACAAATACCCACGATTAGGGATTTTTGACACATCGTGACTTTGTCTTCCACACTTTCGCCGAAGTGGGAGAGGGCCTTTAGTCTGATCGTTCGCTATGAAACTGGATGAAATTGGTAAGAAATAGGATGAAACTGGATCAAATGAACGTAAATATTTGGAAATCTAAATAAAATAATTGTTGAACGATACACAGAGCCTTATATCTGCACGAAAAATTTTGCTCCGAGTTGTAGACTTATGAAATTTTACCACTTTACGCATGTGCCTATTTTCAGTGGCTGTTGCTATCATTCCTGCCTGTCTGTCTGTACGGATGTCTGCTTGTCTGCTTGTTTGTCTGTCTATCTGTCTGTCTGTCTGTCTACCTGTCTTTCTGTCTGTCTGTCTTTCTATCTACCTGTATACATGTCTGCTTGCCTGTCTGTCTGTCTGTATACCTGTCTGTTTATCTGCCTGTCTCTGTCTTGCTATATATCTGTCTGTCTGTCTGTCTGTCTCAGACTATATGACTGTTTGCCTGTCTGCCTTTATGCTTATCTGTCTGTCTCAACAATATGCCTGTCTGGCTGTCTCTTTGTCTACCTGTATACATGTCTGCTTGTCTGTTTGACTGTCTGTCTAACTCTGTCTAACTATCTGTCTGTCTGTCTGTCTATC
>NC_137069.1:40278587-40291087 GCF_032717465.1 Coenobita brevimanus
TGAATTTCCATAAGTATCACTCAGTCAACCGCCACGTATTCACCCGATCGGGAGTGTTTTCAGAACATTTTTCACTGTCTCATAAGTGATCGTCCTTGTGCGCGACATTAGCGCTTCTGCTGCGTGATTTGTTATGGGCGTGTTTTGCTCACTTCTAGCTGTTAGCAAGTGCGGCCCGACACTCGTCTCTCTCTCACAATTTGAATTTAGTCAGGATTAGAGTGCTGTGGAAGCAGGTTAGATTGGGCCCAGTGTGGAGTGCCGCCGTTGTCCAGTTCCTGAATTCCCACCTAGTGTGAGCCGGCGAGAGGTGCAGCGTGTGGCAGCGTCCTTCCTCAGCAACGACGCCCAGTCCAATTTGCTTAGCCCACTCTCTGACCAGTATTTTTCTTTCGTTTTTCCTAGGCTTAAGAGTTTAGCTTTTGAGTGAGCAAGTGAGTGTGTTCTCCTTATTTTGAATTCATTTTGAAACATGTAACGTATATTTGTTTCATTGTAATTAATAAATTCACAGTTCTTTTCTCTTGAGCTTAATGTAATGTAAACTCGTGTTTTATTTCTCCACATTAAGCTTATTTCACTTATAGCTCCTAGTTTGCATAAACGTTTTGCATTATTCATAACTGGTACTTAGGCCAGTCCTTTAGTATTAAGCTTAAAATCCGTTGTGCAACCAGGAGTTAATGCACCAGCAAAAACCTGTTTATCATTCACAGCATTAGATATTGATTGTCAGGGGTGGAGTCACTTTCTCCAGAGGCTAACAGTACCAATAAACAGCACGTGTGAGTAATTCGTCTCTGCTGTATACTGTTAAGAAAGTTATAAATTCTCGTCCTTAGAGAATCGGCGAAGTAAGCCGGAATAAAGTAATCATTGCTTGATTTTCACGTCAGTTCTTTGTCCTTGTTCTCAAGTATTATTGAATATTATTCTTTAATATTGCATACTCTCAAAAACCCAGTGAGTGAGGTGAGGTGAGGTTGGGGTATGGGTAGTGATGAGGGGTGGAGGAATGAGGTAGGATGGAGGTGGAGGGGGGGAGTGGGGGGCAGGGAAGGGGTGGGGGAGGGGAGTGGGGAAGGGGTGTTGGTGGGGTTGGGAGGAGAGGGGGGTGGAAGTGGGAGAGGGGATGGGGATGAAGGTGGGAGTGAGGAAGGAGGTGGGGGTGCCGGGGAGAGGGGAGGGAGGAGAGGAGGAAGGTGGAAATGGGAATGAGGTAGTGGTGGGGGTGGGAGTGGAAGTGGAGGTAGGAACCGAGGTGAGAGAGTGAATATGGTGCTAGGAATGAAGGAAACAGGTGGAGCTAGAGGTGGAGAAGGGCGGAGGTTAGGTGGAATTATTAGTGTTTTCCGTATTTCCCCTTGATAACGCTAATGATTTGGCCATCGACGCGTGTGTGGCGCTAATCAGACTAATCATTAACCTACCTGGCTAATTAAGGGAAGGTAATTACATGCATCGATGGGCCGTGCGGCAATCCTTTTATCATATCAAGCTTTATTTTTTTTCGCTTTATTTTTGCTATCTTCAGACGATTTTATTCACCTTAATAAAGACCGATTTAGCTCTTTTTTTCTAATTAATTCCTAAGACGATTTTTTCAGCTTAGAGATAGAGATAGATAGAGAGAGAGAGAAACTAATGTGGGATAATTTTCTGTGTATCATCGATATATGTACGTAAAAAATCGATTAATAACTAAGGTATTTTCTTCCCCCAAATTTTCAATGTTAAAAGAATATATGATTAAAAGAGCATATGATTTTTTTTTAATCAAATAAAAATAAAAACAATTAAGCGAATTTTAGCCAGCAAAGTAATTGGTATTGTGTGTGTGTGTGTGTGTGTGTGTGTGTGTGTGTGTGTGTGTGTGTGTGTGTGTGTGTGTGTGTGTGTGTGTGTGCCGTCGATGAGTCTGAAAAGAACAGGGTGAAACAATGATGCAGAATTTCAGACTAGAACTTAACCCTGCCAGTGGGAGATCTGTGAAATAAATGGTCTGCTTGTGGCACAATTATTTATTTATTTATTTGTTTTTCCTTCCTCCATTTTGTTATCAAAAAACAAAAAATAAATAAAACACACTAAATATTACCAAGCAAGGTTTAGCCAGTGGAAAGTAACCGAGCTCACGCGCGGTCACAATACGCCTGGAACAGTAAAGAAAATTTGAGTAATATTTTTCATCAATAAAGTCCTCCGGCTTTGCTTTGGGAGCTGACCTTTACTCTAAGTGTATTTTTTTTATTTTTTTCCTTGATAAACAATGAGATAAATCAATTCTTATTTAGATGTTTAACTCTGGCCACGCGCGCTCAGGTGGTCCAGGTGAGAATGCCTTTACCTGGTTTCAGTTTGTTCCGGGTAACGCTTGAAGAAAAGAGAACAACAACAAGTGGAGGAGGAAAATGACTGTGCCCGAGAGAGACCTGGCCGTTGTGACAAAATCATTATCATCATCATCATCTACTACTACTACTACTACTACTACTACTACTACTACCACTACTGCTACTACTACTACTACTACTACTACTACTACTACTACCACTACTACTACTACTACTACTACTACTACCACTACTACTACTACTACTACTACTACTACTGCTAATAATAATAATAATAATTCATCATCATCATCATCATCATCATCATCATCACTAATCCTCTTCACATTTCATCCTTCTCTCTTCTCTCCCATTCCTCCCCATCACCTCATTCCTTCATCCCCTCCCCTCTCCCAGTTCCTTCTTCCCTTCCTCTCCCCTCCCTCTCTCCAATCTCTCCCTCCCTCACCCTCCTCTCTTCATCCCCTCATTCTCCTCCCACCCACTTCACTCCCATTCCATTCTGAAACACAGCCAGACCGTCAGAGCTTAGGCAGTTAAGTCTCTCTCTCTCTCTCTCTCTCTCCCCGCCGGCCACTTCACCACTCTCGATCCTCCCCTCCTCCTCCCCCTCAGCCCAGCATCTTTAAACATCTTGCCGAAAAAGCAGAGGCTGGGGATTCTCTCTCTCTCTCTCTCTCTCTCTCTCTCTCTCTCTGCATAAACATTCACGCACACTCTTCACACCTCTGAAAAATAACAAAGGGAGAGACGAGTGGGTAAAAATTTACTACAAAATCCTAGGTCCCTTTAAGTCCCTTTATATTTCCTCCTACTTCTCTCACTCTCTCTCTCTCTCTCTCTCTCTCTCGTTATTATTTGCTGTCTCTTTTCGTCTGTTCGGTTGTCTAATATTCTCTCTCTCTCTCTCTCTCTCTGTTTACCTGCCTGAGTTAGATATCTATTGATCTATCTATCCATCTGTCTACCTACGTGTATATCTGTCTATCTGTGTGTCATTATCTATCTACCTATCTCTCTTTCTACCTGTCTATCTGTCTGGCCATCTTTGTCTACCTACCTATTGCTTATGCTACCTATCTGTCTATCTCTCTATCTATCTCTCTATCTATCTATTAATCTGTCTATCTATTTACATCCTTTGCTTATCTATATGTGTATCTACTGTAAATATCTCTCTTTATATCTATCTATATCTGTCCATATCTCTCTATATCTTTATCTGTATGTAAACATCTCTATAGTTATGTCTACTGTATCTATCTATGACTATCTATCAGCCTATCTATCTATCTAACATTCCGTCTGTCTATCCATCTATGTCTATCAACCTATCTATCTACCGGTATCTAATTTTCCGTCTATCTATCCAGCTATCTGTCTATCAGCCTATCTAACATTCCGTCTATCTATCCGTGTATATTTCTATCTATCAGCCTACCTAACATTACATCTATCTATCCATCTATTTGTCTACCTATCAGCCTATCTATCTATCTATCATACCATCTGTCTATTCATTTATCTATCAACATATCTAACATTCCGTCTATCTATCCATCTATCTAACATTCCGTCTATCTATCCATCTATCTAACATTCCGTCTATCTATCCATCTATCTAACATTCCGTCTATCTATCCATCTATCTAACATTCCATCTATCCATCCATCTATCTGTCTATCTATAATCAGCCTCAGTCCGTCCACAAGACAAAGGCCTCTCTAGTCTTTCTCCACTCCAGCCAATTAACCTGTCCTTTGCCTACCTGTGTGAAATTCTCTCTCCTTGTCTAACACCTTTCTTTACTGGCTTTTTGTAGTTATCTTTATTGAGTTTTGTGGCAGTGCTCTCTCTCTCTCTCTCTCTCTCTCTTTAGGAACAACCCCAGTAAAGCGAGTGTGTTGTGGGGTTGGTGGGGCGGGGTGACATTTTAAAGCCCTTCTATGGTATGGGGTTGGGGGTTGGTGGGGAATGGGGGAGGGGGAGGATGGGGGAAGGAGATAGGATGAGGAGGATGGGGGAGAAGGATATAGTTGGGAGAATGGGGAGGGAGACTGGATGGGGGATAAGAGGGAATAGTATGGAGAAGATGGGGAGAATGGGGGAGATGGAAGGGGGAAAGGATGGGAGTATGGGGAAGATGAGAAGTGGGAAATGGTGGGGAGGATGAGGAGGAGGATTGGATGGGGAAGAAGAGGGAATAGGATGGGGAGGATGGGGAATGATGGGGAGGGAGGGGGAACTGGAGGGGAGGGGATAGGAGGGGGATAAGATGGGGAGGGGGATAGGATGGCGAAGATGGGGGGAGGGAGAAGAGGAATGATGAGAGGATAGGAATGGGGAAAGGGATGGATATGAGGGGAGAGAGAGAGAGAGAGAGAGAGAGAGAGAGAGAGAGGAATATGAGGGGAGAAGAATTTGAAGGTGGGGAGGGATTGAGATAGGAGGAGGGAGAGAAGTTTGGAGGGGGGAGGAAAAGTGGAATGAGAGGGACTACAGAAAAGGAGGAGTTGGAGGAAAGTGGAGGTAGGAGAAGAACAGGAGGAGGAGGAAGAGAGGAGGGAGAGATAGGGGACGAGATAGGAGTGGAGGGATACTGGAGGGAGAGGAGAAAGATTATTGAGGAGGAAGGGAGCAGAATAATCTATATTTATCAGACTAAAAGTAAAACGGGATAATCAGGCTACCTAACAGTAATAATGATGATGATGGTGATGCTAATAATAATAATGATGATGATAATAATAATAATAATAATAATAATAATAATAATAATAATAATAATAATAATGATAAAGCTTTCGGTTATCCACAGATCTAACAGTTCTTACCATAAAAAAAGCAATGCATTGTTTCTACTACTACTACTGTACTACCGTACTACTTAACAACAACAACAACAACAGTAATAGTAGTAGTAGTAATAATAATAATAATTATAATAATAATAATAATAATAATAACAAACCTTAAACTATACAAATTATTTTTCAGAGCTAGAGGTCAGAGATAATCCTTCATTTCATGTTTCTCAGCAATCCTCATTTTTCCTTCCCCTTGCCTCTCTTCTTGTCTCTTCTTCCTCCATCCTACTCCTCTTCTTCCTCCTTCTCTTTCTTCTCCTCCTCCTCTTTCTCCTCCTCCTCCTCATCCTCATCCTCCTCTTTCTCTTTCTCTTCCTCCTCCTCTTCCTCCTCCTCCTCCTCCTCCTCCTCCTTTCCCTCCTATTTCTTTTTTGGTCATTTTCTCATCTTCCCCATATCCTCTTTTCACCTACTCCTCTCCCTCTTCCTTACTTCCCTTTTTCTTCCTCCTCCTCTCCCCTTTCTTCTTCTTCCTCCTCCTCCTCAAGGAAGATAGTATATAAAAAGTAAGTGGATCTCCCTAGAAATTCAGCATTTCATTTATAGAGTAAATTGTCCATTTTTAACAACATCCCTTAACCAGTTGTATATTATTTTTTATTTTCAGTTGTTCACTGAGAGAAGCTAGGTTTTTATTTTGATTTTTTCCCCAACATTCCATTGTTATTTTTTTGTTTTTCCTTTTTCTCCAGTGAATCAGTGTATGGTGTATTACCACAATTCATGGTAAGCTAGATCATGCCATAGCAAGTAGATTCTCTTTTCATTTTACACAGTTCATGGTAAGGTAGGTTGTACCATAGCAAGCAGATTTTCTGTTCTTTTTACACTGGTAAAAGAATTCATGTAGGTTGGATTGTGCCATAGCAGGTAGATTTTCTATTCTTTTTATACTGGTAAAGGAAGATAATATATAAAAAGTAAGTGAATCTCCCTAGAAATTCAATATTTCATATATGGAGTAAATTGACCATTTGTAACAACATCCATTAACCAGTTGTATATTATTTTTTATTTGTGTGGGATTGTGGAAATATTGCTGCAAAATGCCATCTAACCTGAAGGTCTGCCAGGAGTGTATTGGTCGCTTTGCGGCTCAGTATTTTTCGAATTACTTTTCGACGCCTGTGTGCAAACTATGCATCTTGAGAAGAGATCTAGAAAATGGTTTAGCTGAATCGCAGAGAAATTACAGGGAACTCAAGGCAGAGATTGAGACACTGAAAGAGTTTGTAGTGGCAAATGTAGGAGTCAGCAACAGCACTCGTGAAGGAAGAAGAGTACAAACTGAGCTCGTGCAAGCCCCCGCCCATCAGGCAGTTACAGATAATAGTGTATCAGTAACTTCCTCACCCAGCGATTCAGTACGTTCCTCGCAAAGCGAAGTCCCCTTTACTGTGGTAAGAAATGGCGCAAAACCCGGAAAAGATACGAGGAAGCACCTTCCCATAACTACCTATAATCGCTACCAGATCCTTGCCGAAGCGGTTAATGAGACAGAAGAAACAAGGCTTATTGGGGACTCCATTGTACGCAGTCAGCTGGAGGAATTTTGTGGACGCGCCCCCATCAGCAGAAAGAGGTACTGTTTTCCAGGAGGTGGACTATGTGATATCACAGAAGCCTGCGATGAGGTCACAAAAGACGCAAATGATCAAACTCTATACGTTATCCATGTTGGTACAAATGATCTGAAGCGCAATAGATCAGAGGAATTGCTAGCAAAGTATCATGAAATGATCAAACGATTCAAAACTAAGTCCACCAATGTGATAATATCTGGTATACTCCCAAGGATCAAGGCAGAAATAGTTTCTATGATAAGGCCTTCAGCACAAATAACCGGCTCAAATCTCTCTGCACGCAAGAGGGAGTCAACTTTGTCAATCTGTGGGACCAGTTTTATGAGCAACATACTCTATTCCAGAAAGATGGTCTCCATTTGAACTCAGTAGGAGCGGCACGGCTAGGTAGACTTTTACACGATAAAGTCGCCCTCTTCAGATCAAAAAACGCGACACGTCCAGGAACAGTAACCTTAACGTAAATACCCACAAAGTCAGATCACCAACTGTTTGGAACGGAATTAGAGTCTGCTATGTTAATGCACGTAGTCTACGTAACAAGTTTGAGGATTTAGAATCTCTAATTTACCTAGAAAATTATGACATCATTGGCATCACAGAGTCCTGGATTAACACATCTGACCGTGACTTTCTAGTGGAATACTCATTAACAGGATACAATATTTTCAGTTGTGAGCGACCACATCGAGCTGGTGGCGGTGTTTTACTATATGTGAAAACTAGTCTCCATCCCCTTGTGCTATCCAAACCCAGTATTACCAACATAGATGCCAGTTATGTTCAGCTAAGTATTAATTCACACAAAATAAATATATGTCTCATCTATCGTCCTCCAGCACAGTCAACTGAGACAGATGAAAAACTTTATGATCAAATTGCGGAAATTTGTTGTCAAGAGGATAGCGTAATTTTTGGAGACTTTAATCTACCGGTAACAAAGTGGGGTGAACCACTGATGGCACACTCAGGACAAAAGCTTTATACGAATCTTCAAGAAAGCGTCCTTTCCCAACACGTAGAATACCCAACGAGAGGAAACAATATCCTAGACATCATCTTGACTACAAATGATAACCTAGTCAACAACGTTGAAATAGGACCTGAGTTTAGTTCCAGTGATCATTGAACTATACAGTTTAATATTACTACTGAAAAAGTAAAAGAAACGGAGAGCAAGGAAAAGGTCCCAGATTATCGTAGAGCTAATTTCAGCAGGCTCAGAGCGCTACTTGCAACTGCAGATTGGAATCAAATGTCTGAAACCGATGACATAAACCAAGCATGGGAAATATTCACCAAAAAATTTAATGAAGTGGTAAAGTCATGTGTGCCACTACGTAACAGACGTCCAGCTGGAAATAGTAAACCAAAGTGGTGGTCCAGTGAAATAAAAAGTAACTTAATAGCCAAAAAACGGGCATACCAAAAATATAAAGCTACACAAAATAATGATGATAAATTACAGTACGATAATCTACGCCGCATATCGAAAAGACTTATTAAACAAAGCAAAAGAGCACTGGAGATCCACATTGCTAATACGTGCAAATCAAATCCTAAAGAATTTTACAGTTACATTAGAAAGAAAAAGGTTATGACTACATCAATAGGTCCTCCAGAAACAAACAATGGCAGACACACTGAAAATGAGGTCGAAATGGCAAACATTCTTAACGATTACTTTGCGTCTGTTTTTACAGTAGAAAACACCACCAGAAACCTACTGTTACCCACAAACCAAGCAAATAGCACAGTCCTTAGTAACTATGCTATCCATAATAAAGATATCCTTTCAGCCATAAATAGTACGAACATAAACAAAACCGCTGGCCCCGATAAAATATCACCGAGAATTCTCAAAGAAGCAAAACATGAGTTACTGCTGCCACTCTCTGTCTTATTCAACAAATCATTAAGTACTGGGAAAGTTCCACGCGAATGGAAACTAGCAAATATAACACCAATTTTCAAAAAAGGAAATGAGTCGCACCCAGGAAATTACAGACCAATCAGCTTAACATCAGTAGTGTGCAAGTTAATGGAAAAAATCATAAGAGATGAAATAGTTAATTATCTAGAAGAAAATAATATAATTAAAGACTCGCAGCATGGATTCAGACATCGTCGTTCATGCTTAACTAACTTACTGGACTTCTTCCATGATGTTTACAAATCATACGATGATCCAAGAGCAGTAGATATAATTTACCTCGACTTTCAGATAGCATTTGACACTGTCCCTCACAAGCGTCTCATGAGAAAAATAGAAGCACATGGAATAAAAGGAAAGCCGCAAAAATGGTTATAAGACTGGCTGTCAGACCGAAAACAGCGAGTTGTGATAAATGGAAAGGAATCCAAATGGCATAATGTGATCAGCGGCGTTCCCCAAGGCTCAGTACTTGGACCGATACTTTATATTATCTATATAAATGACATTGATGAGAGTCTAAATTGTAAAGTATCCAATTTTGCAGATGATACTAAAATAACCAGTAAAGTCACTTCAAAATTACAGTGGCAGCAGTTACAAAATGACCTTAATACTTTAGCAAGTTGGGCAGAAAAATGGCAAATGAAATTCAACACAGAAAAATGTAAAGTACTTCATATTGGAAGTAACAATATCCATGCAAATTACAAAATGAACAATATTCAGTTATCAAGTACAGACAATGAAAAGGATCTTGGTGTGATAATATCAAATGACCTAAAACCAAGCAAGCAGTGTACCGATGCGGTTAAAATTGCAAACAAGCTAGTGGGTTTTATTGGAAGAACTTTCGAGTTTAAATTGGAAAAAGTCATACTTGCCTTGTACAACTGGCTAGTGCGCCCACATCTTGGGTATTGTGTGCAATTCTGGTCTCCGTACTACAGAAAGGACATTGAAAAATTAGAGAAAATTCAGCGAAGAATCACAAAAATGATACCACGACTTAGAAACAAACCATATGAGGAATGCCTTGAAGAACTGAAATTATTTAGCCTAACGAAGCGCAGATTAAGAGGAGACCCTATTGAAGTTTTCAAAATCATGAAGGGATATGACAACTTAGACATGAATAAATATTTTGATATAGACCGGTCGAGTCAAACCAGAAGTAATGGCTGCAAAATCATGGGAAAGCGATTCCAATCCCACAAAGCAAAATACCTCTTCTTTAACAGAGTTGTAAATATCTGGAACAGATTACCCTCAGATACCGAGAACAGTATCTCAATTGAGACATTCAAAAACAAATTAGACAAGTATTTGCACGAAAATCCTCAGCTGACTCTTTTTCTGTCCAAATAACTTGCTCTATAGGTAACGGTACATGTAAGTTCATGCCCCTTTAGCCTACAAGACACCCCATAAACAATGTACCCGTACATAGTGTTGCGTCACGATATTATACATTTTCAATTTATTCAGTGCAAACAAAGCAATATAAGCACAGATTAGGATCTGCACAGATAACCCTGAGTTAACGGTCACTACTCTTACTTTCGACCTGTGATGGGCTGTGGATCACTGAGGGTCCATGTTAGTCAAGTGACCACCATCGGGATTTTTTTAATGTACCAGGGGTCACTGCTTCAGGATGAAACTTGTGTACTTGTCCCATATGGGAGAGTTCCCTGTCTCAGTGGAGTGAACGGAGCTAGAGCCTGATTGACTGCTGCCTACCTTAAAAGCGCCAGGCAAGGCTGCCGCACCACCCGTAAACATCCACACTGTGCAGTCCCCTCGTGTCTACAGGACACCCCGTAAACTTAACATAGCGTCACGTCACGTCATTATACGTTTTTCGAATTACCCAAAGCAAATGAGGTAATATACAGTAAGCACAGATTAGGATCTGCACAGATAACCCTGAGTTAACGGTCACTACTTTTACTTTCGACCTGTGATGGGATGTGGATCACTGAGGGTCCCTGTTAGTCAAGTGACCACTATTGGGATTTTTTTTAATGTACCAGGGGTCACTGCTTTAGGATGAAACTTGTGTACTGTCCCACATGGGAGAGTTCCTTGTCTTAGTGGAGTGAACGGAGCTAGGGCCTGATTGACTGCTGCCTACCTAAAAAGCGCCAGGGAAGGTTGCCACACCACCCCTAAACATCCACTCTGTGCATTGCACATCCACACTGTGCACTGTGTAGTCCCCTTTTATCTAAGACACCCGTCCTGTATACTTTTCAATCTCCCCAATGCAAAGAAAGCAATATAAGCACAGACTAGGATCTGCACAGATAACCCTGAGTTAACGGTCACTACTCTTACTTTCGACCTGTGATGGGCTGTGGATCACTGAGGGTCCCTGTTAGTCAAGTGACCACCATCGGGATTTTTTTTAATGTACCAAGGGTCACTGCTTCAGGATGAAACTTGTGTACTTGTCCCACATGGGAGAGTTCCTTGTCTCAGTGGAGCAAATGGAGCTAGAGCCTGACTGACTGCTGCCTACCTTAAAAGCGCCAGGCAAGGCTGCTGCACCACCCCTAAACATCCACACTGTGCAGTGTGTAGCTTCCACGTTATGTCCACAGACTTCCCATTAACTCAATGTACCGGTTTATAATGTCATGCCGTAACTATTATTTTATTTGTTTACGTTCTCTTTCAGGTTACTCTATCGGGTAGCTTATAGATAAAGTATTATAGAATGTGACTTTTCCTTTCCAGTGTTTCCTATAAAATTTCCATATCAGTTTTTCCATGCTGCATGATGGTTTTTCTCACTTTTTCCTGGAGGGTTTGGTGGTGGGGGGAGCCTTCTTGCTTTACTATCCTTATCCTTCAGCATGTAGAGTTAGATCTTGTAGTCATAGTTTTCTCTAACAAGCAGCCTCGAAAGGACCATAAGGTCTGTTGCTGTTTGCTTTCCTGTGTGTAATCCTGTGTGTAATCCTCCTTTTCCTTCTTTCCCCTTCTCTTCCTTCTTCCCTCTTCTCCTTTCCTTCCTCCCCCTGCTCCTTTCTTCCTTCTCCTCTTCCTGCCTCCTCCTCTTCCTTTACTGGTACCTCATCTCCGTTTTTCCCCTCCCTCAATGCTTCCTATTACATTACCTTTCCCCTTTGAATCAAATTTTCCCACCTGTCCCACACCCGTACACTTCCTCTATCCCACTCCAAATTAGTTTTCCCCTCGTCTCCCCGCTTTATCAGCTTCTCTCTCTCTCTCTCTCTCTCTCTCTCTCTCGCTACACGTCTACCCTGTTACTCCCTGTCTGACTACCTGCTTCTCTCTCTCTCTCTCTCTCTCTCTCTCTCTCTCGCTACACGTCTACCCTGTTACTCCCTGTCTGACTACCTGCTTCTCTCTCTCTCTCTCTCTCTCTCTCTCTCTCTTTCTCCCCCAGTTTCTGTCTATCTGTTGATTTTTCTCTCTTTTTGTGTCTATCTGTTACTATTTGTCTATCTATATGTCTGTTTCGGTCCGTCTGCTTGTTTTGATCTCTCTCCCTCTGTTTCTCTCACTCTCTCTCTCTCTCTCTCTCTCTCTCTCTCTCTCTCTCTCTCTTTCTCTGTCTCTGAATATCCGTCTGTCTACTGTTGATCGCTTTGTGTTTGTGTTTATGCTTGTCTGTCTGTCTGTCTGTCTGTCTGTCTGTCTGTCTGTCTGTCTGTCTCTCTCTCTCTCTCTCTCTCTCTCTCTCTCTCTCTCTCTCTCCTTGCTATAAGTATTCCGTGATGTGTTTTCTCC
>NC_137069.1:40301087-40328587 GCF_032717465.1 Coenobita brevimanus
GATAATTTAATCGTTTGAGGAGTGGAATGAATACAATTTTGGATTCATGGGTAGCAACTGATGGTGATTAATTTATTCCTTCACGTGGTGGCACAACCACTACCAGTCGGGTCTGATGCCTTGTGACACAAACGTCTTTCAACCTCCACCTTATCCAACAAAATAAGGGCTGTAGACGACTTAGGGGAAGTTTGAGCCTGCGCGTAGAGATAACCCTGAAGCAATAACAACAGAAACAACAACAACAACAACAACAACGACAAAAACAACAACAACAACGACGACAACAGCAACAACAACAACGACGACGACAACAACAAAAACAACAACAACGACGACGACGAAAACAACAAAAACAACAACAACAACAAGAACGAAAACAATAATAACGACAAATGAAGCCGTTCCTGTCCATTCCTTCACACATATGGGCCGTTCCTGTCCATTCCTTCACACATATGGGCCGTTCCTGTCCATTCCTTCACACATATGGGCCGTTCCTGTCCATTCCTTCACACATATGGGCCGTTCCTGTCCATTCCTTCACACATATGGGCCGTTCCTGTCCATTCCTTCACACATATGGGCCGTTCCTGTCCATTCCTTCACACATATGGGCCGTTTCCTGTCCATTCCTTCACACATATGGGCCGTTCCTGTCCATTCCTTCACACATATGGGCCGTTCCTGTCCATTCCTTCACACATATGGGCCGTTCCTGTCCATTCCTTCACACATATGGGCCGTTCCTGTCCATTCCTTCACACATATGGGCCGTTCCTGTCCATTCCTTCACACATATGGGCCGTTCCTGTCCATTCCTTCACACATATGGGCCGTTCCTGTCCATTCCTTCACACATATGGGCCGTTCCTGTCCATTCCTTCACACATATGGACCGTTCCTGTCCATTCCTTCACACATATGGGCCGTTCCTGTCCATTCCCGCACACATATGGGCCGTTCCTGTCCATTCCTTCACACATATGGGCCGTTCCTGTCCATTCCTTCACACATATGGGCCGTTCCTGTCCATTCCTTCACACATATGGGCCGTTCCTGTCCATTCCTTCACACATATGGGCCGTTCCTGTCCATTCCTTCACACATATGGGCCGTTCCTGTCCATTCCTTCACACATATGGGCCGTTCCTGTCCATTCCCGCACACATATGGGCCGTTCCTGTCCATTCCTGCACACATATGGGCCGTTCCTGTCCATTCCTTCACACATATGGGCCGTTCCTGTCCATTCCCGCACACATATGGGCCGTTCCTGTCCATTCCTTCACACATATGGGCCGTTCCTGTCCATTCCTGCACACATATGGGCCGTTCCTGTCCATTCCTTCACACATATAGGCCGTTCCTGTCCATTCCTGCATACATATGGGCCGTTCCTGACCATTCCTTCACACATATAGGGCCGTTCCTGTCCATTCCTGCACACATATAGGGCCGTTCCTGACCATTCCTGCACACATAATGTATAGGGCCGTTCCTGTCCATTCCTGCACACATATAGGGCCGTTTCTGTCCATTCCTTCACACATATAGGGCCGTTTCTGTCCATTCCTCCACAAATACTGTATAGGGCCGTTCCTGTCCATTCCTGCACAAATACTGTATAGGGCCGTTCCTGTCCATTCCTTCACACATATAGGGCCGTTCCTGTCCATTCCTTCACACATATAGGGCCGTTCCTGTCCATTCCCGCACACACATATAGGGCCGTTCCTGTCCATTCCCGCACACACATATAGGGGCGTTCCTGTCCATTCCTTCACACATATAGGGCCGTTCCTGTCCATTCCTTCACACATATGGGCCGTTTCTGTCCATTCCTGCACACATATAGGGCCGTTCCTGTCCATTCTTGCACACATATAGGGCCGTTCCTGTCCATTCCTGCACACATATAGGGCCGTTCCTGTCCATTCCAGCACACACATAGGGCCGTTCCTGTCCATTCCTGCTCACATAGGGCCCTTCATGTCCATTCCTGCACATATGTAGGGCCGTTCCTGTCCATTCCTTCACAAAAAGAGGGCCGTTCCTGTCCATTCCTTCACACATATAGGGCCGTTCCTGTCCATTCCTTCACACATATGGGCCGTTTCTGTCCATTCCTGCACACATATAGGGCCGTTCCTGTCCATTCTTGCACACATATAGGGCCGTTCCTGTCCATTCCTGCACACATATAGGGCCGTTCCTGTCCATTCCAGCACACACATAGGGCCGTTCCTGTCCATTCCTGCTCACATAGGGCCCTTCATGTCCATTCCTGCACATATGTAGGGCCGTTCCTGTCCATTCCTTCACAAAAAGAGGGCCGTTCCTGTCCATTCCTGCACTCATATAGGGCCGTTCCTGTCCATTCCTGCACACATATAGGGCCGTTCCTATCCATTGCTGCACACATGTAGGGCCGTTCCTGTCCATTCCTGCACACATATAGGGCCTTTCCCTTCCGTTTCTGCACACATATAGGGCCGTTCCTGTCCATTCCTGCACACGTGTAGGCCCGTTCCTGTCCATTCTTGCGTACATGTAGGGCCGTTCCTGTCCATTCCTGCACACATGTAGGGCCGTTCCTGTCCATTCCTGCGCACATATACAGTAGGGCCGTTCCTGTCCATTCCTGCACACATGTAGGGCCGTTCCTGTCCATTCCATCATATATAGGGCCGTTCCTGTCCATTCCATCATACATAGGGCCGTTTCTGTCCATTCTATCATGTATAGGGCCGTTCCTGTCCATTCCATCATATATAGGGCCGTTCCAGTCCATTCTATCATGTATAGGGCCGTTCCTGTTCATTCCATCATATACAGGGCCGTTCCTGTCCATTTCATCATATATAGGACCTTTCCTGTCCATTCCAGCATATATAGGGCCGTTCCTGTCCATTTCATCATATATAGGGCCGTTTCTGTCCATTCCATCATACATAGGGCCGTTCCTGTCAATTTCATCATATATAGGGCCGTTTCTGTCCATTCCATCATACATAGGGCCGTTCCTGCCCATTCCATCATATATAGGGCCGTTCCTGTCCATTCCTTCACATAAATAGGGCCGTTCCTATTCATTCCTGCACATATATAGGGCCGTTCCTGTCCATTCTTGCACACGTAAAGGGCCGTTCCTGTCCATTCCATCATATATAGGGCAGTTCCTGTCCATTCTTGCACACGTAAAGGGCCGTTCCTGTCCATTCCATCATATATAGGGCAGTTCCTGTCCATTCCTGCACACATGTAGGACCGTTCCTGTCCATTCTATCATATATAGGGCCGTTCCTGTCTATTCCATCACATATAGGGCCGTTCCTGTCTATTCCATCATATATAGGGCCGTTCCTGTCCACTCCAGCACATATGGGGCCGTTCCTGTCCATTCCTTCACATTATACTCTCATTCCAGTCTCCTTCCACTCTCCCGTCCATTCCCAAACAAGCTCCATTTTTTTTTTCTTTTTTTTTTTCAGCTCAATCCCAGGCACCAGTTTGTCAATCCCTTCCGTCCTTTCAATGCATTCCTGCCAATCCCTGTTTTCTTTTATTTGAATAAAAAACAAATTGTTGGAAATATCTAAAGAATATATATATATCCTACAGGCACCTCATTGCTCCCGACATTCTTCTTCTTCTTCTTCTTGACATTATTATAATTATTATTATTATTATTATTATTATTATTATCACTTGCTTAAAGGCTACCTTCAGCTGCCTCCGCTCGATGTCGTCACTTCCTATCTTCAGAAATGGGTCATAACTCTGGAACGGGTGGCCCGATTGGTCTAGATGTAGTTTTATTCGTCAAGTTAGAGCATTTTAAGGTACATTACCCTAAAAAAAATTTGCGCTCTATGCGCCGTTTTTCCTGTATTACGGTAACAAACCAACAAACATACAGAATTCGGATCATTATAATATGCATTATTATTATTGTTATCCATCCATCTATCATCCAATCCTACGTTGTCCCATAAGAAGAGTAAGAGCCCCGGGCTAGGCAAGTTGGTCCAGACATTTAAGATGAGAGTGACCAGCCGCACTTATCCCTGAGTGGCATTATGTGAGCAATAAACCCCAACCGCCCTTTGGATATAAACCTTCACCAGCTCAATCGGATTGGAGCGCTGCAATTACCCGCTTAACCACCAGGCGTCATAATTTGTTTTTATGGTTACCACCCAGCGTAGTAAATGGTTTCCTGGTGAACAGGAAACCATCTGGCTTGTCACTTAGAGTACAGTCACCCATAGGCAGAAGGAACAGGAAAGAATGAAGGAAAGAAAGACAAAAGAGGGAGTGTAAAGTCACCCGTAGGCAGAAGGTCGAGGAAAGCATGAAGTAAAGAAAGACAGAAGAGGAAGGAAGGAAAAGAGGGAGGAGAGGAAAGGGCAGACACCTAAGAGCAGCACTACATCCAGTGAGTGGATGATGAGCCCCCCACCTACCACTCTATTATTGTTATTATTATTATTATTGTTATTATTATTATTATTATTAGCATTAGCATTAACATTAGCATTATTATTATTGTTATTATTATTATTATTATTATTATTGTTATTATTATTATTTTTATTGTTATGCTTATAATAATAATAATTATTATTATTATTATTATTATTCATTATTATCATTATCACTACTATTATAGTTGGCATTAATATTATTATTATTATTACTATCAGCATTTTATATGAATATATATATCTATATATCTATCTATCTATCTATCTATCTATCTATATATATATATATATATATATATATATATATATATATATATATATAAACATAAACATATATATATATACATATATCTATCTATCTATTGCCAGACGCCTCAATCCCGTTTGGGGTGGCCACAAACAAATCGCCTCCAAGTCGCCCTGTCCCCGGCCATTTCACTCCCCTGCTCCCAGCTCACACCCCCCTCTCATATACCTCTCCACCCCATCCCTCCATCTCATCCTCGGCCTCCCCCTCCCTCTTATCCCCTCCACCTCACTCACATACACTCTCTTCGTCAGTCTTTCACCCTCCATCCTCTCCAAATGGCCAAACCACCTCAGTGTGTTCCTCATAACGCTTCCTATCACATCCACCTCAACACCACAACGCTCCTTTATATCCTCATTCGTCAGCCTGTCTCTCCATGTGACTCCCAGGCTCCTCTTAAATAACTCATTTCCACTGCTCTCACTCTTGACTTGTGTCCTTCCAACAATGTCCAAGCTTCACTTCCGTACGTTAGAGTTGGTATCACAATACTGTCATGTAGTAACTTTTTCACTTCCATGCTCACTTCCCTGTTTCTTATCACTGCTTTCAAGAAACCAGCAACCTTTCTTCCCTGCTGTACCCTTTCAAGCAGTTCACACTCCAAACCTCCATCCTTACTCATCACACTACCCAAGTACTTAAACGTACTCACATTTTCCAATTCCTCACCATCCAACCTCGCTGTACATTCACTGACTTCACCTCTCTCAAAGACCATCACTTTACTCTTCCCTACATTCACCTTTAGATTCCGTTTCTTACACACTCTCTCAAACTCATCCACCAAGCCTTGCAGCTCCCCTTCGTCTTCACTCAACAACACAGTATCATCTGCAAACAACAGTACAGGGAGTTTCCAAACACTATCCTCTCTCACCATGGCCACTCCAACATCCACTACCCTACCTTGTACCTCTTTTATTACCCCATCCATGTACAGATTGAACAACCATGGAGACATGACACATCCCTGTTTCAACCCAACCTTCAAAGAGAAAAATTCACTTAGTTCACCATCCACACGCACTGCAGCCTTCGCACCATCATACATACTCTTCACAGCATTCAACAACTTTCCATCTACTCCATATATTCTTAACACTTTCCACAGTCCTTGTCTATCCACCCTGTCATATGCTTTCTCCAAATCCATGAAAGCCGCATACAACTTCTTTCCCTTCTCTAGAAACTTTTCCACTAAAGATCTGAGAATGAATATCTGATCTACACAACCTCTTCCCTTCCTAAAGCCTCCCTGTTCTTCTCCAACTAATTTCTCTGTTCTTTCTCTAACTCTGTCAATAAGTATCCTACCATACACTTTTCCTATTATACTAAGAAGACAAATGCCCCTGTGATTACCACACACTTCTTTTTCTCCTTTTCCTTTGTACAAGGGAATAATTATACCTGACTTCCAATCCTCCGGGACTCTACCTTCCTCCCAGGCCAATCTGCACATCTTGCACATCCATTCTACTACTATCTCTCCCCCATGCTTCAGCATTTCACCACACACTCCATCAATTCCTGGGGCTTTCCCTGATTTAACTTTCTTCATTGCTTCCACAACTTCTATCCTACTGATTTCTTCCTGTCTTCTCACCTCCCTCCTTCTCCCAGCCATTCCCCAGCCACTTATACTCGCATTACTTCCATCCTCTACGTTCAACAATTCCTTAAAGTGTTCTCTCCATCTGCTCACTTTTTCTCCCTTCTCCACTAGTAATCTACCATTTTTATCTTTCACTCCCCTGCTAACTTCACTTCCACCTTGTCTTACTCTTTTCACCTCTCTCCAGAACATTTTCTTACAGTCTCTCCACTTTACATTCAAATTTCTTCCAAATTCCTCATCCACTCTCTTCTTACTCTCTCTTACTAATCTTTTCACCTCTCTCTTTCTTTCTACATATAACTCTCTCTTCCGCCTCTCAACCTCTTCCACGCCCCTATTTCTCATCCATTCATTGTATGCTTTCTTCTTTTGTGCCACAGCCTGTTTCACCTCTTCAGTCCACCACGCTGTTCCTTGCACCCCCCCTCCGTCTTCTCTTCCTTCCACACACCACATCACATGCTACACATATTTCTTCTGTAAATATTCTACACATACCTTCCACGTCTCCCATCTGCTCCAATTCATATTTGCCCAACCGTTCCTCCACTTCTCTCTTATACTCTGCCTTTTTCTCATCCTCTTGTAACCTTTCCACTCTCCTTGCAACTACTCCTTCCTCTCGTCTTTCCCTTCTTCTATTCCTCCAACTTACTTGAACTTTAATTCTGGCCATCACCAAGTAGTGGTCAGAAAGTCCACTCCCCCAACCTCTATACACTCTTGCATCCATTACAGATCTTCGCATCCTTTCATCCACACACACATAATCAATCATTGCCTTCCTTTCATTCAGTTCACCACCCACCCTTCTCATCACTCGCCATGTATACCTGTGGATCATTTTATGCCTGAAGAGGGTATTGGCTATCACCAACCCCCTCCCAGCACAAATGTCCACTAACGCACTCCCATTCTCATCTATCTCAGCAGGCACACCCCACTCCCCCAACTATTCCATCCACCTTCACATTACCAACTTTACCATTCATATCACCAATCAAAAATATATATATATATATATATATATATATATATATATATATATATATATATATATATATATATTGTTACATAGCCTATGATTTCATCATCCTTTGTGTAATTTTAACGCACAGTATGCTGCATGTTTGATCACGAGCGTGTTCTGCCTCAGTCCCCCCCCTTCTACCGTTATAGTAGAGTAAGTCGTCATTTCTGGAGTTCAGAGCAGGATTGTCAACTCTTTGTCCCCATGGCTTCATTTGCGCGTCCTTCTTACAAGTTGTATCAAGCTCTGCCGGCCCCTATATAATGAGCTCAGTCTCTGCATCATGGCCACTTAGATCTGCTCCTCATTTTGTTCACATCTCTGTCCTCCCCTGTAGTTATTATTATTGTGAGTGCTCAAGAAATCTCCAAACATCTAGCAGCTGTGTGTAATTTGAGTATAACTGTTGTTGCATTTTTTCTTGTACTGTGTAGCATAAGGTTAATTCTTAGGCCTGGTAAGGTTTTTGTAATTTATGTAAAGGTTCTTATTCAGTCATTTTTAATATTATTTTGTATCTGTAATAATTTATCTTGCATTAACTGAGCATTACCCGGTGTATTTTCGTTTTATCAGGGCTGACTTAGATAAATTTACTCTTGCTAATTTCGTGTTAATAGAGGCTATTGCAGTTAACCATATATTTAACCTGTTTATTTGCCATTACATTATCCTTATGAGTCCTGAATGTTTTGTTGTTAGTTTGAGCATTAAACTTTAACTTGTAATTTTACCTAACTCTTTTGTTTTGAACCTGGAACTTTACGGGACAGTAGTGATTTTTAGCATTCTCACTTAAAGTGTACATTATCTTTCTCTGTTCCGTAACATAAATTTGGCGACCTCTCATCAGGATATTCAGGATATTATCATAAGGATATTGCTTGATATTTTGTGACTTACTTATTCATGATGTCTACTATTACTACACTTGATGAAGCCAAAGATTTTTTGTCAAATGTGCAAACAGTGTGTGATGTAGAAAACAGAACAAAGAATGAACTTAAGCTTGTTGCTCAACAATTGGGAATTGCTGTTCGCTCTCATCATTCTAAAGATCAAATTGTTGACATGATTAATGAAAGCTTGTTTAATGTAACTCCTCCAAATGAGCAAACGCAGATTGAATTAGCTAAGTTACAGCTAGCCCTGCAGGAGGCTCGTGTGAAGGAAGCTGAATTTCAAGCACAGGCTAAGGAGGCTGAATTTCAGGCAAAAGCTAAGGAGGCTGAGGCACAAGTTGAAATTGCTAGGATTCAGGCAGACCATGAGTATCGCATGAAACAAGGTGGAACTGGATCATCTAGCTCTAATGATTTTGATGTGGCTAAAAATCTTAAACTTGTCCCTCCTTTTAATGAATCTGATTTAACAAAGTATTTTCAGTTGTTTGAGAGGGTAGCTACAGGTTTTAATTGGCCCAAGGAGTATTGGCCAGTACTCCTTCAAACTGTTCTCACCGGTAAAGCTCAAGTAACTTATGTATCTTTGCCTCAGGATCAGTCTGATAATTATGATGTAGTTAAGAGCTTGATTCTTAAGGCCTATGAGCTTGTACCTGAAGCTTAGAGTAAAATTTAGGACAACTTACAAGCAAGATAAGCAATCCCATGTTGAGTATGCAAAAATCAAAGAAGATTTGTTAGAGCAGTGGTTAAATTCTAAGAATGTGGGTTCTGATTTTGACAAATTTAAGCAGATGATTTTGCTGGAGGACTTCAAAAGGTGTATTAATACAGATGTAAGCCTATATCTTGATGAGAAAAGAATAGATAATTTGTCTGATGCTGCAGTTTTAGCTGATGAGTATGTTCTCACTCACAAGAGATATTCTAGAGAAAAAGGGAAAGCTGAGAGTAAGTACGTTGCCTCTACTCAGAGTACAGGTAACAGGAAAGAGAATAAAGATGATGTTTCTCAGGAAGTAAATACCAGCTTCACCTCTAGATTTCAGAAAAGTAAATGTACTTATTGTAGTAAGCTTGGTCATACTACGGAGAGATGTTTCAGGAGACAGCGTGATGTGAACAAAAAGGAGTCTTTAAATATTCAGTCAATTGGTCTAGTGTCCACTCTTGAGAGTTCCCAGGATTCTTTAACTGAGTTAACTGAACCTGCTTTGAGGGGTAACTTAAATTCTCATGATGGAGCTCCTCTTTTGAGCAGTAACGTGGGTGACACTCTCAAGAGTTCATGTGCTAATTTCCTGTCTGATGGTTTTGTCAGTCCTCTGGACAGTAATGACAGGATATCAGTTCAAATATATCGTGATACAGGTGCTTGCCAATCCCTTATGCTGACCAGTGTTCTTGGCTCTAATGTTAATTCCTCCGATGAAACTGTAATCTTACAAGGTGTAGGGAATAATTACTTCTCTATCCCTCTGTGCAGAGTGAATTTAGAGTCTGGTTTTGTTAATGGTTCTGTTATGGTTGGGTTGGTTGAGACACTCCCAATGTCAGGTGTAACTTTCTTACTTGGAAATGATATTGGTGGAAGTCAAGTGTGTCCAGCTCCTCAGTTGTCTAGTGGGCCAGTGGCTGCGGCCCAGGATTGTGATGTCCCTGATGTGTTCCCTGCATGTGCTGTCACTAGGGCTAAGGCTAAAGTTACTGGTGATTTAGAGGATAATGATGATGATGATGTTATCCTAGCTGACACTTTTCTTGCTAATTTGGACCACTCACCAGATGAGGCAGTACCCCGTAGTGTTGATAATTTGTCTCATCAAGAGTTGGTTGAGTTGCAGGTTGCTGACCCTGAGTTGAAAGGTCTAGCTAACTCTGCTTACAGTGAAGAAGAGTCAGCCGGTGCTTCTACTTGTTATTATGTAAAGTCAGGAGTACTTATGAGGAAGTGGAGACCCCCAACAGCATCAGCCGACTGTGAATGGGAGGTTGTACATCAAGTTGTCATCCCTCGTGTTTGTAGGCAGGATATCATTAGAGTGGCTCATGATTCCAGTTTGGCAGGACACCTTGGAGTGAGGGAAGACTGTGGCACTGCATTTTGAAACACTTCTACTGGCCAGGTATCTTCAGGGATGTTTCCTGGTATTGTAAGCCTTGTCACACCTGTCAAGTTGTGGGGAAGTGTAATCAGACCGAAAAGGTTGCACCTCTAGTTCCCATTCCTCCTTTTGAGGCGTCTTTCACCCGTGTGTTGGTGGATATTGTGGGCCCTCTTCCTAAGACTTCTTCAGGATTTTCTTATGTGTTGACCCTGATTGATATGGCTACTCGTTATCCTGAAGCCATTCCACTTAGAAACATCTCAGCAAAGAACGTGGTTAAGGAAATGCTAGGGTTCTTCACAAAGTTTGGTCTGCCCAAGGAGGTACAGTCAGACCGGGGAAGTAATTTCATGTCAAACGTTTTCAAGCAGTCTCTGAAAGAGTTGGGCATGACCCAGATCACGTCTTCAGCTTACCATCCCCAGACCCAAGGAGCGTTGGAGAGATATCATCAAACACTCAAATCGATGCTCAAGAAATACTGTTTGGAACATCAGAAAGACTGGGATAAAGGTCTTCCATTCGTTGTGTTTGCTGCAAGAGAATCTCCAAATGAATCACTGGGCTTCTCACCTTTTGAACTACTGTTTGGCCATGAAGTAAGAGGACCCCTTAAGTTACTCAAGATATGCTGGCTGTCGGAGGAAGATGACGTCAACCTGCTGGAGTATGTGATGAAGTTCAAAGAACGGCTGTCCACTGCTTTACAGTTGGTGAGAGAGAATTTAGGAGCTGCTCAGGAGAAGATGAAGACTTGGTATGATAAGAAGTCCAGGTTACGCCACTTTCAGCCAGGAGATCAGGTTTTGATTCTGCTACCAGTTCATGGGCAACCTCTTCAAGCCAATAGTGGTCCTTATTTCGTGGAGAAGAAACTCAGTGATGTCAACTATGTCATCGCCACACCAGATCATAGAAAGAACAAGCAACTATGTCACATCAACATGCTAAAGTTATATCACAGGCGGGACGAAAATAATCCAGTCTGCACTGTAGCTGTTCCACCCGAGTCTGCAAGTGAAGCTCTCCCATAAAGTATGAGCCTGAGTGATAGTTTGGGGAAGAATCCTGATATCATGAATGATCTCCAGACTAAGCTTTCTCATCTACCTCCCGAGGAAAGGCAGGAGTTTTCGGCATTACTGCAGGAGTACCCGCAAGTGTTCCGTGCCACTCCAGGAAGAACCACTGTGTTGATGCATGAGGTCGATGTTGGAGACGCAAAGCCAATTAAATTGCCTCCTTACCGTGTGAACCCAGTGAAAGTTCCTCTCATCCAGAAGGAGCTTGGCTACCTGTTGGACCACAAGATGATTGAGCCCTGTCAGAGCGAGTGGAGTTCTCCTGTCACTCTAGTCCCTTAGGCAGGTGGGTCACAGCGGCTTTGCATCGACTACAGACGTGTTAATCAGATAACCAAAACAGACACTTACCCTCTCCCTCGCGTGGAAGATTGCATAGACAAGATCGGAAAGGCTAGGTACATAAGTAAGTTTGATTTGTTAAAGGGATACTGGGAAGTATCTATGACTGAACGTGCTAGGGAGATCTCATGTTTTGTAACACTAGGAAAGACTTTTGCATGTTCTGTAATGCCATATACAGATTGTTTTAGAGTAATAAGAAATTTCCTTTGTAAATTTCTTTTTTCTTTGTGGGGAGGTGTTACATAGCCTATGATTTCATCATCCTTTGTGTAATTTTAACGCACAGTATGCTGCATGTTTGATCACGAGCGTGTTCTGCCTCAGTCCCCCCCCTTCTACCGTTATAGTAGAGTAAGTCGTCATTTCTGGAGTTCAGAGCAGGATTGTCAACTCTTTGTCCCCATGGCTTCATTTGCGCGTCCTTCTTACAAGTTGTATCAAGCTCTGCCGGCCCCTATATAATGAGCTCAGTCTCTGCATCATGGCCACTTAGATCTGCTCCTCTTTTTGTTCACATCTCTGTCCTCCCCTGTAGTTATTATTATTGTGAGTGCTCAAGAAATCTCAGAACATCTAGCAGCTGTGTGTAATTTGAGTATAACTGTTGTTGCATTTTTTCTTGTACTGTGTAGCATAAGGTTAATTCTTAGGCCTGGTAAGGTTTTTGTAATTTATGTAAAGGTTCTTATTCAGTCATTTTTAATATTATTTTGTATCTGTAATAATTTATCTTGCATTAACTGAGCATTACCCGGTGTATTTTCGTTTTATCAGGGCTGACTTAGATAAATTTACTCTTGCTAATTTCGTGTTAATAGAGGCTATTGCAGTTAACCATATATTTAACCTGTTTATTTGCCATTACATTATCCTTATGAGTCCTGAATGTTTTGTTGTTAGTTTGAGCATTAAACTTTAACTTGTAATTTTACCTAACTCTTTTGTTTTGAACCTGGAACTTTACGGGACAGCAGTGATTTTTAGCATTCTCACTTAAAGTGTACATTATCTTTCTCTGTTCCGTAACAATATATATATATATATATATATATATATATATATATATATATATATATATATATATATATATATATATATATATATATATATATGTATACTGTATATATATATATATATATATATATATATATATATATATATATATATATATATATCTATATATATATATATATATATATATATATATATATATATATATATATATATATATATATAAAGAGAGAGAGAGAGAGAGAGAGAGGAGTAGACTGTAGCACCAGTCGAGCAGGGCAGTACTCCCGAGGTGGATGGAAAGCTGATGACAGGGAGTGCTGGAGCTCCCGTTTCATCAGCCTTCAGGACTAGTTCCTGACCATCCCCCTTTGCTGAACTTTTTCAGTGTCTCAGTTACACAGAGAGTAGGCCAGCATGCTCTCAAGTACAAATTTCTCTAACTATATCCACCAAACTACATGCACAGTACACACTACACTTCCTATTCAAAATTACCAAAAATGGCGTCGATTAATCAAGCCTCGGAGTCCCCAGGGTGGGGGACCATAACTGCCCCCGCCATCTGCCCCTCTCCCGGTGACGACTCGAGGTGCCTGGAACCACTGTCTGACTCTCTTCTTCTTCATTTCTGCAACATTCGTGGCCTTTCATCTAACTTTCGCTCTGTTGAGCACCACCTCTCCTTCTCTAAACCTCACCTTCTTTTTCTAACGGAGACTCAGCTGTCTGAGGCAACCGACAGCAAACCCTTTTCTGTATCCTCCTACTTTCTCTATACTCATTTCAAAGCCAAAGGTGGCTGTTGTGTATATATACGCAACGACTTATCTTGCTCTCGTGTTCCTGAACTTGATTCTTCTGAATTCTCCACACTCTGGCTTCGGCTTTCCTGTCATTCTCTGACTAAATATATCTGTGCTGTTTACTTATCCCCTAATTCTACTGACTATCAAAAATTCTTCGACTATCTTACTTCTACGATGGAACACATTCAGTCCATTTCTCCTTTCTCTGAAATCTCCATTCTTGGAGATTTCAATGTTCACCACCACCTTTGGCTCTCCACTCCTTTCACTGATCCACCTGGTGAACAAGCCTACATCTTTTCTATCCTTAATGACCTAGAGCAGCTTGTACAGCACCCTGCCCGTATCCCTGACCGCCTTGGAGAGAGCTCCAACATACTTGACCTCTTCCTCACAACTAATCCTTCTGCTTACTCTGTTAATCTTTTCTCTCCGTTGGGCTCCTCCGATCACAACCTTATTACCTTAACCTGTCCTATCACTCCGATACGGCCTGTGGACCCTCCAGGGAAACGTCGTCTGTGGCATTTTGGAGCCGCGGACTGGGAGGCCCTCAGGCTGTACTTCTTTGATTTTCCCTGGAATGATTATTGCTTCCATGGCCGTGAGCCATCTGAGTGTGCCTTGCTCATTACGGAGGTTATTCTCTCGGGCATGGAAGCATACATTCCTTTCTCATATCCTTTGACTAACGCAAGAAAGCCTTGGTTTAATCACGCTTGTTCTAATGCTGTCCGCAACAAGGAGAAGGCCTACAAAAGGTGCCGGGGCCAACCCACACCTGAATCACATCATCTTTATGTTTCTGCCCGGAATCGTGCTAAGTCTGTTCTTCGCTCTGCTAAAAATAATTTCATCCATACTAAATGCTCTCAACTCTCCAACTCGAATTCTTCCTACTCCTTCTGGCACCTTGCCAAAAATCTTTCTAACAACTTTACCTCATCATCCTTCCCTCCTCTTTTCTACTCTGATGGTTCTGTGGCTATTTCTTCTACTGATAAAGCAGATCTCTTCGCACAGACTTTCTCCTCCAATTCCACGTTAGACGATTCCGGTGCTGTTCCTCCATCACTTCCCCCCTCTGACTTCCTCATGGCTGATATTAAAATTTCTTCAGTTGATGTATTTTCTGCCATCACTGGCCTCAGTACTAACAAGGCATATGGGCCTGATGGGGTCCCTCCTGTTGTTCTCAAGAACTGTGCTTCTGTGCTTACACCCTGCCTAGGCAAGCTCTTTCGCCTTTGTCTGTCAACTTGTACCTTTCCTTCTTGTTGGAAGTTTGCTCTCATTCAGCCGGTCCCAAAGAAGAGTGACCACTCCCAAACCCTCCAACTATCGTCCAATTGCTTTAACGTCCTGTATTTCAAAAGTTATCGAGTCAATTCTTAATAGAAAAATTTTAAGGCATCTTTCCTATCACAACCTTCTTTCCGATCGTCAGTATGGGTTCCGTCAGGGACGCTCCACTGGCGATCTTCTCACCTACCTTTCAGACTCCTGGTCATCCTCCTTTCGGGACTTTGGCGAAAACTTTGCCATTGTACTTGACATCTCAAAGGCTTTCGATCGAGTCTGGCATAAATCTTTAATTTCCAAACTGCTCTCCTACGGTTTCAATCCTTCTATCTGTGCCTTCATCGCTAGCTTCCTTTCTGGTCGTTCTATAGCCGCTGTTGTAGACGGCCATCGTTCTTCTCCTAGATCTATCAACAGTGGTGTTCCTCAGGGCTCTGTCCTATCACCAGCTCTCTTCCTTTTATTCATCAATGATCTTCTAAGTTGTACATCTAACCCTATCCACTCATACGCTGATGACTCCACCCTTCACCTTTCCATTCGGTTCCCGCAACGCCCATCTCAACAGTTACTTCAAGAAACAAGGGATGAGGCTATGGCACACCTAATGTCTGACTTGGCTCGTATCTCTGACTGGGGTAAAAATAATATGGTTGTCTTTAATGCATCTAAGACTCAGTTCTTACACCTATCAACCCGACAAAATCTTCCACAGGTATACCCATTAATGTTTAATAATATTCAGCTTAATCCTGCATCATCCTTGAACTTGCTTGGGGTTTCATTTACTCGGGACTTATCTTGGAAGGATCATATTACATCTCTTGTAAAATCTGCTTCCAAGAGATTGGGTGTGCTAAGCCGACTCCGCTCTTTCTTTACCCCTGCACAATTGTTGACTCTATACAGGGGTTTTATCCGCCCCTGTGTGGAGTACAACTCTCATGTGTGGGGAGGCTCCCCACATACAGCTCTTCTCAATAGGGTGGAGTCAAAGGCTTTTCGTCTCATTAACTCTCCTCCTCTTACTGACTCCCTTCAACCTCTGTCTCTTCGCCGCACTGTTGCATCTTTATCTCTTTTCTATCGCTACTTTAATGGTCACTGCTCCTCTGAACTGTCTGCTTGCATTCCTCCACCTCTACGACGGGCACGTAGCACCCGTCTGGCAGCAAACTCTCATCCCTTTTCTGTCCAACTCTCTAATGCAAGAGTTAACCGTTACTCCCAGTCTTTCATTTATGCAACAGGTCAGCTCTGGAACTGTCTCCCTCTATCTGTATTTCCTGCTGCCTATGATCTCAAGTCTTTCAAACGCAGTGTGTCCAGGCATCTCAAAATGATCGAATCTTGAATTTGGCTCTCTATTGTATTTTGTTTTTCTCTTGTAGGGAACTGTTACTGCGGGCTCATGGCCTTTGGTTCCTTCTTCCTCGCATTTAAAAAATAAATAAATATATATATATATATATATGTACAGTGCAGTCTCCTTTATCCGAAATTCTTTTAACCGTAATATGCCATTAACCGTAAGTTTTACTAAAACGTTCTCATTTCGATTAACCGCAAAAATCTGAAATCTATCCAAAAATCCAAACACGGCGGGCTTTTTTCGCGCCACTAGCGTTAGTTTACGGTTACTCCACTTGTCACTAGAGCGAGCGTTGGTTGCCCCAGCCCCCATCCACCACCTCGGAAGATTTGGATGATGTGGGAGATGATGTGGATGATGTGGAAATGATTGAATATGGAAACAGAAAATATGAGAAAACAATTAGGTTTAAGACTATATTTGTTCGAATTGCTTACAGTGAATCATGTAATTGTTTTGGTGAAAGTTTATTTAAGTTTGAGTGAAGATTTATTTAAGTTGACAGTTTCTATTACAGTTACAAATGTGCAGTTACATACGTAGTTACTACAGTGTATTAAGTGTTTTGGTGATGACTGAGTGGCTTTTGGGCTGGTGCAGGTGGTGGTGGGCTAGACGTCGCCAGAAATTGGTGATGGGTGAGTACAATACTGTTCCCTTGTATCCTGCATATTACAGTATTACAGCATCTTTTTTCCGAAAAAAAAATCGATTAAATGAAACTTTAAAAGTCCCATGATTTTCGGATAAAAGAGACTCCACTGTATATATATATATATATATATATATATATATATATATATATATATATAGATAGATATAGATATAGATCTATCTATCTATCTATCTATATATATATATATAGTAACCCCTCCAATATCCGGATCAATAGAGCCATCGGTAGGTTCAGATATTGGTTTCGTCCGGATATTGGCCCCCAGCTTATGGACTTATACTTATGGACCCTAACTCAGAGAAACACCTATACAACTCCCTCCGGACATGCATAGCACCTATTTAACACCCAAATCACACCAATAAGGCACATAAATGACTGAAATAAATGCAAAAGAAACATAAAATGAGGGTTTAGAAGTATATTCATACATTAATAAACATTCTGGTACTTATGGACCCTAACCGAACCTAACTCTGAAAAACACATTCCTACTGCACATGCATGAGGTAAGTATAGTATGGAAAAAAGTACAGTATGACACATTCTGGTAAGTATAGTATGGAAAAAAGTACAATATGAAACATTCTGGCTCATTACAGCAAGTCCCTGGCCACCTCGATGAATAACCGCCTCCTCTCGGACTCTGACGGTAAGAACGATTTCCTGAAGCACTTGCAGTACACTCTTCCTGAAGTCTTGCACTGAACTTAGTCAATAACACACAGAAGTCCGTTCTCTTCACAGTGTTCACTTTAGTCCAAATAATGTTCCAGTTAACTTTCGTGTTGTACATAAACTTTTCACAATCTTTTCAATTTCTAAAGCCAAAACAAAGAAGGTTAGTTACGTTAAATTTTGTTTCCACTGAGTCTTTTCTCTCATTTCGAAAACCTTAACACAACACACCGTTTTTTTCACTGCACAACACTCAAAATTCCCGTGTGGTCTAGTGGAGAAGTTCTTGCTGTTTATTCACTGTCAGAGTCCGAGAGTATCACTGGCAGGCGACCAAGGGGTGCATCGGTGGGTCGTGGTGATGGCGTACCGACTACAGAAGACTTTGAAGATAGCCGCAAACTCACATCGAGTGGTGACTCCACTGTAGCTGATGTGCTGGGCTGTGGCTCAGAGCATGAGGGCCTGTCTTGGGGAGGCAACGGAGTGGAACCAGGGCTTGGCACAGCGGGGGTCACAGGCCTGAAAAACTGTCAATCGTTGACTGACGCAAGGACCGACGATTCTGGCGATTGATGATGCGCTGCCGGAAAGCACGCACTTCCTCCACGAGTCCCAAGGGCCCCATCTCCCTGTCGCAGTCTGGGTGTTCCAGGTAGTCTAGGACGAACTCTAGATGTTCCCGGAGTGCGCTCAGCTTGGGGATGGCTGGAGTAGTGTCCTGCTGAGAGGAGTCTGCATCATCATTGCCTTCGTCGTCGGAATCTTCAAGTTCGGGACTGACACCAGCAACTGAAGATGCGATCTCGATATCAGACAACGTCTGATACCCAGGATCGCCCTCGTCGTCGTCCAACCACTCACGAACATCGTCCACATCAACATCGTCGCCGTGCGTACGTAGCCGTGCATGGAAGTCATCCACGTCAAACCCTAGGAAATCGTACTCCACATCTGTTCTGAGAAGCAGACGAGACCAACCATTTTCAAGAGTTTTCACAGGGACTTCCTTCCATGCACTAGCCCAGTTGTACAGCGCAGACTTGATGTTGTGGCGGCGAAGGTTTTCCAAAGTCCGCTTGCCTCGAGTGTCATGTCCTTCCCTGCGCTCATCCTCGTCCTCGAGAACAACCATCACCTCGTCCAGGAACTTCCGACGGTACAGGCGCTTTGTTGCCACGATCACTCCTTGGTCCATGGATTGAATGAGAGCAGTCGTATTAGGTGGCAGAAACATGCACCTAATACGGCCATTCTCAGCAACCAAGTCCTTGTCGCACGGGTGGGCAGGTGCATTGTCGAGGAGAAGGAGAGCCTTTACCTGGTCGCGAGGAATTCCCAGTGTCTTCGTCTGGTACTGGATGACCTCCTTGACGAAGTGACGGTGAAACCAGTCTTTGAAAATCACAGCTGTGAACCATGCTTTCAAAGAATGGTACCATACAATAGGAAGGACATCCATCACCCCACAAAGGCACCGAGGCTGCTTTGCACGGCCAACAATAACGGGCTTAAGCCGGTGCATGCTGTTAGCACTGGCACAACACAAAGCAGATATCCGTTCCTTAGAAAGCTTGCGGCCAGGTACACGCTTCTCCGTCTCATCGGCTAGAATGTTCGTTGGCACCGAGCGATAGAATAGGCCAGTTTCGTCTGCGTTATAGACTTGACCAAGAGTGAGGCCCTCCCTGTCAATCAAGCCTTTCACCTTGTGCCGAAATTCGTCAACTCCATCCTCGTTAGCGTCCAATGCTTCGCCATGTGCTTTACGGTTAGTAAGGCCATGTCGCAACTTGAACGCAAAGAGCCAACCCTCGGATGCCTTGAAGTCTAGGGCGTCGTGAAGCCTTGCAAACTTCTCAGCAGCAGCCTTCAGCTCCGTTCCACGTACCATCACACCAGCTGCACGTTGCTGTCGGTACCAAATCAACGTGGATCGGTCGATTTCTGCAAACTTGGGGGTAAACATAACCTTCCTTTCCACGTTGCGTTTGCTTCTCGACGAGAAGTCAGCCGTGTACTGCATGAGCTTGTCTTGGGAACGCTTGATATCGAACAAAGTTGGCCGGGCCAGGTTAAACTCGCAGAGAATGAGTGAAGAAGACCAACCCGCATCAACTTTCTCCAATATCTCCCGTTTCTTCTCCAGAGTCAACACCACTCTCTTCCTTTTCTCAGGAGGCGGGGCCATCATCACACACACTAAGAGGAGGGCAGAGAGCGGCAGGAGGCCTTGCAGCAAGTGCGGCACCACCACAAAAGCGAGCACGTGGGCAGCCATGGCGAAGAGCGTAGGTCCAGTCGCGGTGAGAGACAGGCAGGAAGTGGGGAGGATGCAGCGGCACTCTATCGGACGTTGGAGGAATGACGAACCAAAACAATGCTCTCACGCGGTGCACGCAGCAAGTTCAAATTACAGACGGCAAAAAATCGATTTTTTTTTCTAAGTTTTTGGATTTTCGGGCCATTTTGGGAATGTTTGATCCCAGGACGATAAGGTTCGGTTAGTGGGGATGTTCGGTTATTGGGCGTCCGGATATTAGAGTGATTACTGTGTATATATATATATATATATATATATATATATATATATATATATATATATATATATATATATATATATATATGACAACCAAGGATCGGACAAAGGACATGGTAATTGCAACATGGAATGTAAGAGGTGCAAATGATGAGGTGAAAGAGAGAGAGAGATTGTCCAGGTGCTTGAGGGTGCGAAAGTTGATGTATGTGGATTAACTGAAACTAAATGGAAAGGGGAGAGTGTGAGAGAATGGGAGAATGGATGGCGCATATGTGCAGGAGTAGGTGACAATGAGAGGGCAAAAGAAGGAGTGTGTATAGTTGTGAATAAAAGATGGAAGAAGAACATAAAAGAGTATGGATCAGTTGGGTCAAGGATTGTGTGGTTAAGATTGAAAGTTGGAATACAAATGTGGGCGATTGTGTACGTGTATGCGCCAACCCAGGATCATGCAAGCAGAGTGAGAGAAGAGTTCTGGACAAATGTGGAAGTGTGCATGGAAAAGTTTGGAAAGAATGAGAGAGTGTTTTTGATTGGTGATATGAATGGTAAAGTAGGGAATGTGAAGGTGGATGGAGTAGTTGGTGAGTGGGGTGTGCCTGCTGAGATAGATGAGAATGGCAGTGCGTTAGTGGACATTTGTGCTAGGAGGGGGTGGATGATAGCCAATACCCTCTTCAGGCATCAAATGATCCACAGGTATACATGGCGAGTGATGAGAAGGGTGGGTGGTGAACTGAATGAAAGGAAGGTAATGATTGATTATGTGTGTGTGGATGAAATGATTCGAAGATGTGTAATGGATGCAAGAGCTTATAGAGGTTGGGGGAGTGGACTTTCTGATCACTATTTGGTGGTGGCCAGAATCAAGATCCAAATAAGATGGAGAAATAGAAGATGGGGAGGACTGGAAGAAGGAGTATTTGCAAGGAGAGTGGAAAGGTTACAAGAGGATGAGAAAAAGGCAGAATATAAGAGAGTGTCACGAGGTTTTTGAGATTATGCAATATTAAAGAATAATATTCAATAATGCTTCAAATGTGTTGGTTGAGAACAGGGACAAGGAATTGACTTGTGAAAATCAAGCAATGATTTCTTTATGCCAGCTTACTTCGCCAATTCTCTAAGGATGAGAATTTATAAACTTTCTTGACAGTACACAGCAGAGACTAATTCCTCACATGTGCTGTTTATTGGTACTGTTAGCCTCTGGAGAAAGTGACTCCAGCCCTGACAATCAATATCAAATGCTATTAAGTATAAACAGGTTCTTGCCAGTGCATTAACTCCAAGTTGCACAACGGATTTTAAGCTTAATACAAAAGGACTGGTCTAAGTACCGGTTATGAATAATGCAAAGCGTTTATGCAAACTAGGAGCTATAAGTGAAATAAGCTTAATGTGGAGAAATAAAACACAAGTTTACGTTACATCAAGCTCAAGAAAAAGAACTGTGAATCTATTAATTACAATGAAACAAATTTACGTTACATGTTTAAAATGAATTCAAAATAACAAAGAGAACACACTCACTCGCTCACTCAAAAGCTAAACTCTTAAGTCTAGGAAAAACGAAAGAAAAATACTGGTCAGAAAAGTGGGCTAAGCGAATGGACTGGGCATCGTTGCTGAGGAAGGACGCTGCCACATATGCTGAACCTCTCGCCGATTCACGCTAGGTGGAGATACAGGAACTCGCTGTACATACGCTCCTCCAAGCCGGTCCAACGAACCTTGTCTCACGGTGCTCTAATCATGACTGGTTCAAATTGTGAGAGAGAGGCGAGTGTCGGCCACGCTCTTGCTAACGGAATTAATGTGAGCGATACATTCCCATAACAAATCACTCAGTGGAAGCGCTAATGTCATGTAGAAGGACGATCACTTATGAAACAGTGAAAAATGTTCTGAAAACACTCCCAATCGGGTGAATACATGGCAGTTGACTGAGTGATACTTATGGGAATTCACGGTTTCCCACAAAGTTCAATGTCACGAGTTTATTTAGATAGAGAGTCGCGCCAACTCGTGACATTACGGCCCATCAAAATCAATTGTTTTTCCTCAGGACAAATTTTGTCAATTTACATACATATAAATCCTAACTCAGTCACACAAGATTCACACTGTGGTGTGTGTGCTATCCTGCTACAGGAGAAAGTCACAGTCGCCAGTGAGCGAAGCCTCGTATTTACGTTAATAGAAGCAAGCTTGAGGAAAAAACTCCGTGACGATGGTGAAAAATCCTGTACTCAGGTCAAACTGTGCAAAAAGTTCGCTACATGTACATTAACAACTAATTGTTATGTAGCGTGATGTATGTAATACACGGTGTAGGTGTGACAGTTGTGACGTAACTGTACCTACGTGTAAAATTGCATAATGCAAATCAATAGTAAATGATGAAGACGAGGCAGAAGAGAAGAGGCGGCAGCACGCGTCAGGGACAATCAGCTGTTCTGCACGGGAATGCTGCATCCGCCAGCTGCACCTGCGAAAGCAATCAAGGTGGAGCATCAAAAGAGTCATTTCTCTCTCTCTGCCTAGCAATCAGTACTTATGTTACAAAAAGTACACTATTTACATTATTAACCAGGAAACGTAGTCAAGGCGTCTCTGCAGGACATCAAACGCTGACCCAGTTTACTGGTTAAACCCTAAACTTAATTTGCGAAAAGACTGCGCGTTTGTGCAGGACATCAAACGCTGCAATTCGCTAAATTAACCAGGGAACGTGGTCAAGAGCAAAAAGATTGGGCATCTGTGCAGGACATCAAACGCTGCAATTCGCTAATGGAACCCAGTTTACTGGTTAAACCTTATACCTGATTAGCAAAAAGACTGGGCGTTTGTGCAGGACATCAAACGCTGCAATTCACTAAATTAACCAGGGAACGTGGTCAAGAGCGAAAAGACTGGGCGTCTGTGCAGGACATCAAACGCTGCAATTCACTAGGGACCCAGTTTACTGGTTAAACTAACTCTACACTTACGATTAAGGACAGGAAGCTGAGAATCCCTACGCAATCTTGGGCAGGTCACATTTTAACACCCACCATGGGTGTGAACACTTATGTGGATAATGTGCATTCTCCGGGAATCCTCCGAGAGGCCCACAGGTCGAGACGTTCCACAAGGTAATTCATACACAGCCTCGGACTGTCTCTGCGGGGTTCTCGAACTTCCCTCTTAACTTAAGGTACATATGTATGTACAGGCCTTGGACATACTGTGTCCTGTGGGGCCAACGGGTGAGACATCAGGTCTGCACCCACTTTACCACTGCCCTGTCTCTCAACTGATTCAAAGAGTATGGGTGTGGTTTCAAGCGGCACAGGAAGGACATGTCCCTGATTGGTGGTACATGGACACACATTGCAGAAACGCACAAAATTATCTATTTCTCGTCCCATCCCTGGCCAGAAAAAGTCAGCACAGATACGGCCTTGGGTCTTCCTTTTGCTCATGTGACCTCCTGAAGCTGAACAATGACCCCATTCTAACACTGCTAGGTGGTACTTAGCAGGAACGACGAACTGCAGTCGAACCTCACCCTGGGGTGTTTGTGACTCACAGTACAGCCGTCATTGTTTGCGAAGGAACTTGGCTTGACCTCCCCGTAAATACTTTATCACTCAACTCTTTTGTTTCTTTCGCATGGCAGCAAGTGTCGGGTCAGAATGTTGTTCTTGAACAACAACTTGGCTATAGATCAGATCTTGCGGCGATTCAATGGTCACCGGGGTGACACAGTTCGGAGCCTCAGCCATGGCTCGTGTTACTGTAGCCGAAGTCTGAGTAGCGTCATCTTCGGTGCAACTATCCTTGGTACCGGGAATAATGCCTATGATAAGGTCAAAATAAGGTTCTGGCATGACAACTGCGAGTGTGGTACCAGTGTAAAATGGAGATGCCCCCTGGATATGTGCCTCAGGGAACAGTCTCAGTGATCCATCAATAAGGTTAGCTTGGATCTGTCGACCTGTATACTCCTCAGGCCGAAATAGACTCTGCCTGACAGAGCAACCTGAGGACCCATTGTCTCTCAGGACCTTCATAGGAATGTCTCCCACAAACCCTAGCTGAACAAGGAAGGCACTGTCACCTGTGGGAGGGCCTGTGGAGGAAGCAGCCAGCCACTGATGAGGCTGCTGAATAAATGATGTGGCAAAAATGGTACCCTGAGAATTTGATACCTGAGGGGTCGTGCTCACCATCTGAGGAGCTGGAGCATTGACCACCTGTGGCAGAGTGTTCGCTGTCGCTGTGGGACTAGAGAACTGTGGGGATGTACCCGTACTGCTAGGGACGACACCACCATGCTGCTGCCGAGGAATGAAGGCTGCGTTCGCCTCCTGCCTCCTATTCACTTGAGCTGGTGCTGAAAAGGACAGTCCCAACGGTCGGTTGCGTGGCTGATACTGCTGCTGGTTAGGGTACCTGTTGTACCTCTTCCACTCAGGCTTCTGGGTATTTTGCCCCTGGTCCTTCCTCTGCGGTTTTGGACCTTGGCCATTATTCTGAGAACGGCTTTGTTGCTGGGGTTCAGTCTGAGATGGTTTCCCAGATTTATCATCTTTCCTATTCCAGGTGTGTTGCTTACGAGTTTGATACCTGTATGCAGTGAAGAATGCATCAGCCTTCTCCACCATTTGGCTGGCATCCCTGACCTGGCAGATCTTAAGCTGAGCCATAAGTTCAGTAGGCCATGACTTTTCTAGCTGCGTGTGCAGCATAAGGTCAATTATCCCCTCATGCATGGAAGGAGTTTCATCTTTCTCCATCTACTCATCTAAGTAAGCAGTAAGCCAGTCAAGAAACTGAACAGCAGTCTCTTTTTCCTGTAAACGCGCCCTCATGAACTGACTCTTGGCGTCGTCAACTGTGAGACCATACGCTTTGACGAGTGCGGCCTTCATCATCTCATACGTGAGATTGTCTCCAGGAATTCTGTGGAGAATATCAAGGGGAGGGCCCTCAAACAGGCTAAGAAACTGAAGCTGCTTAGCTGCATCATCCAGCTGGTAAAGCTGAGCCATGTCTTCAAAACGAGCTGTGTATGGCTTGATTCGCTCGCCTTCCTTGTATGGAGGAAGCTTGATGTGTGGGGTCGCCAGAACATGTGCAGGGAGAGCTCTCGTGGAGCTTGAGACAGCTGCACTAGATGTGTCTGAAGCCAAGGAATCTCGCTTGAGCTTCAACATTTCAAGTTCATGTTTTTTGCGTGCTTCTCACTCAGCACGTTTGTGTTCTCGTTGTTCACGCTCGTATTCACGTTCTCTCACGTTGTTGTAACTCGTGTTGACGTTCTCTCTCATGTTCCTCGAGCTGTTCTTTCTCGTGTTCGCGTTCTCTCTCTCGTTGTTCTAACTTGAGTTCGTGTTGTTTTTGTTCATGTTCACGTTGTTCTCGCTCGTGTTCACGTTGGATTCTATGCTGTTCACGAGCATCATCCTCACATTGCTGCTCGTAATTAAACCGAGAGAGGACGTAGTCCTTTACTTCTTTGGGGTCTGTAAGCCCAATTTCTTTAGCTTTCTGTACTTAGACGTTGGTAGAAATGATGCTAAGTCAATCTAAGTGAACTAGAGACTAAGCACTGACTGCTATTTTGCAGAGAAAGATTCCAATAAGCAACAATAAAGAATATAGGCACAGGTTAGTGGTGACCAGTTTTATGTAGTTAGACTGATAAAGAAAGAAAATTAAACAAAACACTGACTGTGAAAACTATTACTTAAACTTGATAAAAATGAATTAATAATCACCAGTAAGATAGTGCCTATAGACTTTAATGATAAATACCTAAGTATGAGTGAAAGAGTATTGTCTCGTGAATAACTTTAGAGCTAGGAGTTAATATCCTGGCATGGTCGCCAGATGTCACAGGGTTTTTGAGATTATGCAATATTAAAGAATAATATTCAATAATACTTTAAAAGTGTTGGTTGAGAACAGGGACAAGGAATTGACTTGTGAAAATCAAGCAATGATTTCTTTATGCCAGCTTACTTCGCCGATTCTCTAAGAATGAGAATTTATAAACTTTCTCAACAGTACACAGCAGAGACTAATTCCTCACATGTGCTGTTTATTGGTACTGTTAGCCTCTGGAGAAAGTGACTCCACCCATGACAATCAATATCTAATGCTATTAATGATAAACAGGTTCTTGCCGGTGCATTAACTCCAAGTCGCACAATGGATTTTAAGCTTAATACAAAAGGACTGGCCTAAGTACCGGTTATGAATAATGCAAAGTGTTTATGCAAACTAGGAGCTATAAGTGAAATAAGCTTAATGTGGAGAAATAAAACACAAGTTTACGTTACATCAAGTTCAAGAAAAAGAACTGTGAATCTATTAATTACAATGAAACAAATTTACGTTACATGTTTCAAAATGAATTCAAAATAACAAAGAGAACACACTCACTCGCTCACTCAAAAGCTAAACTCTTAAGCCTAGGAAAAACGAAAGAAAAATACTGGTCAGAAAAGTGGGCTAAGTGTAATGGACTGGGCGTCGTTGCTGAGGAAGGACACTGCCACACATGCTGAACCTCTCGCCAATTCACGCTGGGTGGAGATACAGGAACTCGCTGTACACACACTCCTCCAAGCTGGTTCAACGAACCTAGTCTCACGGCGCTCTAATCATGGCTGGTTCAAATTGTGAGAGAGAGGAGAGTGTCGGCCACGCTATTGCTAATGGAATTAATGTGAGCGATACATGCCCATAACAAATCACTCAGCGGAAGAGCTAATGTTGCGCTCAAGGATGATCACTTATGAAACAGTGAAAAATGTTCTGAAAACACCCACAATCGGATGAATACGTGGTGGTTGACTGAGTGAAACTTATGGGAATTGACTAGAATTCGCGGTTTCCCACAAAGTTCAATGTCACGGGTTTATCTAGATAGAGAATCGCGCCAACTCATGACAGAGAGAAGTGGAGGAACAATTGGGCAAATATGAATTGCAGCAGATGGGGGACGTTGAAGGTGTGTGCAGGATATTTACAAAAGAAATAAGTGCAGAATGTGATGTGGTGTGTGGGATGAAGAGAAGTCGGAGGAGGGCGTAAGGAATAGCGTGGTGGAATGAAGAGGTGAGACAGGGTGTGGCACAAAAGAAGAAAGCATACAATGAATGGATGGGAAATAGGGGCGTGGAAGAAGTTGAGAGGCGGAAGAGAGAGTTATATGTAGAAAGAG
>NC_137069.1:40333587-40336087 GCF_032717465.1 Coenobita brevimanus
GACGGGTAAGAATTATGAGAGAGAGAGAGAGAGACAGACAGAGAGAGAGGAACGGGAAGGTGGTTCATTCCTCAGGCTTACGACATTATCCCTCTATCACGGTGGCCCCAATGGAGATAATTAAACTAAAGGTGTTGGTGTCAGAGAGAGAGAGAGAGAGAGAGAGAATGGGTAGTTTGCGTGTTAAGTAAGGGACTGAGCAAGTGGTGATACATCTCTCTCTCTCTCTCTCTCTCTCTCTCTCTCTCCAACACACACACACACACACACACACACACACACACACACACACACACACACACACACACACACAAAGCCTCAGTCATCCTTTAAATCATCATATTTCGTCTGACCCTATTAAAATGCACAACTACCCGGAATCGAACCCGTACTCTTTACCTCACTCACCCACACAAATCATTAACACTTTCAGTCTCCTATGACTCACTCTCAGCTGAAGAAAATCTCCTGGATTGAAGAAAATTGACAACTGACGAAACACAATGAAAACCTTACCTGACTAATGGTTGTTTCAGCTGATTTCGATTATTCCACTATGTATTCGTTCACATCTCGCTGTCAGCTTAATACACCTGGAGTGGAATAATATATCTAAAGTTACCCGCACTATGAGAGGGGTTGATCACTTCTCTCTTAGGCGGTCATTTGTCTTTCATTCTATCTCCCTCCAGACGGTTTTCTTTAATTTTGATGAGACCTCTTGCCGTGGCGTGGTTAAAAGAAGTCTATGTAAGTCTTAGGTAAAAATGTGTCTCCTTGGTTGCTAGTTAAATGGGCCCTCCACTGTCACTACACCTGGCCATCAACTGAGCTCAAAAACTTATAGACATGAAACCAGATGCAAATTGCCATCCTTGCTAAATATACCTTTCCAAACATTCTCTCAAACACACTATGCATATCCTTGGTTGCTAGTCAATTCAAACACACTCCATCCCTGAATGTTCATCCTTAAAGAACTGTTATTAAAATTTGTCTTTCCAGGACATGTCGCTGTTAACAGAAGGCCTTTGGCTCTGTTAAGCATTATGAAGTGACTGAAGGTAACTTGAGCCGAAGCCAGGCAGATGTGACAGGCAGGAGGAAGATAGGCAGGAGGGAGGCAGAAGTTGTAGGCAGAAAGGAGGCAGAGGTGGCAGGCAGGAGGAAGATAGGCAGGAGGGAGGCAGAAGTTGTAGGCAGGAGGGAGGCAGAGAGTGGTAGGCAGGAGGAAGGCAGAGTGTGGCGGGCAGGAGGAAGTCAGAAGGTATTAAGATTATACAGAAGATTTATTTTATACTCCATCACGAAAGCAAAAATAATTACAATAAATAAAAAATAATAATTTGGTGAGTAGGGGAACAGAAATACAGCTAACCTCTTTCGCCCGGCAAAAACGGTACAGTGATAACACGTACAGAAATAAAAACGGTACTGTAATAAAAACGGTACAGTAATTCAAACGGTACAGCAATAAAAACAGTAGTGATAAAAACGGTACAGCGATAAAAATGATAGAGTAATAAAATGATAGTGATAAAAACGGTACAGTAATAAAACCGGTACTGTAATAAAAACGGTACAGTAATACAAACGGTACAGTTATTAAACGGTGCAATAATAAAAAAGGGACAGTAATTAAAAAGAGTACAGAAATAAAAACGGTACAGCATTACAGGTGGATATGGAGGGTCGAGTGGCTGTGGGGTACAGGGTACAGGAAATAAAGAACGGTACAGCAAGACAAGGAAGGTACAGTTAAAGAGCTGTATAGGAAAAAAATTCAGGGAGGAACAACACTGTTTATAATTGTATCAGATCATTTCAGGGACAGTGATGTCCTAAATTAACCTTTCCCCCAAGCTGGCGATGTACGAATTGGTAAGGGGAGTCTGCAAGAAGAGTGATGGATGTGAAAGTCGAAGTTTTTTAATGCCTATCGTGTGTGTGTGTGTGTGTGTGTGTGTGTGTGTGTGTGTGTGTGTGTGTCAGGGTCTGTACGTCACTGCTAAAGCTGACAGGGTGTGAAAAGGAGAAAGAAAATGAAAGGACATACTACCAGCACCCACCTTAAATGTCCGCCATGGTGTGGGCTTGAACCCTTGACTCGGGCCTCACGCATCACCAGACGAGTACGCTAACCATGGAGCCACCGCAGCTCCTGGAACAATAACGGTAGGATTGTGAGCGGATGAACAAAATGTGTACTGAAACGTGAAGGGTAATGTCAAGAACAGTGCAGTGTGACAAAAACGGTACAGTTTGACGTGAACGGTACAGCCCTACAAAGGAATATGGTGGGTGTGGGCTGAGTGGATGTTATTGTAGTAGTGGTGGTAGTAGTAGTAGTAGTAGGAGTAGTAGTAGGAGTAGGAGTAAGAGTAGGCGCAGTAGTAACAAGAAAAGAGATAAGTAATACACAGTTGAACAAGCGGTGCAGTATGGATGAACGGTACTGTGACAAACGGTACAGCTGCCCACAGGGAACGAGAGCGGTACA
>NC_137069.1:40346087-40363587 GCF_032717465.1 Coenobita brevimanus
ATCTAAAAACCACACCTCACGTGTTTGTGTATCACGAGGATAAGACTGCCCCAAAATTCTCTGGCACAGACAAAGATCGCATTGATGTCATTTCATTAGTCAGTCAGTGCGAACAAATGTTCATCAAGCGTCACATACTAGATGAACAAGAGAAAATTGCTATTTTTTCATCTTGCATAAGCCAGGAAAGATGTCCAGCAAGCAATTTATTGCGCTCTGATAAGCTCAATCGTGCTAGGACATAAGATGAATTTAAAACTGAATTTCTGAAGAAATTTTCTGGAGGTATGAACTTCTTGCCAGGTATAATTCCAGAATTACATAAAATTGTAGATCTTGTAAGGGAGCACACTACAAACCATGTGCTCAGTGAAATAACTGCTGATGTCTCCACAATCAAGAGAACTCTATTAGCTACTCTGGAGAATTCTAATTGGATAACAGATGATGGAAAGATGTCCCCAGACCTCGTCGTGGACATCATTGGTTATGTAGCTGCCTTGTGTAAATTACCTGATAGGACCCTTAAGATCGCCAAGACGATCGCGTACACCCCAGGAATGTGCTTGCTAGACTTAATGAACGAGGTAGAGATGCAGTGCAGTAAAGCAGGTGTGGTCGACACACATGCACATTCTGGTAGAATCAGGGTACCTGAGACAGTATCAGCTGTGAAAACATCTACACCAACCCCAAGCAGAGAACAAAATCGATCGCGACCAGAAATGAGGCAGCCAAAACAAACAAAGACGCCTAGAAATCGTTCCCACACGCCTTCCTACAGGCAGTTTCATAAGTTTTCGCGCAGCCCGAGCAAGTCTCACGCCATAAACAACACTTCTTATGGGAAATCACCTCGTAGGTCACAGTCAAGGGATAGGTCCATTCTATGTCATTATTGTGCAAAACCAGGACACACAAGGTATGAATGCTTTATCAAGGCAAAAGAGGATAAACAAAAGACACAAGGATTTGGTCCTTACTGTAGGCATCATACATACCAAGGGCACTGGACTAGTGATTGCAAAACAGTAGAAAAAATTGTGTCTATGTTCAAATCGGGGGAAGACCAAGTCAAGACAAAAAACGAACAAACGTAAAGAAGAACAAGGCTAAACTTCACATAGGAGGCATGTTGGGAAATGAGTGTATCTTGATACCAGCTGTATGTGAGGATCAAAACGTTTCCTTATTTTTAGATACAGGCTCTCCACATGAAGAACTAAATAGAATTCTTAAAAATAAAAAGAAAGTAACTTTTCTGGATGAAGCTGATTTAGATTTATACACAGTAGATGGACAAGAGATTACAGTGAAAGGTATGATAAGATTAAATCTCAGTTTCACAGAAACTACAAGACCATTCTCTGCATTTTTCTATATTGTTGAAAACTTAGCAATTAAAGCTCATATGTTACTGGGCTTAAGATCCATGAGAGCTGAGAACATAACTATACTCCCACAAATGAATGGAATAGACTTTGATAATGAATTCATAGAGGAAATAACTTCAGAGCCCTCACCGATTGGTAGAAGAGAGCCAAAAAGAATTGGTACTATTAAAGGCTTAAACAAACATACACAAACAGATGAGTGTATAGATCCACTTACACCAGCAACCCCATCCTCCAGAATTAGTGACCCAGATAACAGTACTGATTTATCAATTTTTCCAGGTCATCTCACTAATGATTTAGTTATAACACCTAATTCATACATGAAGGTTACCATAAAGAGCAAATTACGGAATAGTACTGTTCTTGTCTTAGAAGAATTATGTAAAGTAAAGGGATTGTCAGTAGAAAACGCATTACGTCATACGAACGACGAAGGGCTAACTCAGATATTCATTATTAATCACATGAATGGGGAAGTTCAGTTGAAAAAGGGAACTTGCATAGTTAATATTGAAAAATGTTTCGCCCCTGTGAAGGAAATAAATATTGGTGGAGTAACAAGTGAGATAAAATCTACGGATAGACAAAGAATAAAAGAGAATTTAATTCACTCAGGTGAATTTGACGAAGAAAATGATTTGTTAACCCTGCTGGAAACACACAGGGACACCGTAGCATTGCCCGGAGAACAATTAGGGTGTACTAACTTGATTAATCACATGATTAATGTGCACCCAGAAACACCACCAATTTTCGTACCAGCTTACCGCATACCACACTCCCAACGTACACTTGGAAATCAGTATGTCGATGAAATGTTAAAGCTTGGAATTATTGAGCCTTCAGTTTCCCCGTGGAACGCCCCCCTATTCTTTGTGCCCAAACGAAATGGAGAAATGCGTGCGGTAGTAGATTACCGTAAACTAAATAATCACACAATACCAGACAGATTTCCCATGCCATTGCTAAGCGATGTTCTACAGAATATCGATCTCCTAAACGGCTACTATCAGATTCCGGTATCTCAGGAGTCACGTAAATACACTGCCTTTTCAACAAACAGAGGCCATTATCAATATACAAGAATGCCAATGGGACTGAGGACAGCCCCAGGCACATTCCAGAGTCTTATGAATTACTTATTGTCCGGAATTTTAGGACAAGGAATATTTGTTTATCTTGACGATATTATTATCGCAACGAAGAATATTAAGGATCATCTCAGGAAATTAGACTTACTCTTACAAAAGCTTAATGATGCTGGATTAAAAATTAAACTTTCTAAATGCAAATTTTGCTTTAAGGAAATAAATTTCTTAGGCCACAAATTAAGTTCTGATGGTATTCACACCACTGATGACAAAATACAGGCAGTGAGAGATTTTCCTGAACCCACTACGACTGACGAAGTTAGACAATTTTTAGGTCTGGCTGGGTACTATAGGTCATTCGTACCACAGTTCTCTCATAGCCTTCCCTCTATTCCAACTACTCAAAAAAGATGCTATATTACAATGGGAAGAAGAACAAAAAAGGGCATTTTTAACAATCTAAAAATTAAACTAACAAATGCACCTTGTTTAGCATATCCGGATTACACGAAATCATTTCTTATTTGTACAGACGCATCAGTTAAAGGATTAGGGGCTGTACTGATGCAGGAAGATAAAAGAGGAAAGAATCAACCGATTGCATTTGCCAGCAGACAAACAAGAGGTGCGGAGAAAAATTATTGCACTACAGACTTAGAGGCACTTGCAGTGGTTTTTGCATTACAAAAGTTTCGAGATCTGGTATATGGTTACGAAATCCACTTATTCACCGACCATAAACCACTGGTGGGTATGTTTAAAGAAAAACTCCTTTCTGGGAGGAGAGCAAGATGGAAATGTACAGTTGAAAACTACAATGTACAAATTCATTATATACAAGGTAAAATGAACATAGTAGCTGACGCATTATCTAGGAACCCGAACACAATTCAGGTCGCGGCGTTAGATCTCAAAGGAAATATTCCAAACCACGAGGATATCGCAAAGGCACAAAGACTTGACCCAATATGGTCAAAAGTGATATACAAGTTAGAAAGTGGAGATGACATACAATTACCCAAACTTCATGTCCCACTTGAACAATTCACAATGGTCAATAATACATTATACAAAATTAACCCTAAACAACCAAAACGACAAAGAAATACTAACCAGTTGGTAGTACCTAATGACATGATACCCCAAGTATTACGATTGATACACGACAGCCCACATGCGGGACATCCTGGAAAGGATAAGACATTCAACCAAGCCCAGCTATTATATTACTGGCCTTCATTACGAAAAGATATAAACAATCATATAGACAGATGCGAATCATGTGCGAAACACAAAGGATACGCAATCACACCTGCACCGATGGGTAATTACCCTGTACCACATCAACCATGGGACGTTGTCGCTGTTGATTTACTCAAGATGCCATTATCATACAATAATAACCTATACTTATTCGTAGCAACGGATCATTTTTCCCGTTATGTCATTTTAGCTCCAATTAAAGATAAGACAGCAGAGACAGTAGCAAAGGCAATAACAGATAATTTAATATGTCGCTTTACTACACCAAAGGTATTGATAAGTGATAATGGAGGAGAATTTAATTCTGAGATCTTACAAGAAATATGTAAACAATACAACATCAAAAAGGTTAACGTTTTAGCCTATCACCCAGCATCGAATGGGTTGGTAGAGAGACAAAATAAAAAGGTATTAGATGTGCTACGACACATTCTCAGTGAAAATTATGCAAGCTGGGATGATTGGATTCCCAGAGTAGAGGCCTCAATTAATGGGTCTATAAATAAATCCATTGGTGACACACCACATTTCATTATATATGGCACAGATAAAAAATTACCATATGAGCTCCTAGAAGGTGACAGCATGCCTATATACAATTACGATGATTACTCTAAACTCCGTTTACGTGAATTCCAGGACATTCACAAAAGAGTCAAAAACCAATTAACGATGTCCAAGGAAGAAATGACGGAGGCATTTAACAAGAAGGCAAAAGATTCACCTATCAGCTTAGGAGACATTGTTACGGAGTCATTCATACGAGAGACAATAAATTATCCCCGAATTTGAGGGCCCATACAGAGTAATTAACATAAGAGCAAACAAAGTTTTAATTAAGTCACTTTCAAATGGCGAGGAGAAACAAGTTCATATTAACCATTTAAAACGAGTTTCAAGGGAATTATCACATAATTATTCAGCCTCGGATACAACCGAACAGGTGAACGTACCTCAAGAAACCAAGCAAGAACACAACAATGATTACAAAAAGAAATTAAGGTCATATACCAAACAATCGAACATAGGTGCAACTATTCCAATAAAATCTACAGTACATCATTTACGAGAATTAAATATCGATTTAAACTCCTTCTATAAATGAAATAACAGTCAACCGTAACGCACATCATCACTATCATCAACCACAGCTTTATAGGAAATTAACAGATTTTTTTTTTCGGTAGGTTACGATGAAGGGACTTATGCTATGGATTCTCCTCTACTCCTCTACATAGTAAGAGTATATGCGCACCTAGACCCCAAGCATATAGTACGACAAGGATGCCTCATAGCTCCAACGGCCACGACTACAATCGTTAAGGACGTCATGAGTACTGAAATAAGTCTAGATTACTTGTATGACTTACCTACTTATCTAGAAAAACTTGCGACGCCGATGCGAACTCTGGACTTCAAGATAGGGAATTATGTTTCACAAGCACATAACACCAAGGAAGTGAATGAAATGGTGAAGTTAGCGAAATGGAAACTAGAACAGGCGAAGTCAACTATGCTCGTCATGATCCAAGATCTCCCATCTTTTGGAACGGAGGTACTGAGCGACAGGAACAACATCACACGTACTCGCCAAAAGCGCGGTTTGTTCGATCTGGGCGGCGCAGTTCTTGGGAACATCTTTGGATTGGCTACAGAGGATGACCTTAAAGAAATAAACAACAAATTTAATAAGATAGCTCAGGTACTAACATACCAAGATAAATTCATCACAGGACAGAACTCAGCAATGAAGACAATTGTGAAAAATCTGAAACAAGCAGAAAACGTAGTTCTCGAGAGTGTAGATAAAATAAATGAATTAGAGGGAAACGTTACTCTTTTCCAGCACTTCTCCATCATCACAGAACATATTGACACGATTCTACTACAATTAGAGAACACTAGAGATCGTTTCAGGGCACTTATGCAAGGAATTTCGAATGCTGGTGATGGCAAGATCACAAATGACTTACTCCCAGTTCATGAGCTACGTCAGATAGTTAGTCAAGGCATACATAAACATAAATTGAAGCCATTGTTCCGCAGTAGGGAATTTATGCAATATTACCCGTATTTAGAAGCAACACTAACACCAACATCAGTGGTAGTTCATGTACCATTCATCACTGAAGACCTTTTCACAGTATACCAAATACACCCTTTCCCCTATAAAAATAACAACACTTTGGTCATCATCAACATCAACACAGACACCGAACTCATCATGGTCTCCAAGAGACGGGACACTGTCACTTTCGCAAGTGAGTCAACGATTGAACGAAAGTGCCGCACATCCTTACATGCTGTTCATCTTTGTCCTGCGTACATTTTCACGTTTCAGCCTACTGATACGGTCCCTTGTGAAATGGCTACCATCAGCAATAACAATATTCATCATCATTGCAACTTCACTTTTGCTCCAGATAAACTTGTACACCATCAACGCATTGGACACTCACAGTTTTTTTATTTCCCTCATAACACATCAGTTTACATAGTCTGTCCAGATATACCACCATCTCATACATCAGCATCAGGATTATATATAGCACCAGACTACTGTGTGGTATTTACACCAGCCATGTCTACTTTATCCATCATCAATCACTACGCCATTCTCAACCATACACACAAACATTTCCACCCACTGCCTAATATGAACTTAAACATGAGCACAAGTATTAAGCTGACTTCACCTAAGTTTGAAACTATGCAGCTGATCAATGAAACAATGAAGCCCTGGGAAGATTTGAGTTTGAGTATGTTCAACCCATATTATGTGTATAGCCCAGCACCTACTGTCTTTATAATCGTCTGCATTGTAGTTGCAGTACTGCTGTTCGCAATGCACAGAATGCATGCAAGAATTGCTAATTTGGAGTCATTATTTAGTGGGGGGAGAGTTAACATCACAGTTAACCACCCTGAATGAAGTGTATATATTTTGTATATAGTATTAATTATATATATATATAAAAAAATACAAAGAAAAAAATGACCCATATATGGCAGACCAGTACCATTATCTTTAAATGAAATATTAATAACTCTTACAATAATCTCAATTTTAAACTATTTTTTATTCTTGCATGTATACATTTCACTATAATAACCCAGGTACATACGGTATTACAATAATTTACTTTAATGCATTTATTCAAATATGTATACAACTTGTTTAAAATGTAATATTACTGAATAATCACTATTTACTATGAATAATATATGTATACAATATTCATACAATTATGTTACTTTTACAATATTATGTATTTCACTTAATTAGCTTATAAGTTCATTATAATGTGTATATAGTATGTATTAATATATTAGGACTATTAACTGTCGATGGTACGCCATTTTCGCGCGGCCGAGCAGATGTAGGACTACATATTATATTTACAAATCATGATAGATAGATAGATAAATAGATAGATAGACAGCCCTCTGCGAGCCTGGGAAAAGGAAATGAGGTTGGCAAGTTACACTGAGGAAAGCTGACGACAGCGGCCAGTAAGGAGATGATGCAGTTAGCTGTCAGCAGTCCTCTCGTGAACAAAGACCTAGTGACCACACGCACATATACACACATACCCACACACAGGCTTCTTTAAACTTTCCATCCACGAGGAATGCACGTGATACGTCTCCTGTTTCACCAGAATTTAGGAAAGAGAGCTCAGAAGGGGACAAGCGATACTAGAGGCAGGTCGAAGGGGAGCAGGGCTTAGCAACTCAGAGACAGAGAGAGAGAGGGAGCGAGACTCTATATTCCGCTCTGTGTGAGAGACTTGTTAATATTTCCAAGACAAATAAAAATAGTCCCATACTATTCTTTACCTCTCCTGTCACTACATGACAAATGGGAAGCTACTCCAAGATATAAAAACTGCTCGTCCATAAATCTAAAATATATATATAACTCAACTACAACTCAATCACAAAAGAACCACAAAGTATTTTATGACACAAAGTCATTCATGACACCCTGACCATGATGGGATTATGGCACCTGTAGGAACACACCCAGGTTCGATTCTTCACTCCTAGATGAGGATTGTGTGTGAGGTGGATTTAGTAGGTGAAATGAAGGGTCATGTGATAAAATTTAATGTCGAAAATGGGATGCAGACTCCAAAAAAATATATATGATTTTTTAAGTACCTGACATTGATGGAGCGTACCTGGCCTTCCTACCTGGCTGCTAACTGCGCTCTATACCATAGCATGCAGGCTAACGGTACGTAATAACCACAGGTGTTCCTTAAATGATTGTCCAAAATTAGGATCTTGCACCCAACTTATGATCTCCAAGGCACCTGTGAGCTTTATTCTTTTCGTGAGTTTAATGTGTGAAGTCTAGACAAATGTGAGCTTTATGTAATCATCATTTCCTAGTCAGCCTCGACCTAGAAAATGAGATGGAGTGCGAGTTGGAGTATGAATCGTTTCCTACCGGGATTTGAAGACTCTGTACGAACTCTTCTTTAGCGACTTATTTTGGTTACATAGAATCTTTCCTATATACAGTATCTTATCTGTTTCATTTTTGCTTAGTTTGCATCAGTAGCATAGGAAAGGATATTGAGGTGTAATGTACAAAATAAATCGGTAAGGAAGAGGTGTTAGGAAATCTACAGAGCCACTTGAATGACGGACTTAAGAGTGTCAGGTGAGAAATGGATTATACCCCTCTCTCCTTTCCTCCTTCATCATTCCCCTGCGCCCCATTCCCCCCTGACCCCACCCCTGAGCCCATTCCTCCCCATCCCGCCTCTCTTCCCCTTCCCCCACTGTCCCTCCTCTCAAGAATGACCGAATTAATTATCTCCGCCAACGAAGTTGAACGTAATGTGTTCACCTGTGTTTGTCTGTTTGTTTGTCCAGACGATATCTCCAAAAGTTCTCAATGAATTTCAATGAAATTCAGTGGAAGAGTGGGTCATGGGCCAAGAAAGAATTTATTAAATTTGGGTGCGGATCCGGATCCGGATCCGGAGTATCCCGCGCAATATCTCCACAATCTCTCACTTAATTTCAATAAAATTTTGTAGGAAGAACAGGCCATGGGTCAAGGAACAATTTATTAAATCTGGGGGCGAATCCACATCCTATGTATTCTACACAATATCTCCACGGATTAGGATCCGGATCCTTTTTAATGGCAATGGCATTCTCGGAGGTATGCGCTCTCTGTTTTTTAGTTATTCAATATATTCATCAAATTTTATATATAGAGATCTGATTAGAGGGGAGAAAGAGGGGAGATGCCTTCCTCCTATAGTGGACTGACTAGGGATGATGATGATGATGATGATGATGATGATGATGATGATACTTATGATGCTGCTGCTGCTGATGATACTTATGACGATGATGATGATGATAATACTTATGCTGCTGCTGCTGCTGATACTTATGACGATGATGACGATGATGATGATGATGATGATGATGATGATAATACTTATGCTGCTGCTGCTGCTGATACTTATGACGATGATGACGATGATGATGATGATGATGATGATGATGATACTTATGATGCTGCTGCTGATGATACTTATGACGATGATGATGATGATGATGATGATGATAACACATGTTGCTGCTGCTGATGATACATATGACGATGATGATGATGATGATGATGATACTTGTGATGCTGCTGCTGCTGATACTTATGACGATGATGATGATGATGATGATGATGATGATGATGATGATGATGATGATGATAATACTTATGATGCTGCTGCTGCTGATACCTATGACGATGATGATGATGATGATGATGATATTTATGACGATGATGATGATTATGATGATGATGATGATGATGATGATGATGATGATAATACTTATGATGCTGCTGCTGCTGATACTTATGACGATGATGATGATGATGATGATGATATTTATGATGATGATAATAATGATGATAATAGTTACAGTGTTGATGAAGATGGATATGACACTTACTGTATAATGATGATGATGATATTTATGATGCTGATAATAATGATGATAATAGTTACAGTGTTGATGAAGATGGATATGACACTTACTGTATAATGATGATGATGATGATGATAGTTAATGGTGATGATTCAGATGAAGATTAAACTTATGGTGATGATGATGACGATGATGATGATGATGATGATGATGATAGTCATGGTCATGATGAAGGTGATAATACGTAGGTAACAAGAAAAACAACAACAACAATAATATTGAAAAAAAGATAATAATAATATTAATAATAATAGTAATAATAATGTCCTAACGCACAAGTGACCTGAGAACATAACAATACATTTCAACAACAAAGGTCAAAGGTCAAGCTTTTCCAATAAGATACTGACATTTAACATTTTGTGCAACTCAAAAATTTTATCAGACGATGTATATCAGCAGAGTTTCCCCCACACACATATATATGTAACTATTTTCCTTTATATATATGTGTAAACTCAAGGATATGTGTGTATGGATATAGTCTAATTTACAGTATAGGGCAAAGGTATAACTTATATTTCACGACTAATTTTTCTTTCCCCCACAGTCTTATATTCCTAGGTCTGTCTGTGTATTCTCGTCGGTTAGGGAAGCTCCCGAACACCTTTTCCTAAGCGATTTATTTGGTTGTCCTTACTGTCCTATTCTGTGCTATATAAGTCCTTCAACCATCGCCATACTCTGCATAAATAACGCACAAGGTAATATTAAGCAGTTATATCCAAAACTAAACGGTCGTAGGTAAGGAGAAGGGCTTGGTATGTTCCTCTGCCCATAGGTGGTGCCTTTTGATATGGTGAGATAAGAGGAAAGATATGCGCTGATTGATACGGTAGATGCAATGGGATGATAAATTCTTTTTCTACACACACACACACACACACACACACACACACACACACACACACACACACACACACACACACACACACAGGTAGACAGACAGGCAGACAGGCAGGAAGAATGACTGAAAAAGATATTTATATACAGAGAAAAACAGGTTGATAGCTAGACAAATAGAACGAGAGAAAAAGATATTCATAGACAGACTGATAGATAGAGAGATAGACATACCGACGGAAAGACAGACACAGACAGTCAGACAGACAGACAGATGAGCTGGCAGACAGACAGACCCACAGTTACAGATGGATATACAGATGGATAGACAGACATTCAGACAAACAGACAGACATACAGATAGACAGACAAATGTATAGACAGACAGCCAAACAGGCAGAGATAAAGAGATACCAGTCACCCGTCATAAAAGATAACACCATCAGCACACTCTTATTAATTCTCAGTCCCATCAACACCACAGTAATAGGAACAACAACTGGGCAGAAAGGGGATCTAATACTATTCCTGGCTGTGATCTTACTCTGGAGGAGGGTTCGCCTAGGGGAAGAGCTCAAGGTATAGCTAACGTATTGACTACTAAGGGGAGTGCTCACGGGTTCGCTTATGTTATGACTGCTAAGGGGAGAGCTCAAGGGTTCTCTTACATTGGGCAAGGTTCACTTACCCGGCAGATTAAGGCAGATTGGAAAGGAAGGGAGAGAAATGAACAAACACAATAGGGAGGCGTCAAAAGGGAGAGGGTGTAATGGATGGGTGAGAGAGAGAAACTAAGAGGTACACCGATACTCTTAAACATAGCTAGAGATACATGTATAGGAAGAGATAGATAGATCGGATTATATATATTTATTTATGTATATACATAATGTAGGTATATTAATATACAAATAAACTCTCTGAATATCTATCTATCTATCTGTCTATCAATCTATCTATTTATGTATCTATATCAATCTATCTATCTATACGTCTATACCAGGTATATATATATATATATATATATATATATATATATATATATATATATATATATATATATATATATATATATATATATATATATATATATATATATATATATATATATATATAATATATATATATATATATATATATATATATATATATATCGATATATATATATATATATAGATATATAAATATCTATATATAGATGTAGAGAGAGAGGAGGGGGGAGTTATCAAAGCTATATAGATACCCAGACTGTACAGACGTCTGTTTCTAGCCGGTCTGCTCTTAATGTAGGTAAAAAGGCTTACTCTCTAATTAGGGAACTTTTTGAGAGAGAGAGAGAGAGAGAGAGAGAGAGAGAGAGAGAGTATATGGTAAAACGAAAGAAAATAAAGAGAAAAGCAGGAATGAAGGAGGAAGGAAGGAGAGGGAGAGAGTAGGGTGAAAATCGAACAGAAAGTAAGGAGGGAAGGAGAAAGAGAATTTAGAGATTCAAATGGTTAAACAGAGGAAAGAAAAACAATACAAGAGAGAGAGAGAGAGAGAGAGAGAGAGATCATGGCTAGACAAAAAGAGAAATAGAGAGCGAGAGCAAGTAGAAAGAAAGAGAGAGAGAGAGAGAGAGAGAGAGAGAGAGAGAGAGAGAGAGAGAGAGAGAGAGAGATCATGGCTAGAGAAAAAGAGAAATAGAGAGCGAGAGCAAGTAGAGAGAGAGAGAGAGAGAGAGAGAGAGAGAGAGAGAGAGAGAGAGCAGCAGCAGCAGCAGTGCTGGAACCAGGGCAGACTAAATTAGAGGAATAGTGAGCAAAAACCCCTTAGATGATGGCTAGCCAGGGGAGGAGGGCAAGGAAAAGGTTAACAGCAGAGGATAGCGCCAGGATGGGAAAAGGAAAGGTAGTATAGGTGAACATACCCATTATAAAGTTGGGTGGGAGAGACACAGGTTAGAGCTGGAAGGCTTAATTTTCTCTAACGTTTCGGGATAAGCAGAACCCATCTCCAGAGAGCCAGGTTCTGTGTAGACAGAGACATTAAAGAAATAAAGAGGTCGAGCTCTATCCTGTGTTGCCCGAAACGTTAAAGAAATAAATTAAGCTCTATACTGTGTTGCCCGAAACGTTAAAGAAATAAATTAAGCTCTATACTGTGTTGCCCGAAACGTTAAAGAAATAAATTAAGCTCTATACTGTGTTGCCCGAAGCGTTAAAGAAATAAATTAAGCTCTATACTGTGTTGCCCGAAGCGTTAAAGAAATGAAGAGTTCAAGTTCTATCTCGTCTCTCTCTCTCTCTCTCTCTCTCTCTCTCTCTCTCTCTCTCTCTCTCTCTCTCTCCCACCCAACATTTCCATTTGTCGTAATAGATCATCTACATAACCATTTTACTTGGTATAAAATTTGCCATCTCTCCAGTGCTGAGTTGAAAATATATTAACACTAAAATGGGATGCTAATCTCAAAGAAGTGTTATGGGAAGATATAGAGCCACGGCATTGTCTGGTTCTGTCATAGAGCTACGTGAAACAAAATGGGAAAAGAAAATGTAGGCCATTGAGTGTTAAATCTAGCTCAGGTTAGTGTATAATCTAGGCCAAGTGAGTCTAAAATCTAGGCCATGTTAGTGTAAAATCTAGGCCAGGTTAGTATAAAATCTAGGGAAGGTTAGTGTACAATCTAGGCCAGGTTAATATAAAATCTAGGGAAAATCTAGGGAAGGTTAGTGTAAAATCTAGGCCAGGTTAGTGTAAAATCTAGGCCAGGTTAGTGTAAAATCTAGGCCAGGTTAGTGTAAAATCTAGGCCAGGTGAGAGTAAAATCTAAGCCAGGTTAGTGTAAAATCTATGCCAGGTGAGTGTAAAATCTAGGCCGGGTGAGTGTAAAATCTAAGCCAGGTTAGTGTAAAATCCTGGCCAGGTGAGTGTAAATGAACGATAACTGTAATACTGTGACTGATACACTTTTATCTATATTAAAGAAGATTTTAGTAATACCTTCTAAGTGTTTGCTGATAATACTTTCTATATCTACTGTATGTGAATGTCACACAATCAAGTGAATGCCTCACCTATACTCTTGAATGCTTAGTTATCTCAACAAATTTACACCTAATTGCGATGCTAGTCATTAAGAAGTGCTATGCTAAGGCTGTATTGCCGTAGCCTCGTCTTTTTCTACCACTGAGCTAGGTGGAAAACGTTGGAAAAAGACAAAAATCTGGGCCAAGTTAAGGTAAAAAGAGTATAGTCTTCTGTCCTTTATTATGACCTATGATATCCTAGTTCACAGCCAAGGCGTCTTACCAGCAAGAGCCAAGAACCCGGTATTGTTCATTCCAAGACTGACTTTCTAAAGACTGTGAGCCATGTTTTGAAAGAACGTCACCCGTATTCTAGTGGGTTAAGGCAGCTCCCTAGCAACTATTCCTAGGCTAGTTTCCTTATTGCGCTTTTCTGTTCTATTTTGTGTTATACATTAATCCTTCAAACATCGCCAACCTCTGCATAAATAATGGGAAAAAAAGGATATTAACCAGCTATATCCAAAAATAAATGACTAAGGAAGAGGTTCTAGGGAGCTACTTACCCGTTGTGCTAGTGCTTAAAGGAAGGACTGAACCCGTGCCTCCCTGAGACGACTCTAGCGTTAACGAGAGAGAGAGAGAGAGAGAGAGAGAGAGAGAGAGAGAGAGAGAGAGAGAGAGAGAGAGAGAGAGAGACAGACAGACAGACAGACAGAGACAGACAGACAGACAGACAGACAGACAGACAGATGGATATAGTCAGACATGAGAGTGTGGATGTAAGTTTAGGTATATACAAGTATGTGACTTTACTTGAGACAGACAGACAGACAGACAGACAGACAGACAGACAAGATAATACTACCAAAGCTTACCAGGAGGATTTAAAGGAGGCTGTCACTGCAAAGCCTCAATTACCAAAAGACTGCTTATTTCTTTGCTTTGTTTTTGCACAGAGACGAACCTAATCCTTGAATCCGCTTTTTGCCAGAGATTCTGACCACGCAAAACTGACATCTGTAATCCCACTACTTAACCATCTATCTGTCTATCTATTTTTGTGGTGGTTGGTTAAAGGTGAGAGATTGATGGGTTAGTTGTACAGAGTTACGTGATGAAACTATTGGTTAGGTCAGAGTAGGTCAGGTTAGGTTAGACTAGTTTCGATTAATTTCAAACATATGGGGTGAGTTAGGTGTGCTACTGATGAAAATAATACTTAGGTGTGGAGAAGAAGAAGAAGAAGAAGAAAAAGAAAGAAAAAAATAAAGCAGAAGAAAGAAAAAGGCGAAGAAGAAGAAGATCGAAAAAGGAGAAACAGGCGAAAAAGAAAAAGAAGAACAGCAATAACAACAACAACAACAACAACAACAAGAAGAAAAAGAAGAACAAGAAGAAGAACATGAACAAGAACAAGAAACAGAAGAAGAACGAGAAGAAAATGGAGAAAAAGAAGAAAAAAAAATGAAGAACAAAGAGAAAAAGATGAAGAGAAAGAAGAAGAGGAAGAAGAAGAAGAAGAAGAAGAGGAGGAGGGGGAGAAGGAGGAGGAGGAAGAAGAGGAAGAAGAAGAAGAAGAAGAAGAAGAGGAGGAGGAGGAGATCTATCTATCTATCTATTGCCAGACGCCTTAATCCCTTATACGGGGTGGTCACAAACAAATCGCCTCCACATCACCCTGTCCCCTGCCATTTCACTGCCCTGCTTCCAGTTCACACCCCCCTCTCTCATATACTTCTCCACTCCATCCCTCCATCTCATCCTTGGCCTTCCCCTCCCTCTCTCCCCCTCCACCTCACTCACATACACTTTCCTCGTCAGCCTCTCACCCTCCATCCTCTCCACATGCCCAAACCACCTCAGTGTGTTTCTCCTAATGCTTCCTATCACATCCACATCCACACCACAACGCTCCTTCATCTCCTCATTTGTCAGGCTGTCTCTCCATGTGACTCCACAGGCTCATCTCAAATAACTAATTTCCACTGCTGTCTCTCTTGACTTGTCCCTCCAACAACGTCCAAGCTTCACTTCCATACGCTAGAGTTGGTATCACAGTACTGTCATGTAATAACTTTTTCACTTCCATGCTCGCTTCCCTGTTTCTTATCACTGCTTTCAAGGAACCAGCAACCTTTCTTCCTTGTTGTTCCCTTTCAAGCACCTCACCCTCCAAACTTCCATCCTTACTCATCACACTACCCAAGTACTTAAATGTACTCACATTTTCCAATTTCTCACCATTAAACCTCTCTGTACATTCACTGACTTCACCTCTCTCAAAGACCATCACTTTACTCTTCCTTATATTCACCTTTAGATTACGTTTCTTCCACACTTTCCCAAACTCATCCACCAAGTCTTGCAGCTCCCCTTCGTCTTCACTTAACAACACCGTATCATCTGCAAACAACTGTACAGGGAGTTTAAAAACACTGCCCTCTCTCATTAGGGCCACTCCAACATCCATTGCCCTACCCTGTATCTCTTTTATAACCCATCATATACAGATTGAGCAACCATGGAGACATGACACATCCCTGTTTCAATCCAACCTTCAGATAGAAAAACTCACTCAGTTCACTATCCACACGCACTGCAGCCTTAGCACTCTCATACATACTCTTCATAGCATTCAACAACTTCCCATCTACTCTATATGTTCTTAATACTTTCCACAATCATTGTCTATCCACCCTGTCATATGCTTTCTCCAAATCCATGAAGGCCGCATACAAGTTCTTTCCCTTCTCTAGAACTTTTCCACTAAAGATCTAAGAATGAATATCTGATCTACACAAACTCTTCCCTTCTTAAAGCCTCTCTGTTCTTCTCCAACTAATTCCTCAGTTATTTCCCTAACTCTGTCAATAAGCATCCAACCGTATACTTTTCCTATTACACTAAGAAGACAAACGCCCCGATTATTACCACACACTTCTTTTTCCCCTTTCCCTTTGTACAAGGGAATAATTATACCTGGCTTCCAATCACCCAGGACGTTACCTTCCCCCCAGGCCAATCTGCACATCGTCCACATCCATTCAACTACTGTCTCTCCCCCATGCTTCAGCATTTCACCACACACTCCATCAGTTCCTGGGGTTTTCCCCATTTTGACTTTCTTCATTGCTTCCACAACTTCCATCCTACTGATTTTTTCTTGGCATCTCACCTCCCTTCTCCCAGCCATTCCCCCATCCACTTATACTCGCATTATTTTCATTCTCTATGTTCAACAGTTTATTAAAGTGTTCTCTCCATCTGCTCACTTTTTCTCCCTTTTCAACTAGTAATCTACCATTTTTATCTTTCACTCCCCTGCTAACCTCACTGCCACCCTGTCTGACTCTCTTTACCTCTTTCCAGAACATTTTCTTACATTCCCTCCACTTGACACTCAGATTCCTTCCAAATTCCTCATCCACTCTGTCCTTACTTTCTCTTACTAATCTTTTTACCTATCTCTTCCTTTCTACATATAACTCTCTCTGCCGTATCTCAACTTCTTCCACACCCCTATTTCTCATCCATTCATTATATGCTTTCTTCTTTTGTGCCACAGCCTGTCTCACCTCTTCCTTCCACCATGTTGTTCCTTGCGCTCCTTTCGTCTTCTCTTCACCCCACACACCACCTCACATGCTGCATACATTTCCTCTGTGAATATCTTGCACACATCTAACATGTCCCCCATCTGCTCCAGTTCGTATTTACCCAATCGTTCCTCCACTTCTCTCTTATATTCTGCCTTTTTCTCATCCTCTTGTAACCTTTCCACTCTCCTTACATCTACTCCTTCCTTCCTTTCCTTCTTCTATTTCTCCATTTTACTTGGACCCTGATTCTGACCACCACTTAGTGGTGGTCAGAA